>NC_133008.1:5435906-5738936 GCF_048564905.1 Vicugna pacos | reverse complement strand
AAGTACTCAGTGCATATTTGTTGCAATGAATAGATGAAAGATGAATTACCTATAAAACTTAAAAAAAAATCAAGAGTCAAGGCTATATCCCCAAAAGCTGATTCAGTGGGTCTGAGTTACAGCCCAGAAAACTGTATTTTGTGATTTTGATAAATAATAGCACTTAGGGAAACACTGCGACAAACAGAAAAAAAAAAGTTAAAAAAACAAACAAAAACAAAAAAACTCCTGTGATGTGATTTCAAATGTTATGCCTTCATCTTTTCTAGGTGATGTGTGGGATGAATGTCATTTTGATATTTGTCTTATTTAGTGATACTGGACAAGGTAAGAGGTTCCAAGTGGAGCTTCTGTTGCCAAGAGTTTTACCAGGAGAGGCTGAATGTCACAACGAAGTTCACAAGGAGAAGACAGAGATCTAAAACAACAAAGCAAATGGGATGAACTATTCTTGGAATGGCATTCCTTTCCTTTAATTACCTAAAATTCTTTCCTGAGTCCTGGCTATGATATATGTAATAATAAAAATGCAAATTTGAAAAATAGTCCAAATAAAAAGGAACACATGAGCCTTCACCAGAGAAAGCTTGATCTAGTTTTCTTTTCCTCCTTCAATACAAATCCCTCAAATTATGGCCCATTCCTATGATAAATATATTAATACGAACTCTATAAACTCAAGATCTACCATAGCTTATCAAAAAATCTTTTGGTTTAGCTTTATTAAGATACATTACATACAATAACTGAAAATATTTAAAGTATACAATTTGATGACTTTTGTCACATGCACCATGAAACCATCACCACAATCAAGATGACAAACATTTCCATCACACTCCCTACAAGTTTTCTAATGTTTCTTTGTAATCCATCTACCTCTCTACCTCCTTTTCTAGGCAACCTCCAACCTGCTTCCTCTTACACAGATTGATCTGACTTCTGGAATTTCATATAAACTAAATCACTCAGTTTGTACTTGTTATTTTTGTCTAGCTTTCACACAGCATAATTATTTTGAGAATGATCCAGATCGTTGCATATAAAAATTTGTTTTCTGTATTTTGTTTTTGCTGAGTAACATTCAGTTATAAAAATACATTTTAATTTAGTTTACTCATTCAGTTGTTCAAGGACATTTGAATGGTTTCCAGTTGTTGGCTATTACAAATAAAGCTGCTATAAAAATTCATGTACAAGTCTTTGTGTGGACACAAGCTTTCATTTTTCTCGAGTAAATACTTAAGGGTAAAATGCCTAGTCATATGGCACATGTGCATTTAACTTTTTAAGAAATTGCTGAACTGTTTCCAAATTGGTTGTATCATTTTACCAATGAGCAATGTATGATTATTCCAGTTACTTCACCTTATAGCCAATACTTGGCATGGTCAGCTTTTAAAATTTTAGCCATTCTACCAGGTGTGTATTGTCATCTCTGTTATTTTTGTCCTGAATAACACAGTCCATCTTAAAATATTTCTGATTCGAATCTTCCATTCAAGGCAAGAATTGATGTATTCTATGCTATAAGCACAGTCTGCTCATTATTACTTGCATTGCTTCATACATGAGATATCCACCTGGAGTAGGCTCTGCCTTCCATTCTGCTCATTCTGTTCTTTATTGAAGGGTCCTGCAAATGCTTTCCTTAAGTAACTCTATCAGTTAAAGAAAAAAAGAGCATGTACTTTCAACTTTTATATATTTTATATTTAAATATTTAAACATACTTAAATATATATTATATATTATGATATATATTTGGTGCATTGTATATAATATGTATTATATGCTTTGGTATATAACATAGCATATTATTTAATACATGTATCATTTATTATAAAGAATATTATATATTACATATGAACTATGTATACAAATTATAATTTACTATTAGATATTAAATTTTAGTATATTATATAATTTAACAAAGCTATATAATTATATATTTGTAATATTTAATGTAATTGTATATGCTATATTATACAACAAAAATATCAGTACAACATAATATTATGTATGTCATATAATATAAATGTAGCATAATTTATGTGTATAAAAATTATTATTATAACAATATAATTTATATGTTCTGTTATAGTATTTAATATTTATATAATATGTATAATATATGTGCTATATATATGCTATATAATGTATATAATGATATGCTAATATATGTAAATAGAAATTTTAAGAAATATGATACAGATAAAAAACGTTTTAAATGCTTTGCTACTCACGGTGACTTAACATGACTTAAGATGTCAGAACTAACATCTAAATGGACAAAATAGAGTCTCAATGAGCTTCTCTGTTAATAATAGTGGATATAAAGCTATCTTTCAACTAGTCTTCTTGATGCTTTGTAGATTTTTTGTTTTTTCAGTTCTTGACCAGTTGTGATTAAACTGACCGTGTTTCTCCCTCTTAATGTCTATATGTGTGGAGGGGACTGTCAGCTATGCCATTCAATTCTTTGCTTGAGTTGGCCTTAGAATTATCTTCATTCAGTGTTTACATGAAGGGAAATTTTGAAGTTACTTGTCCAACTGTTAAGGTCATATTTAAAACTAGGTAATACAAACCACAAATCTATTCATCTTGAGCATATGTAAACTAAAGTAGGTCACAAATTACCGAAAACCAACTGAAACACCCCTCTTTTCTACCTTGCATCTTTACACACTCAAGTCACAGAGAGATCTGATCCAACCAAGTGAGGGCACCACAGTCTGCCTATGTTAAAATAAACACGGGTCCTAGTAATGCTTAATCAGTGTGCTGACTTTTATATAAAGTGAATATCGCTGTGAATCATCCTGTACAATCTTTTTTGAGGGGCTCACTCCTCAAGTGCTGTTGAAGCCATGCTCCTTCCACTCAGCCTTTTCCTATCATTGGATCTGAGACGTCTCCCTTTTCAGCCACTTTGTGGCCTTCAGGGTCCTGTGTGACTCTCTAGTTGTGCTTTTGGAGATCCCCATGGGGATTCTGAGGTTAATGCACACTGTCACGTACATTCCCTCATCTGATTTTCACAATAACCCTCTCAGATAGCAGAGTATCAGTTATGTTCATTTTATACATGTGGACTCTGGGAATCACGCAGGGATGTTAATTGACTTGCTGGGTCCAAGGCTCCCAGCTAGTAGGTAGCAGAAGCTGGAAAACCAGAACCCTGGCCTCCTAATTAAGGAGATTTCATAAAACCCTATCACCGTACTTCTCTACACATATATCTTGCAGGCATAGCCCTCTCTTGCATTTCTTTCAAATTCCACAGTGCTGTGCACACTGTCAGCATTCCATCAGCATTTTCTTTACCTAAATTACTTTGGCAAGTAAATACCAGACAGTTTAATTTAGGCTGCTTCATATTTTGAAGTTATTGTGATAATTTTAGTTAATATTATTTTTTTGCAATTAATAGTGTCTGCAATTGTACTCTAACAGTAACTTAATAAATATGGGCAAACTACAACAACATTCCAGTAAGAAGGGGGCAGTATACTCACAAAGTCCTCAAAAATTCTAAGCACAGATTGCTTAATTTACTTGACAGACTTCTCTTCTGAAATTAAAGCTTTAGGTTTTATCCCATCTCTTCACCTGACAGCTTCCTTTATGATGTCTTAGGAGATAAAATATTAACAACAATTTTTGTGGAAACTTGTTTTTCCCTATTCCTTGCTCTCTTAGAAGAGAAGGCCCAATCAAATAGTGAATGCAACATGTCTAGTGACAACAAAGAGCAAACTTGTTGTCCAGAAGAGACTGGACAAAACTAAATACTGTCACTTCAACTAAGAAATTGACAACAGTCCAAGCAACTAAGAAGACTTCTAAGGGAAGCCAAAAATAGGAAGAGAAGGGGCCTCATTAAAGGTGTTTACCTATTCGGAGTTAACGGTAAGGAAGGGAGAATGCTGCCTCGAAATTTTCATAATATCTATAAAAGGCTTTGTTTTGTTCTAAACAGTTGACTAAAATATGACAATATGTAAACATCTCTACACTTCCGTTCTACCTGCAACCAGTGACACTGAGGGTTCTAGAGCCTGGCTCCCTCTTCTATCCCCAAGCACCTAGGATCCTCTTAATATAGATGCTTGATAAGTGCACATTCATGCTAGTGGTGGTGGCTTGGGGTGTGAGTAGGGTGAATATAGCCCGATGCAGGGCAGTTTTCAGGGGATAACTGCACCCCCTGGACTGCGTGTCCAAACACAATCGTGAACAAAGGGCTGAAATAATGATTGGGGGATAGAAATTAAGTGGCAGGCACTGCGTAAGACCTTTGACATGCTTTATGCCATTTAGGTTAGCAGCCCCATGGGGCCGAGATCTCAGCATTCCCCTTGTACAGATGAGGAAACAGTGTAGTAACTTTCCGCACAATTAATCTATTGCTAGGATTAGAACCCAAGTTGGTCGAATTTCCAACCCGACTTTCTTTCACTATGATCAGTGCTACACTCTGCCGTGGCCAGAGACAAGGAATTCCGTGCAGCACCTGTTGAGCGTCTGCACCCTTCTCTGCACTACACACAACAGAAGTCCCCGCAGAGGGGAACTGACCAGCGCCATCAGGGTCTCCGGGCGCAGAGGGGATCCCAGAGCCGACCTGCCTACTCGCACACTCAGCCCCCAAGAGCGACTCTGCGAGGCGCGCGAGCGCCAGCCGGGCCGTGCCTGCACCGCCCCAGCTGCCCCGGCCGCCCCGTTCGCTGCGCCGGCTCCCGCGCCCGCTAGCATCTCACCCCAGGCCGCCGGTAGCGCGAGCAGCGCTAGGACCGCCAGAAAGGCTCCTCCGGAGCAGGAGACAGAGGGCGCTGGCGGTCGGAGTGGCCCCGGACTCCTCTGGGAAGAAGTTCCCATCCTTCTCAAGCGCCCCTAATAACCTGACGCGATCTCGGAGAAAAGTCCAGATCGGGAGAAAGCAGAGCGAAGATGAGAGATGTCCAACACCGGCTCTGCGCCCAGGGTGTGGGAAGTGCACCCCGCGTTATAGGAGGGGAAATAAAGCCCTTTGACCACAACTTCCCCTTGGTGGGTGAGACCTTGCTTACTCCCAATTTGCATTATTTCTAACAAGTCTAGCACCTGGAGACCACCTTAGAGGAGAAAAATCTGGCAGTGCTTTTAGTTCCTTGAAGTATTCTGCGAACGAAGATGGGCAGCTCCTGGTTCAGAGCTTCACGTCCACACACCTCTACACATTCCCTCTTCGCAAGAATCCGCGTGGGTAGGGCAGTTAATGAAATTCCTGCTCTCTGTGTTGAAGACACACTTGCAGGCAACATGTACAGGGAATATGAGGAATCAATTTCTTCGTGTTGAATTGAGATATACCATGCCATTAAAAGATTTTTAAAAAGAGAATGGTTTAATCAGATTTGCATGTTTAAAAAATATAATTCTGTGTATAGGATAGAGACCTGATTGGAATAACGCAATAGTGGCTGGAGAGACAAGCAAAGAAACTCTTGCCAACATGGGGTGAGATTTGATGGTGACCCTAACTAGGGATAAAGTAGACAATTAAGAAAGATATTGGAAATGCAATGAGCAAGTTTTGCTTCAGCATTGGGTTTTGGTTATTTCCTTTCTTAAAGTTAGTGGCCAGAAAAAGAAGGAAATTAGTAATTAGCCCTGGGATTCCAAATGAACGGTAGTGCTAGTTATTGAAATAAGAAACATGGGAGAGGGACAAGTTTGGGGCAGAGGGTTAAGCATTCAAAGGTGAGAGAAATGGGGGTGGGTGGTAGGCAGAATAAGGACCCCAAGATGTCCCTGCCCTAATCCCAGAACCTGTGATATGTTACCTTCTGTGGCAAGAGGGATTTCACAGGTGTGCTTAAGTTAAGGATTTTGAGATGGAGAGATTATCCTGCTTATGTGGGAGGATAACAGTCACAGGGGTACTTAGAAGAGGAAGGCAGCAGAACAGAGTGGAAGAAGGCACTGGCCGAGGCAGACTGGAGTTACGCTGCCGTAAGCCAAGGAATGCCGCTACCTCTAGAACCCGGAAGGGGCAAGGAAAGGATTCTCCCCCGGAGCTCTCAGAAGGAGTCAGTCCTACCAACACCTTGATCCAGCCCTCATTTTGGACTTTGACCTCCAGAATTGTTTAAAAAAAAAAACAAAAAACAAAACCAAAACTGTGTTGTTTTAAGATTCAAGGTAATTTGTTATGACAGTAACAGGACAGGGGACTAATATGGAAGGGGGAGGGGACCCTCAAGGGAGAGTGTCAACGGTTTTTTGGATTTTTAACTGAGAATGACGTAGTCAAGGGACGAATGGATTTTAGTGAGGGCCAGGAAGTGCGGGAATGTTATGGCAATATTCTAGGAAAAGGTTGGGAACACAGGAGTGGATAATGAAGCTGGACTCCCAGCAAGAGGACTTTTGAAAAGCACATGAGTGGAAAAGTCTCAAAAAAATCTCAGGAACTGATGGGTCTGTTGAAGAAGAACATGTCCAGTAAACAACAGGAAGGTCAGGATATGTTTATATGAATCACATTGATCCAGAGTTTTGTAAACTTTTTACCAAGGTATAGTGATACAGAATATTATATCAGTTGCAGGTGTTCAACATAGTGATTAAAAAAATTTTAGGTTATACTCCGTTCATAGCTATTATAAAATAGTGGCTATGTCCCTGTGCTCTACAGGATATCCTTGTAGCTTATTTATTTTAGACACAGCAGTTTGTATCTCTTAATCTCTACCCTTGTTTTGCCCTCCCTCCCTTCCCTCTCCGCATCGGTTACCACTAGTTTGTTCTCTGTATCTGTGAGTCTGTTTCTGGGCCACTATTTACTATTGCACATCCATTCAGAACTTCCTTTCCTCTTTCTCTGCTTCATATAATTTTAAAAAATTTTACTTCTGTTTTCATTTAATTTCCATCTGACAATCTGCTTATAGTCTGTCTCTCCTCACTAGAATAAAAGCTCCGAAGGGTGTGTCCATTTATCACTGCTCTCTTCCACAACCTAAAACACTGCTTAGCACACAAGAATGATTTTCATAGCTACCTATTAAGTAAATGAATAAATGATTAAATAAGCTAACATCAACCACTGTTTCAGAAAATTTGGTGGTTTGAGAAGAGAGATGGTTTAAAAGAGAAAACCTGGATGGTCTGGGGGAAGATTTGTTTTCAGATAGAAGGTATGGTGGGTATTTGTTGCTTTAACTGGGCCCCTTCTGGAACTGTGGCCCCTGATCTTTGCTCTGGGAAGTCGCCTCTTTAGCAGAGTTCTATGTAGCCATGGTTTCTCAAATACAAAACTATTGACACACTGAACCAGATAATCCTCTGTTTGGGGGGCTGTCCTGTGTACTGTAGGATGTTAAGCAGCATTTTCAGCCTCTCTCCACCAGTAGCTCTTCCCTCCTCCAGCTGTAACAATCACAATGTCTGCAGAAATTGCCCAATGTCCTCTGGTTGGGGAGGGAGGCAGGGTATGAGAGCCTCTCTTGAAAACAGCTGAGGTAGCTCAGTCCTATCCCCAGCCCCAAGCCTAGGCAAGCAGCTCAAGCCTTGTCATCTGCTTGTTTCACTGCTCTCACCCTAATAAGTGGTTCAGTTGGGGGGGGCAGGTGACCCTATTTGGACAAATCAAACATAATGAAGGGATTTTTGAAGGAGTTATTAGACAAGAGAAGCTCTTTATGCTGGAGTGTGTGTTTGGCATGGTCAGCAAATATTTTTGCCAGTTTTCAAGGAGTGTCTACCAGAGAATGAGGCCAGCAAGGAAAAACAGAACCAAAGAATAGAACAGATTCCTGAGGATGTAATTAGGATATTTAATTCTCATTTTGACTGAAGTGAGCTGCACTGTTCACCTTTTCTGTCACGTAATATAATAAAAATCCCTTTTTTGCCTAAGCCAGTATGGGATGGATTTCTGTCACTTGCAGCTGAATGGGTACTGGCTTGAACATGTTTGTAGGTGGGAAAATGAAAAGAAGAAGCCAGTAATAAGAGAGTGTATTTGATGGAGCAACATCCTGGAAGAAACAGAGAGAGATGAGAGGAGAACTGTAGAGTCTGTGAAAAGTGGTTTGTGGAAATGAAGATAAGGATGAGTGGATATAGATAAGCTTGGAAGTAAAGGGAGAGGAAGTTGAGATATTTTCATCATCTGTTAAGATGAGAACAGAGATGAGTAGAGATGAAGTTATAATAAAATAGAAGGCTGGAGGGTAAGTTGGAGAAATGACAATGGTGCTATGAATGAACAAAAGATATGAAACAGCATTCTACTTCTAGGTATATATTCAAAAGAACTGAAAAACATTCCTTGAAGAGATATTTGCACACCCATGTTCATAGCAGCATTATTCACAATAGCCACAAGGTGAAAACAACCTACATGTCCATCGATGGATGAATGGATACACAAAATGTTGTATATACATAAAATGAAATGTTATTCAGTCTGAAAAAGAAGGAAAATTCAGATACATGCTACAACATAGATGAAACCTAAGGACATACTAAGTGAAATAAACCAGCCCCAGGAAGGAAAATACTGTGTGGTTCCACTTATGTGAGGTATCTAAAGTAGTCAACTTCATAAAAACAGGAAGTAGAATGGTGGCTGGCAGGGACTGAAGGAAGGGGGGAATGTGGAGTAATTGTTTCATGGATATAGGTCAGTTTGGTAAGATGAAAAAGTTCCGGAGATCTGTTGCATAACAATGTGAATACACTTAACACTTCTGAACTGTATGCTTAAAAATTATTAACTGTAAATTTTATATTACATGTTTTTTATCACAATTATAAAAACAAAACAAAAGATGTCAAACAGAATGCACAGTCTTGGAGAAGTTGGGGGTGAGGAGCAAATTTGTGGTGGCCAGTAAGCAAGATTTTATTTTCTCAATAATTTAAATGCTGTAAAGAAAAAAACTGACAGCTGGATCTAGCGTGTGGTGGGGAAGAATGAAAGGGCTAGGTGAAAGCGTTGGCTGGATAAATATAAAAGGAAGTCTCAAGGATGACTGCCTTGAGTCTGTGGGTTGAGAGTCTGACTAACATGACAAAGTGGTGGGATCCGGAATGCACAAACATTAAATCAGGAACTTGAAAAACCCTAAGACTATGTCTGTTATTCAGGAGTGCACTGACTCCAGGGGGAAAGAATAACATAGGGAAAATGTTTTTCTTTAAAGATAAAATTTATTTGAATGACTAACGTACATACTATTACATGACATTTTACAAACAACTACAGCTTCTGACAAAGCTTTCAAGGAAACATTGAAATCTTGGATTGTACACCGAAACTTTAGAAATAACACTTCACTCATGATTTTAAAAATAAAGTGCAAGTTGAAATTACTGAGTGATTACATATTATGAGAAAATCTCAAACCAAGGGGAAATAAGTGAAATGTTAAAACATATCAGAAAAAGATGCTACTGTAAAAATAAAACTAGACTCCCCATCAAACATATGCCCATGATAACCACAGGATATGCTTCATACTTTGCTTAAATAATTAAAAACACACTATAACTAAAAGAGTATGGTAACAGTAAGTATGCTGATTATAAAAGAAGAGTCTGGGCGTGAGGACAGCTCTTTTTAGTGCCAGAAAGGCGGCACTTTTCAGAGTTACATAATTGTGTATAGTCAGAGCCCAGCTCCAGGCACATCACAAGTGAGGCTTCGAAAAGTTCTTGAAGAGCATGTGGAGGTAAAACTGGGCTCCCATCTTTATCATCAAGCACCCTTTCTTTGTTCCACTTGAGAATAAGTGCATATAGGAGTTGAAGCTTATGATAGAATCTCACTGATGTTGAGGACATACAAAAAGACTTACTGATATTAGAATGGCTTCTTTCCAACTGATGTTCAGTTGAGTTCCAAGCAACAAGGCACACTGAAATAGATTAATTTCTATTTAGGAAAGGCATTGGTACAACTTGAAGTTTAAATATGAGTATCAACATTCTCTTTATATATACCAGCTATAAGTCCTATAAACAATGAAGCATCAAGCTTCAATTAAGCATCAGTTAAGTGGTCCTTCTTTGGACAACATGAAGTGAAGCAACTAATAACTAAATTTTTTGTTGATAAATATGAACAAAATAAATGAGGGAGAAGTTGAAACAATGTTCTCATCCTCACTCATTCAAATATTCATTCAACAAATATTTATGTCATAGCTCTACTTTGGGCTCCCACTGCTTTGGACCTGGAGATCACTCTGCAACAGTGTCTCCTGTTTCCTTCCCTTTTGCTCACCAGCAACAAGGCATCCTTTTATTCCTCAACTGCCACAGCAGTTTTCCTGTGTCTTGTTTTTGGTACTTATTCTTACACTATGAAATGTATATGTCTTATTTTTCTGACTGAAATAAGTTCTAAGAAGGCAGAGGTGGTATCTTTATTGTGTATTTTATAGACTGAAGGAGAAAGCAGTTTGAAGTCAGATTTGAGCTTGAATTCTACTTTTGCCAATTACTGACCCTGAGACCTTGGCCAAGAGAAACTTTTAGCCTTGGTTTTCTCATCTGGGATATTATATTCTCACCTAGGTATTATCTTGGGATAATATACACCTTTCAAAGTTATACTGAAGCAAAATGAAATCAGGCATGAAAGACCCTCAGCATAATGCCTGGGTTTAATAAACCTTCACATGTTCACCCTTATTTTCTCCTGGGAAACTCGAGGGGACCCTTCACGTTGCATGTCAACCTTTCTTACTTCCTGTCATTCAGTCTTCACCTCTCATGGTGCCTACTTAATACCTTCTTCTTTCTCCTTATATCTCTGATGTCTCAGTTGATCAATTTGCTTTTTATTCAGTGAGAAAACAGAAGCATCAGAAGAGAACCTCCACACATGCTTCTACCATCACATCTCCCTGTATGTTTTGCCACCTCTTCTGTTGCTAATGCCACACTCCTATGTAAGTTCTCCTGCTTGAGTACAAGATCCCAGTCCTTCTAGCTTGCCCAGATGTGGCTTCAGCAATTCTTCCTTTTCTTTCTTGCCATCATCTTCCCCTTCCCTACTAGATCGTTCTCAACCACTTATAGGATTGGCAACATCACTGCTATTTCTTCATTCTTAAAAAAAATACTGCCCTTGACTCTACTTCTTATTCTTGCCATCATTCTACTTATCCTCTCCTCTTCATAGAAAAACTCCTTGAAAGAGTTGTCTGTGGTTGATATCTCTAATTTCTCCCCTTTCATTCTCCACCAAGCTCATTTCAATCAGGGTTTTGCATCCTTCCTCTACACCAAAACTGTTCCAGTCAAGTTCACCAGCAAAATTTGTGCTGCTAAACACAAAAGTCGGTTTTCATTACTGATCTTTCTTGATCTGTATTTGACAGAGTTGATCACCCTCTCCTTCATAAAATTCTCTCTTTGCATGACTTCTAGAACATTGCTCTCTGGAGTCTTCTCCTGTATCAGAGCTGCTTCTTCACCCCTCTGTTGGTTCCTTCTCACTCCACGACTCTTAATGTTGGAGGATCCAGGGCTCAGCAGTTAGACCTTTCCTCTTCCCCAGCCTCTTTTGTCCCTTGCTGGTCTTATTTGGTTTCATTATTCTGTACATCCATACATGGAAAAGCTCAAATTTGTGTACTGATTCTGGATCTATTCCCTGAAATGCTGACTTGTACATCCAGCTGCCTTCTCGGCACTTCTACTTGGATGTCTATTAGCTATCTCACATTTACCATCTCCAAAGTGGAACCCCTTGTTTTTCTCTCTAATCCTGCTTTTCCCATTCTCAGTTGTCTTAATTAATGGCAATTTTATCCTTTCAATTGCTCAGGCCAAAAAACCCCGGCATCATCATTGATTTTTCCCTTCCTCTTTTATCCTGATACAAACTGTTGGGACACCCCACTGGCAGCATCTCGAAAATGCATGCAGAATTTGACCTCTTCTCACTAGCCTGGTGGTAGCCACTCACAACTCCTTGCCAGGATTTTTGTGATAGAACACATATTGATTCCCCACCTTTCACCCCTGGCTTCCTCCGTTGTCTTCTTAATACAGCAGTTAAAGTGATCACTTGTTTTTCTGCTTAAAACCCTCTAAGAATTCTCATCTCAGAATAAATACCAAGTTCATTACAGTGACCTAGCATATAGGTCTCTACAGGATCAGTCATCCTCACCTACCTCCCTGTACCTCTCTGATTTCATCTCTACCACTGTCTCCCTTGGTCAGTCCATGCAAGGCCACACTGGCTTCTTGCTGTGCCTCTGACACAGCAGGGACACACCACCTTATTATGGTCTTTGTACTTGCTCTTCTTTCTTCCTGGAATGCCCTTCCTCTACAAGGCTAGCTCCTTACTTCACTCTAGTCTTTGCTCAAATCTCATTTTCTGAGTGAAGACTTCCCTTCCAACTACCCTGCCCCCGTCCCCTTTTCCTGCTTTATTTCTCTTCATAATACTTGCCATCTTCTTACTTATTTTATTCTTAGTTATTTTGCTGCTTATTTAAATATTTGTTGAATGGATGAATAAGTTTAAAAAAACCCAGGGACAGAAGTTGGCAATGTGAATTAGGTAAGTTAAGAATTTCTGTGCATAATTACTAAAGACTTGTGCAACAGAACGTTATACACTGAGTACTATGCTTATTGAGAAATATAAATTTAAGGAAACATTGACATAGAAATTAATAACAATATTCCAAATTTCATTGGATACCAGTTTGTCTTCTGATTAGCTTGCTGGGTTGTATGGATCAACAGAATATACGTCTAGTGTTTCTAAATGAAGATCTTCTTTACGTCTTTCCTTTGTGTAGTAACTGCTAAATGGAAGAAAAAAAGAATTATTTGCTCACTGATTACTATAAAGGTGTAAAAGTTGTTTTCTTTCCATAATTCCCAACATGGTAAATACTTTTCGTGGATGATTTCATTTTATTGTCTTAAATATACTATGATGTAATCACTAAAACCCTCACTTTTTGGAAAGACCCAAAAAATAACTTGCTAAGCTGTTATGTGTCCAAGTCAGAAGTTGACATTAGGCAGCTTTATCCAAGATGTTTAATGACTAATATCTATGACTCCCAGATCGAAAAAAAATTGATTTTAGAATATGATCATAAATTTACTTTTCTGGGAGCAATCTTTCAATATAACTTAAAAATTTTTTTATATTTGATGTTTACTTCAAAACCCTTGCAAAGCCTTACAGCACTAAAAGCTTAAAATGATTTTTAAGATTTTTTACTTTTATTCTTTGAAAGCACATATAGTTTGCTGTGCTTTTAAAACACTTTGCCAAAATTAGCAAAGGACAATAAATATGTGATTGTGCAGTGGGGAAGGTAGAGCTCAAATGATAAAACACGTGCTTAGCATGCACAAGGTCCTGGGTTCAATCCCCAGTACCTCCTCTAAAAATAAATAAATAAATAAGCCTAATTTCCTCCCCCCAAAAAATAAAAATATGAAAATGAATATATGTATGTATAGGCAGGACTGGGACATTGTGCTGTACACCAGAAATTGATATATTATAATTGACTGTACTTCAATTTTAAAAAGTGTGATTGTGCTATAATGAAGAACTCTGAAATTGCAAAAGTACAAAATTACTGCTGAGAAAAATTACTATCAAAGCATACTTATAGCATGTCACTCACTATCACATTTAAGAGGTCAACTTACTTATTTAAGAGGAATATACATTAAGATGACTAATAAATGGTAATTTTTAGGTCAATATGAAGTTTAGGTTTTATTAAAATATCTTAGATGACAAGAAAAGAATTACATAGTCTCTTCCTCAAATGTTTGGGTGACTTTTCAAAATATCTAATTTTGTTACTAGACATCCATTTTAAATGATCCATTTCCCATCTCACAAAAAGTATTTAAGGCAGCTCAAATGTCTATGTCAACTATCAGAAAATGAACTGAAGTCAGTTAGAAATTGGACATAGAACAAATGAGTGATGCTTAGGAATTAAGTTCAACGTACGTTTGGTTCCCATCAACTGCGACACTTAAATATAGTATTTGCTATAACTATGTTAATAAACTTAATAATCAGACTGCAACATTATGAATTTTTTGAGTTTGTAGGCATTGCTGAAGTTTGCAAAGTTTTCTACATATGCAGTGCCCTGATAGCAAACTTGGTAGCAGGAAGGAAAGATATAGAGATCACATTTTCTATTTATTTAAAATTTTAATTACTCTAAAATTATCTTCTAACTTCCTGTGAGGAAAGCCATACAAATGACATCCTTACTTTTGTTTTCTTGGGACCTTTTTCTCTCTTGGATTCTATGAAACTATTTTCTCCCAAATTTCCTCTTCCCTCTGACTGTTCCTTCTCCTCCTCCCCCTTAAACATTACTGCCCTTCTGAGATCTGTTCTCATCTATATTTTAAAGTTTTATGTTCTTCTTGGTCCCAAAGTTTCAACTGTGATTTAAACGTCACCTGCCTGAGTCCAAAGCCCCTCTCGAGTCCTACCTATGTCATGGGCGCTTCAAAGTAACAAGTCAGACCTGCGTCTTTTCCCCACAAACCTGTCCCTCTCCTTTTTTGGTGAACCCACTGGGTAAACCCAGTGACATCAGCTTGAATCATTCTTTGTGCCTGCCTCCTTTTCCCCACATTCAGCAATTCACTAAATCTGATCTTCTTTATGGTAAAGATACTTCGTACAGCTGTTCCATCTTCTTGATCCCCAGCACTGCTGCTTTGGTTGAGACCCTACTACTACCCACTCTTCTGAAAATACAAATCTGAACATACTGTTTCCTTGCTTAAGCTCCTACAGGATAAAGACCCAACTCCTTGTCCTGACACGCAAGGCTTTGGATGATCTAGCTTCTGGCCACCTTTCTAGATCTCCTCAATGTTAAATTAAACATTAGTTCCATGGGATGTTAAAAGCATTATGCAAGAAAAAAGAGTTCTGCAGTTCAGTTCAGTTAGTTTGGAAGAGTATTTTTTTTTAATTAAATAGGCTTCTTTATTGTAGGACTTCAAACAGTCTCATGATCATTGCGAATCTCCATAATTAAAATGTAGTATGAAGTGTTTCCCAATCTTATTTGGTCATAGGACACTGTTACTCCTGAAATCAGTTATAGGACCAAGGATATGTGATGCACACACACTCTGATAAACACTGCAGCCTAAAGCTTATCCTAGTTGCAGACCCTCGAAAGACCTACTGTGCTCAGGCTCTTCCAGGCTTAGAACAAACTATCCAGGTTCAAAGTTACCGCCATTACACAGATTCAGTGTAAACCTTCAAGGGTTGCACGAGGCATTATAAAACCACAAACAGTATAATTAGATGGCACTGGTGGCATACTAAATGATGGATCCAGGTGACTTGGCATGTTAAAGTAACTTTGCTGGAGTTTGCAGATGACAGGTTTGGGGTGACGTCATCCCCCATTGCAGGTTGCCTAAGACCTGACAAGACTTCACGTGATTATCCTCCTTAATGCTAACATGTTCAGAGACTTAAGAACCTGTGTACAAGGAACATTTCCAGGCTGATGCTTGATGGTATCATTTGCTGAAAATGTATCCTTTGCACATATCACAATACTCTGTAATTTCCACAAAACTTAAGTGTCAGAGGGGTCATTTATGCCACTCTTTCACCTAAAATTATGCCACCTTCACTTTCAATCACCATCACATGTATTATTCCTTAGTCATATCAGATTCTTATGCCATTCTCATAATATACGGTGGAATAACAAGCTCTGGGTCTTTACTCTAAATGCTCCTTCTACCTGGAATAACTTTCTCCCCTTGTCCATACTCTCTTGAAGCTCACCTGAAACATCTCCTCCACTATGGAATCTTTTCTGACTAAAATTCCCAAGTATTGACCATTTGCTTGTGTCCCCACCAAATATCACACAACCCGCTATGGCAACATTACTTTATGGATACAAATGTTTAAAAATTAATAAATTAAAAATAAATGCTAAAAGTATGTCTAAGTTCTAGACAATAAAACATAACATAACGAAACATAGAAACCTAGTAATGTATTAAGTCATCATGAAAACAACAGCTGAGTGAGTTAAAGATTACTTGAACAAGTAGAAAGGCCTAGTATATTTCTGAATGGGAAAGCATTATAGAAAATACGCCAATTCTCAAAGATTAATCCATAGATTCAAATGCAATCACAAAATATCTGTTTTTAGAAAATGGCAAGTCGTCTAAAGCTCATCTGTAAGAACAAAGAGGAGATAGTAGAAAGGAAAAGCCCAAAAAATAATAAACAGTGAGGGGCTTCTTGCCTTATCAGGTATTAGGATAGGAGACTATTTAAACGCAAAGTGGTTTGTGATGGAAGAATGGATGGATCAATAAAACGAAAAAGGAGTCCAGAAACACAATATATCCAGATACATTAATTATTTGATATACGATTAAGTTAGAGCTAACTTTCCAGAAGGTCATATGAATATTTTTTAAGCATCTAATGTTCATACACTTATCCCTAGCAATTCTAGAAATCTAGGCTAAGGAAATAAGTATGAGAAAAGTTTATTCAGGTGTGTCTCATACTTTATTCATTATCAAAATAAATGTGGAAGCAACCTGAAATATCTACAGTACAGAAATACATATAATTGAACAATATGCTATTAAGTACCTAAAAAGAAAACATGATTTAAAGACACGAGAAAAACTGTACATTAAGCTAAATAATTTTTTTTTAATGGCTGGAGACTATAAAGCTAAAATTTCAGTTTTAAAGGGGAAAATGGAGAAAGAATATAAGAAAATGATCAGATAGGAATATACCCAATATCTGCAGTTGTTATGATGGGATTTTTTTTCTATTTTCTAGATATTTTATTGCATATCATCTGAATAAATGTCATTCAAATAAAATAAGAATTTGTTATTTTTTAAGTTCTTACAGAAAGTCTTCTATTTAACACAAGATACCTTATTATAGTTATCACATTGCAATATTTATTTTATATAATTTGTGCTTCTGTGTTTAGTTTCAGGCAAGGAGTCAAAACCTTTTATGCTTTTTGGTCAAGTATGCGCTGAACTTACTGGCATCCTCTGTATTTTAGTATCATGCATAAGGAGACAATAACCAAGCAGATGAGAACACTCCACCTACAGAAAGCCCTAGAAAAGAAAACGGAATGTCAAATGCTAGAAAAAATGTGATCATCATTGTTTGAAGTGATTGTGGGGCCTAATCCTAGTAGAGGAAGATATGTTATGTGACTTTTATACTTATCTTTTCTTGGCCATAAATACCGAATTCATGAATGAGCATAGTGGGCTTAAAGTTTTTCGGATTCAACCCTGGTTAACACTTAATCTAAAGCACTGAGCATTTGATCACAGGGTTCCAGTCAAGCTCGTGTTGAGCTTTTCTGTTCCTTTCAGTTTTATTAGTACTATTCTCATCACTGGGGTAAAATTAGGAGCTCAGGACATGAGGATCCTATCACCTTGCACAACATTTAACTCTCAGTTGTGAAATATATTTTGCTGCTGCAGAATAAGCCAGTCTATTTTGATAGTAATCAAATCATGCAAAAGATCAAGAGTTGAATGCAAACTAAGCTTTCAGTATAGAAACTGGGAATGGCTATTTAAATCATTTATTCCATTCCATCCAAAGGTGACAGTTTGTGATGTGAAGTGCACATTAAAAGATCCTTAAAACACCAAAAAAGATCATTTCTTATACGTGAAAAAAATTAACAGGCCAGATACAGGGCCTCAAATTATACTTTTTTGTATATAAAACACCATTGGAAGTCTTCTTCAAGTATTTAAGAAAACTTACCACCAAGAAGAGGAGAAAGTGAGCCTACGAAGAATACAAAAATTACAAAACTATTAGTCTAGTTGCATGGTTCCATGTAGCTCAGAGTCCCAGGGTAACGTCCCCAAGTTAACACACAACTCCCTCCTCTCTAAATCTACTTAAGAAGATGTACTGGAAACCTGGGTTATACCCAATCTTCCTTCATTTCTTGTGTAACACTGCCATTGGATTTAAAAAAAAAATTTTTTTTTCCACTTTAAGTTGGGGTAGTTCACTAATGAAAAAAACAATAAACTCAACTTTATAATCAGGGATTTCCCAGGTCAGAATGCAAACATTAATTGTTACAACAGGTTGGTTAATGTATTTTTGGAAGTCCCTGTCATATTAGTAAGCACTTATAAATGAAGATTCAGGAATAACGGAAGTCTTAGCAGTCAACTGCTTTCAAAATACAGTTGGTTCTCCATATCTGTATCTGCAGATTCAACCAACCACAGACAGAAAATATTTGAAAAAATCAAAAAAATTCCAGAAAGTTCCAAAAAGCAAAACTTGAATTTACTGTAAGCTCATCAACTATTTACATAGTATTTACAATGCATTGGTATTATAAGTAATCTAGAAATTATTTAAAGTATATGGAAGGATGTGCACAGGTTACATGCAAATACTATGCCATTTTATATAAGAGACCTGAGCATCTGCAGATTTTGGTATCCAAGGCGGTTCTGGAACGAAGCCCTCTGCGGATACCACGAGATAACGGCATAAGGTTGTTAGTTTTGCACCTTTTCAGTTAGTGCTCTTCTCTTTTTATGTTCTGTCTTTACTTCTCCCATCCTCAGAATAGACCACCAACTTCAAATTCGTCTGTTACTGTACCACTGGTCACAGTCTGAAGCCAGTTTAAAACCCATGAGGATTAAATGAGATAATGCGTGCAAAGTGCAAGGCACAGTATCCAGCATGTGGTAAAAAGTGCTTACCAAGTGTTCGATATTAACTCACTACTCACATTTCATATGCATTGCTAATGAAAATGAAAAAGTTATTCTGAAACTTTAATAAAAAATATACCTATAATCTTACCACCACTTAGAGGAAATACACTCTAACAATCATTGTACTTTTTACTAGTATTTTGCCAGATGCACACTTACCATAACTGTAACCACGGTGTAAATTCAGTTTGTACCTTAGTTTTTTAATTTATATAGACTTCAACTTTCCATATTTAAATGACTACATAAGTGATAGCTCAGATAGACTAAAGCCTCAGACACTTTCTTATTTTGTAATATTTAGATTACTTGATGTATTAATCCAATTAAATCCAATTCGATTAATTCAATTAAATGCATTTAATTCAATGGTCCAATTAATGCATTTATTTGGCTATTTTAAGTGGAAAGTAGCTAACAAATATATCTATTTGGGACAAATTTGATTTAAAAATAAGGAAAAATAAATAAACAACAAACCTTTACAATAAGGGGCAGGTCGGTTCCAGGTTCCCTCGTATGTGCAAAGAAGGAGTGCTTCACCTACCAGCAGGTAGCCTTGGCTGCATGTGTACAGGACTGACATCCCAGGAGAAAATCGAGCTATGTCTCCACCAGTATGATTCCCATTGGGGATCTTAAATGGATGCTGACATCCTGTGAAAGCTTAGATACCAATATAAAAGGACCTTTAATTTAGTACAGAGGAACACATAGCCAATGCTATCTGTGGGTCATAGCAATACAGAGTGAAGGCAGGCAGCAAGCCAACTAATTGGTTTCTAGAAATATTCATTCCGCCCAGATCAAGCAGTACTCAGGAGAGATTTGCATTTCCTGCCTATATCATATATGATCTGGAGACAAATCTCAAATGTAAGATGATGAAACATCAATGGTTTAAGCCCACAATTTTAATCTATCAACCAATAATATTCATTTTTCTTTTCTTTTAAATGGTAGAAAGGCTGCAGTCAAAGGTCACACACTCAAATGCTTACAGAAGCTGACAAGTGAAGCCACCAGATATGATAAGTCAGAAAGCATCTGTCCTTCTAAAAAGGGTAGCCACTGCCCATTTCAAGCTACTAGTGCCTTGCAGGAAGGCAATGGCAGCCCTTCCTATATCACAGATCCACCCTTTGTCTTGGGCAGTGGAGACTGGTTTCACTTTGAATAAGACTACTATGCTAGCCAGAGAAACCAGGTTTGAACTCAGTTCTTGGGTCACCAACTGGCAGCCTTTGTTGTAGATAGACACTAATGGAGGTAAAATTACCAATGATAACTAAAATTACAAGAAAGACAATTCAGTGGGTCCATTCTACAGAACATCCAAAGATCTCTTTCTGGCTAGTATCACAGCCTTAAATATCAAATTATCAAGTAATATTACTGCCAAACAATTGCACTCCCCAAAAGGCATGTGCATTTTCCTATTCTAAATTAATAAAAAATAACAAACCGGGGAGACTCCATCAATTTAGAAGTTAACCATTATCTTTTCATGTACTTTTGTTCAACACATTTAGAAAGGAAAGGGAAAAAATCATGAGGTGAGATGGTAAGGCAGGTATTTCATAAAATAATGATTACATCTTAGCTTTTACTTAGTTTTCTTTAGGCAGAATGGCAAGTGTGATTCAAAACCATTTTTCTTTACTTTGTGCAACATCCCATGTTTTATTCCTTAAAATATCTTACCCTTTTTGATACAAGTTGGTACAGCTGGCTCCCATTTGTTGTTGGTATTACACTTAATCAAGTTACTGCCATTCATGATGAAGCCAGGATTGCAGGCAACATACACTATGTCATTGTGGGGATATGAAGACTGAGTTTTATTTAGTTTGTATCCATGTGTGACTTCTGGGTTAGGGCAGTGAGTCACAGGGGGAGATTTTAAGCACCGTGGGGGAGGTCCACTCCAAGATCCACGTCCTTTAGAATCCTTTATGCACCGTATACTTTTCTCTCCCAGAAGATAGAATCCTTGGTCACATTCAAAAGAGACTTCGTTTCCATATAGAAAGTGTTCTACCATCACACCTTTGTGTCTCCCATTGTTAATCACTGGTGGAGGTTGACAGTCGATAACTGCAGAAGAGATTTAGGAAATTCTACTTCAGCTGGTACACCAAGGTGGACAGTCTTCATTCAGAAACAAATAAAACTATGCAACTGCATGTACTGCACATAGCTAATAAAATTATTTAAATTTTAGACCCTGGATTATGTTTTCTGTAAAACAGCTTTATTACATTTTCTGACCATATGAGTAATACACACTCATTCACTAAAAATTCAGAAAATTCATTAAAGTATTAAGAAAGGGATAAATACAGCTATGTTCCCATGAAATAGAGAAATAGTCTACATTTGTTATTTTAAAAATTTTGAGCAATTATCAGGTATATGGCAAATACGGTCATTTCTCAGTATTCGCAGGGGATGAGTTTCAGGACCCCTCCCAGCCATCGATAACAAATTCCAAGGATCCTCAAGTCCCTTATATAAATGGCATAGTATTTGCATATAATCTATGCATATCCTCCCACATACTTAAAATCATCTCTAGATGACTTATAATACCTTCTACAATAGAAATGCTAGGTAAATAGTAGCCAGCACACAGCAAATCCAAGTTTTGCTTTTTGGAACTTTTGGGATTTGAAAAAAATATATTTCTGACCTGCAGTTGGTTGAATCCATGGATGTGAAACCCACAAATACAGAGAGCCAACTGTACTAATTTCCTACTTAATAATTTTGTTTCCCAAAACAAATGCTGGTGCCATCTAAACACTAAAAGATGTTTCTTAGTTTATGCACACTGAGCTAGAGTGCATAGACTGTTGACATATAGATTAGTTCTACAGTGGCCTGTCATCTCTAACCCCTACTACCCCACCGATTTTTTCTAACTTACCTTTACAAAGTGGACTCTTTTTGAACCAAACCCCATTCTTATCATCTTGACATTTCCAATAAGCATATCCAGTCAACTGGTACCTAGAGAGAGAGAATATATTTTCTCTTCCCAATATCAAATCTCTGAAACCGAGCCTTCTCAAACCACAAATACAGAGCCACTTCTAAATAAGAACTTCGGCAGAGAGAAATTAAAGCCTTCAGCCCTCCAAGTAAGAAAACTACTTTAAACTTAAAATCGCTCACAGCAAAGCCATGTCCATGTCAAAAAAGGACTGAGACGTCAGAGTTGCTGGTTAGATTTTGAAACCTCACATTCTCAGTTAGCGTGAAGATGAGGAACCACTAAAGGGAGTCATCAAGACAAGCTGAGGGTAGAATTAATGCACAAAGCAAGATGAAGACCCTTTCTCAGGATGGATCATCTTGTACTCACCCATCTTGGCAGGATGTATTAACTGGTACCACAGATGCATCAGCTGGAAGCTCTCGAAGATCTTCTTTCAAAGGCTGGCATGGTGCTTCTAGAGGAGCGAAGTTGGAGTTACTTATACATGCCTGATATCAAAGACAAAGACAACTCTCGAACTGAAAGTACCTTCACACCGAGGGGCAGAAGGACTCCAATTTCCTGAAGGCATACAGTGAATGGATCTGTTTCCCACAAGCAAGTAGCCAGAGTCACAGGTGTAGTCTACAGTCATCCCAGGGGTAAAGAAGACCCTGTTTCCACCTGTATGCTGACCATGGTAGAGCCCAGGAGGTGGCTGACAGCTTGAAGATAAAGCTTCCCACAGAAATACCAACAAAAACAGAATTTATATTCAAGAACTTCAAGTATACAATGTTTGCCAATAGACAGTGTGAAACTTTTAAGCCAATGATCATCAAGTTCTTATTCATTATTGAATGCTTTCTGTGCCTTGGAAGGAACCTGGCACCTTCAAAAAGATCCTCTCAATTATTTACCCTGAATATACCCCAGATCCAAAGGGGCGTTTGCACAAAGAACATATACAACAACACACAGAATATTCCATTAAACAATGGAAGAAATGGGACAGTAATCTATGCCCCCTTGCCTTTTTCCATGACTCTAGCTTTCAGTGAGTGATAATAAACAAGAACAAACAAGTTGATACTTGATTTTGCTCCCCATAGGGTTTTTACCTTTTTCACAAACTGGTAATTCAGGATCCCAGGTGTTATTGGCTTTGCAACGAACCTGACTTCTGCCATTCAAAGTAAATCCATTATCACACTTGAATGTCACAGTGTCATTGTAGAAATACGGGGCTTCCTTGCCAAACCTCTTGTATCCATTTGCAATGTGGACATGTGAGCACTGAACAGCAGGGAGGGAGAGTTTACAGAGAGGAGCAGGGCCACTCCAGATGCCTGTCTCTTGATCGTTGCTTGTACAACGGATGGTGCTCTCCCCAATGAGGATGAAATCCACTTCTCTCTCTGGCCCAGGGTTACATGTGTACATGACTGTGGTTCCATATAGAACATCTTCTGAGGAACTCCCTGTGTGTGCTCCATTGTAGATAACAGGGGGTGGTGGGCAGGTGATTTCTGGAGAGATAAGAAGTTACTATACAATTCTGTTCCAGTATTAAACCCCAAAGAAGAGAAATGAAGCTGGTTATGAGTTATCAGGTTTCCTAGAGGACATGAGTGAGTCATGATGATATGTGTTACATCAAAGCTCACTGCATATGTAAAATCCAACTTAAAAGACTTCATAGGAAAGATACTTGTAAGTCTTTGTTAATAGTGAACATGTACATTGATAACAGATTGTGAGGCAGTAAAGTCTGGTGGTAAACTATTAATTTAAAAACAGAATTATTTCTTTTTAATAACTATTAGGTCAATAAAAAGCACAGGGAAATAGAATTAAGCTTTTTTGAGTATCATCTTTGTGCTGAGGTGATATGATAGGTTAGCCAAGAATACTAACTTGATTGAACATCTACTTTTTGACAGGTAATTTTCTCAGCTACAGGGTAGGAATAGTACCATCTAATTATAATAACTTTGAGATCTGCAGCCTTATGCTAAGGTTGTAGATAAGAGGCTAGAGATCAGAAAAGTTACACAAATTACCCCAAGTCATGTGAAGGAGCAGAAATAGAATCTGAGTTTGGATCCCAACCAGTCCCCTTTCTCTCCCCTAAACTACAGCATGCCCAACATTAAGGATGGCAGCTCATATATTCACTGACCTCATTATTAGTATTCTCCTGTATCATAAAAAGAGAATCAGTAACTAAATTGCTATGTTTTGAAGTAGAAAGAAGTGACAACAGAAAGCAAATCTTGTGCAGCTGTAACTATTGACAAAGTGAATAGAACAAAATCTAATATTCTTTTTCCCATAACATGGAATCTCACAGGAAATGCAAACAGCTCACATTATTTTAAATCCTCTGTTACTTTTTTACTCACCTTTACAAAGACGAATCTCCATAAACCAAGGAATTGTGCCTTGACACAGCTGATAAACACTCTCACTTAACCGGTACCTAGAGACAAAGAGCCATGATAGTTTGCCATCTGGTAACCACTAACCTAAGCGAGAGCTGTTGGCTCACAAGCAGACTCATTACTCTCAGGACAAGAAGCAATAGGAACAAAAATGTGCACAGCATCAGCACGACCTGTCCATGGCATAGCACAGGTTCCATTAATGGAAAAACAGAGTGATCAATGCTTCCACGAACACGTGATGGAGCGGGAGGTGGTCTCGGAGATGAACTTTTACACAGAGCTTGCAGTATGCACTGATGAGTCAGACCTAGTTCAAGCTGAAACAGCCCTCACTTACCCTTCATCACAAGAAGAGTTAACATCTGCTCTAATTGGGCCTCGGGTTTTTTAAAGACTTGCTTTCCTATGGGTTCGCACTCTGCCACTAAGAGACTAGGATAAGAAATCAACTCAAGGAATCTCAAAATAAAAAATCATCTGCATCCAAAGCCTGCTACCTCTGCATGTGGGGGCAGCAGGCCTCCACACTCCCTCAGAGGTACAACGTATGGATTCTTCTCCCGCCAGCACATAGCCAGGGTCGCAGCTGTATCTGATGGATGTTCCAGGGCCAAAGTGGATCATGTGTCTGTCTTTCGTTTGCCCATGGAGGATCCTGGGAGGAGCCTGACAATCTAAAGAAAAGGCAGAGAATTTTTCTGATGTAAACTACAACAGAGAGAAACTGAGCCAAAGAAATTAACATTAATGCTACAATTCCACTTTGGTGGCAGTTGTATGGTACAAAAGTTATCTTGCAGCCTCGTTTAAGGTAATTTTAAATCTGTGGTTTTCAATCTTTTTTTTATTTTTCTGCATTTAGGCTGCTGCAGATTTTGTTTGATTCTCTCTATGTACACCAACTCCTCTCCTGTCTCTTCCTTTTTTAAGGAATCATCTTCCATGATTTTAATGTGAGATTTCCCTGTAGGGGAAAGTCTTTGCTGACATCTCTTTTAAGAAATCACTGTTAAGACAAACAAGCATCTTTGCCAGTTTTTTCCTTAAAGAAATGGGCAACTTAGTGACCCCTAATATTTTTTCCCCAATGATACTCCCACAAAATGAATGGAAGAGAGTGTTTAAAAAAAAACTTCTATATAATTTATATTCACTATATTCAGTGTAATTGAGGAGACTGGAAACTGGAAAAGGCCCTGCTGAAGTCCGTAACCCCTTCTCTTATGCTTCAAATGGATGAATAAGCAGCACCTGTTCCAAGTATGGGGATACCTACCCTTTTCACAGACTGGTACCGATGGTTCCCATGTGCCTTGGGCATCACATCGGATTTCCTTGCTGCCCTTCATTTTGAAGCCGGATACGCAAGCGAATACCACAGTGTCGTTATAGGAATATTGATCTTTCTGCCCAGATAATATTTTGCCTCTTAGGATCTGGGGAGGTGGGCAGTGAGCCTCAGGAATAGAAAGTTCACAGCGTGGGGCAGGGCTGCTCCAGGTCCCAGTCTTCTGACTACCATTGGTACAGCGGATAGTGCTGTCCCCAACAAGGATGAAATTCACTCCTTTCTCTGGGCTCGGGTCACAAAAGTAAGTGACTGTGCTTCCATACGGAACGTTCACTGAAGAGCTGCCTGAATGCCTTCCATTGAGAATAGGAGGAGGTGGTGGACAAAGAATTTCTAGAGAAATTATGGAGAGAAATGACAAGATTGCAGCTGTATTAAAAACAAAGAATACCTCAGGTGTTGCTTAATGTCATTTTCATCCTAGATTTGAATCTAATGAACCGGTCAAAGCAGCTGTATATTATTCAAAAAAAGTATGATTTAGAGTTTTATTCTTTTGGGGAGGTAGGAGGTATTTAGACTGATTGATTGATTGATGGGGGTACTGGGGACTGAACCCAGGACTTTGTGCTTGCTAGGCACATGCTCTACCACTGAGCTATACCCTCCCCACTAGAGCCTAACATACCTTCACAAACTGGCATCTTGGTCCAAAAAGTTTTCTGTCCAACAATTACACACTGGCTAGAAGGTTGGCCGTGTAATTGATACCTGGAGACAGAGGGAAGTCATTCAGAACTATCAGGCAGAACAAAAGCTTCTATTTAAGGCAAAATCACTTAATTTTTGTGTACCACTTTTATCAGCATTCTCTCTCATAACCTCAAGCTGTCCACAGACCCTCACAGAAGAGCCTTCTGCAGGTTTCATGGTTCACACCAGGCACATGTAACTCAAAGGAATTAAATCTCACTGGCTCTCTTGACACTCACCCTTCATTACACGAAAAGTCCACAGTTACACCAACCCGAAAACTTGTGGGCCTCTTTACCTGCCCATTGAGAAGCTGTCCTGGAGGTTCACACAGTGCCTCTAAGAAAACAAGCCAAAGATGAGCAAAATGTGGCAAGTAACATTATAACCCAAATCCTTAAAATTGATTGTAAATTTAGGGTATCTTTACACGTGGGAGTGACAGCACTCCAGACTCCTGAAGACAAACAGCGAATGGTCTTTTCGCCAAGAAGCAAGTAACCAGGTTCACAGCTGTAGGTCACAGAAAATCCTGGGGCAAAGGAGCTAACACGCTCCCCTGTGTGATGTCCGTGAGCGATTATGGGAAGTGATGGACGCTCCAGGGGAAAATCTTTACACACACACAGCAGGAAAATCAGATGATAGCTTCTACCCAAACTATATTTTGACTTAGTACATAAATCCAAGTAAATGATACATGATCTATGGTAAGCAGATATCATTCATTTTCAACTCAGTCTTTGAAAGATCAAACAGGCGTGGTTTAACTGTATCCATTTTACACCATAAATAGTACATTATTTATTTTTAGTTACACCTTATGAATTATCTTTGCCACATTTCAATAGAAAAATTTCAGTTACCAAAAAAAAAGTCCATTTTCACTCATACCTTCATCTTACCCTTAAGCCTGTTCTCTGCTCCAAAAGTGGCATGTTATTATAAGGGGTCATCCTGTCAGATATTTGTAATATAGTTTCTTTGGATCCTCTATGTGATTTATATACACACATATTTTGGGTGTGTATGTATACTCAATACATATTTTCCTATGCCTTACTTTCTTTGCTTAATAATCTATATCTTTCCATATTAACACATACAGGTCCGTCTAACACTTGATAAGGCTTAATAGTTTTCCGTGGTCACTCCATTTTGTGACTATCTTCAGATCTTCCCTACCTCCAAGTTTACATATCTATGGATAGATAGACTCCTATTTCTCTAATAATAATTTGTTCAGTTCTTTAATCAATTTAGAATTTATCAATAACATTCTTTATTAGGAAAATAAGTACCTAATTTTGATGGTATAATTTTTGTCAAATATTGCATGGTTCCTGTCATTACATAACTGAAATTCAGATTTAGATTTCAGGAGCAACATATACCAGACCAAAGAAGAAGGAAATGAAGAGCTTACAGAAGTTCCTATTTTCAAACTTACTTGATTTGAAATGTTATGACTTAGGAGACAAGTTGGGAGGATTAGCGGATCACTCAATGAGGCCGAAGACAACAGGGCATCATAGCAGCCAGGTGATATTAACAGCTATTTTTGGACGAATTCTAAATCCACTGGGTGTGTTTTTTGCTATTGAGCCCATATTTCTTCTCATTTTAACAATAACCCAGATATATAGTTTAAAACCACCCAATTCTCATAGTTCCAGTGAACTCTGGCCCCCATCCTTGTGACACTCATTCCATTCAGTTATTAGTTGTGATCAGTCAGATTTTTCCGTTGTACTTAAGATTCTTTGCTCCGTTGATGTTTGTTGAATGAACATTTATACCCCCCCAAACTAAGAAAAAACAGGAAGCCATAATTTTCACCCTTTCCCTTGCTCCTTCCCTCCACCCTACATTCACACATTCACAACGTTTTTACTTCAGAATGATACCAAACTTGATCTGCACAGAAATACAAGGACCCAACCTCCTGACTCAGTTTTATTTTTTTTCTACTCACCACTCTCACAGGTTGGCAGTGGTGTCGGCCCCCACTTTTTATTTGCTTGGCACCAAACAGTTTTGTTTCCTTTCATGGTGAAGTTGGTATTACAGGCAAATGTCACAGAATCACCATGTCTGTATGGTGGTCTAGACTTTTTACTTCTGTAACCCCCTGGTACTGTGGGTTCAGGGCAAATAGAATTTTTATTGTAATATTCACAAATGGGAGCAGCTTTATCCCAGATTCCATTTACTTGGTCTTTACTTATACAAAAGAGAATACTTTCTCCAATGAGGCGGAAGGCACCCTGACAGCTGTACCTCACCACAGTGTTAAGAGGTGTGGGGCCAGAATGATAACTATTCCGTCCATTCTTGACAAGAGGAGGAGGGTCACAAGAAATCCCTGCAAAGGAGAAAAGAAAATATGTGGTCACACTGATCATGACAAGAAGAAGATTCAAATTTAGATGAAGGGTCCAAACTGAAGTCATGCCCTTTTTTCAGAAACAGACTTAGAAATGTGTACAGTTCATTTCTTATTCATAGTCCCTACATAACCCCAGCCTCCCAAATTCTTACCTTTCCCTTGCTCCTCAGTAAGAGGAGCAGTGTAAGACTATGAGTCAACCTGACCAAACAGTAACAATGAGACAGAACTTATTGAATAGTTCTGTGTCTAATGAAAAACAAAAGGCAAACAGCACATGAAAAGAACATGTTAATGACACACTAACCACACGTGGAGAGACACCAGGGACTAACGAAATTTGGGCTCAGTAGCCCTGGTTTCAAACGCCCACAGTCATTCAATAGCTGTATGGCCACAGGCAAGCCTTCCCCTATCCTAAGCCTCAGTTTTCCAGTCCAGTATAATTCAAGGCTGTAGTGAGAATCCAGTTAAGACAAAAGTACCTGAAAGGGGCAAGTACAATATCTGGAACATGCTAACTATGCAACGCCTGTTTCAAACACACAACTGGGACTGTAAGTAGTGAAACCACATTCTGTCCTGCTACTGAAGATACTGCAGCCTCACTGCAAGTCATTTGTTATCTTTGGATGCTGGACCTCTTTGAAAAGCCACAGGAAGTTATCAGATGTTTTGAATAATGGCCTCGTATCCTTTATTTACTTATCCTAAAGGGTATGAAGAATATTAATTGTTTATATTGGTATAGATACACCTTTCCTGAGTGGGTCTCAGAATAAAGGGAAAATTGCCAACCTCCAAAACTTCTGGTTGATTTCCATTTAGCTCCAAGAGTTGTTCATACTGGCATAAGAGGAACTGGCATAAGAAGACACAGCCAAACCACTGTAGCACATCAGTGCTACTCATTTTCAGTAGGGGTAACTTTTGAGAGCCTCTATCTCTATGCACATAGACTACTCAATGCAAAATGTAATCAGTTGAATAAATTTAGTTTTAGTCTGCATTCTACAATGTACAGAAGAGCGGCATATATATGTTCAAAGCACACATACAGATAAGGTTTTATAATTGATAAATGCATGAGAGCACACCAGAAATCAAGAGGCACAGTCCGCACTTGATTATTTTTGCTTTCTACTCACGTTCACAGACAGGAAACTTATTATTCCAGAGTACTCTCATTCCTTCTGAGACACACTGACTAGAAGACTGGCCATTTAACCGGTACCTTAAACAATAAGGGGCAGAAAATCAGCTGTAGAACAAACCAGTTCTTGGTTGTATGGAATTAATCACTTCTTTCAAATATAAGGTATTGGTGGGCTCTATTTTTGTAAGCATTTCTGGCTTAAGGAAAAAGTCCAAGATTGTGAATCAGCTCAGCCACGTGAAGACTTCAGACCAGCTAAAAACCAGAGGAAAAAGATCCTAATGATCATATTCTTTTCTTTAATTTTTTCTTTCTTCCTTGGCATCCAAATATCAAGATTCTCTTGACCGTGTAGAAGGAAATAACCTCAGTTCCTAGTGAAGAAAATATCAAAGACCTCGTTTCCTAAGCTCACCATGAAGATCCCCTCTCACTAAACACCCATTGTCCATTCATTCTCCTAATAGAAGCCTTAACTTCTGAGCCCAAATCTTGCTTTTTTAAGTGATGAAAAGACAATTCCCAGCTTTGCCTGGCCATGTGCAATACATACACATGGAGAAAACCAGTGTTATTTGCTTGATAACAGAAGTCTTAATCATAAAGTATAAAGAAAAGGAGAAAAAAATCAGAGAAAGAAAAAAATTAACTACCGTTAGAGATCACAGTTTGCAATACTTAGCTATGGATCATAGACTCTAATTCAAACCCCATCAGCTTGCACTCAACCCTTATTACAAACAAATGAAACCTTTGCCCCAAGCTGGAGATTAGGAGGAGCTACCACACGACCGTTGAGAAGCTGCTTTGGAATGGCATCACATGATTTCACTAGGAGAAAACAGACAAGGCTGAAACAGAGTCAGGAAACAGTTGCATTTCCTTAAGATGGACTAAACCTTTAGGCACCTTCACATTTGGGAGCTGTATGGCTCCAGGTTCCCAAGGATGTACACTGCATAGTGTTAGTTCCAATGAGAGTGTAGCCAGGCTCACAGCTGTAGGACACTTCCTGTCCGATTAGAAATAATTCCTTATCCATGTTTTTATAATTGCCATGGTGGATATGTGGAGGTGGTAGACACCCTGAGGAAAGAACAGGACCAGAGGCCTTTTATTTCTGAAATAAGAGCGTTCTTCTCTACAACCTAAGCCAAGCTGGGATTGGCAGGAGTAAGATGAAGGTCATGTCAATTCTCCTAAGTGTAAGGAAGAGACTCTTTTGGGTGAGGTGGAGTGGGGTGAACATGTGTTACATTTTTAGACATGATGATCCATGCAACTGTCTGCCTTCTATATCTTGATCTATACCAGGAAGCATTACTCCCACTCATCACTTTCCCATTTCATTTAAGTGTATATCATCTCATTAAAATAGTCAAGGGAACCAAACTACTATAATGCATTTTTACCACCAAAATCTCCTCTTTCTTCCTGCTCCCCAAATCACTGATGAAATTTCTGAGCCTCATGGGACACTCCCAATGTTGCCAGGTTTTTACTAAGTCGGGTGTTTCTCAATAAAAGTAGGGAAGGAAGGGAGAATGGGAAAAGAGACTCAATCTTAAGTCTAGCCTAATTCCATAAAGGCTATATTTTTCAATAGGAGAATGTATAATACCTCCAGTAATTTGAATCAAATTCTGATCAGTCAGTTTGCCCCATTGACTTAGACAATAGGATTGAAAGTTTATTTTCTCCTCATTTAAATAAAATCTAATCATACATGATTTTAATCATATAAAAATCTCTGATCATTGGCTCTGGTACTATCTGCTTTTTTAAAAGTGTCTTCTAATTTCCTCCACATTAATGCAGACCTCGCACTGTCCCAGAATGTAGTAAATTTCCCACCTTTTTAACATTTATATACTACTTTTAAGGTTTACTTTTAAATTCTTTAACCAGGATATCCAACCACATACACTATCTTTATCCTCCTCTTCTCATAAGTACCATATATCTATTCCTCTAAAAGTCTCATTTTATTTCTAGATCCCCAAAATTTCAGCCAAACTCACCCTTGAAGCACTTTGGCAGTGGAGGATTCCATGTGCTGTTTGGTTGACACCTTGCTATGTTGCTGCCTTTCATGGTAAAGCCAGGCTTACACTTAAACATCACAGAATCACTTAAGAAAAATGAAGGCCTAAATCCAGATTCCACGATTCCATTTTCAACTTCTGGAATTGGGCATTTGACTAGAGGAATACACTGAGGGGGAGGGCTGCTCCAAATGCCAACGTGATTATCTTTGCTGGTGCAATATATTGACTTCTCACCCACGAGGTCAAACAGCTTTTTCCCATTCTGTCCAACATGGCACTTATAAGTAACCACCATTCCGTAGTAAAAATTCTCTCTATTGCTGGTGTGAAAGTCTCCATTGGAGATGGCTGGGGGTGACTCACAAAGAATAGCTTTTTGGGGGGTAGATAGGAAAAGAGAGAAGTCATTTAAATGTTATACCTTCTGGGAATTTTGTCTGAACTCTTGCAAGCCAAACCTCCACTTAACCTACAATTAACCCATATTATTGAAATTCTGGATGATCATCTCAAAGATGGTTCTAAATGGGCAGTAGCAAGGTAGGCAAATACACAGAACTGGCCTGATAAAACCCCCGGAATATGATCTGGTCACCAGTCCCTACCCCCAGAATACAGATAAACTGTTCCAAAAGACACCTAGGATGGTGTATGTTTTGCATAGGGTAAAGTTGGCAGTGTGTAATCTTGTGGCATATATTATATTTAAGCACTTTTTCACTATGAAATAACTTATCATCAAAGGACAGTAAGCAAAGGAAAGTGCTGTGGAATTGAGGGCACTGAATAAGATAAACCACAGGTCTGCATCCAGAACTACTCAAACCAAGTGTAACCCTCTTGGGTACTTATTTTGATTGTGTAGATGTCCACTTTCCTCCTAGGAGAGACAAGGGGTGCAAGAAAGGGAAAATTTTACTCACATTCACAAAAAGGCATGCTCTTATCCCAGACTACAGCATTGTCTGAGATAATACATGTAGCGGATGAGTCATCAATGAGTCGATATCTAAATACAAAGAGAGGAGTAATCACCTCCCAGCTGGACATTTTAGGAAAGCTTAGTTCTTTTTCCACTGAAAGAATGGCAAAGAATAGAGTATCATATGTAACAAATAATGGAGACTAAGGACTCATACAAAAGATTCAATAATCTAAATAGAAATGAAAATTGACCTCCTGGTCAGTAATACTGAAGATTTAAAATTGGAAGAAGAGTGGCCCAAACTCCTTTCTCTTCTAGGAATCTTCACTAGTGGGTAATCTTTGAAGAGTTGTCTCTGGGGCAGATCAGAGAGGTGATTCTCTTTTTGCCTATGTTTAAGGGTAGGTGGCAATTACTTAAGACTGGTGATTTCTGGTTGAAATTACTGTGCTAACATCCATGTATTCTGGAGGTAGCTCTTGCCAACTCACCCTTTATCACAAGAATATGTAATTGTTGACCCAAACATGAAACCCCTGGGTGCGAGGACAGAGCCATGGAGAAGTTCTCTAGGATTCATACATGATTTACCTACAAGGGAACATAAACAAACAGAATTTGGAACTGGGATTTAGGGGACATTTTGTGTTTCATATTAAACTCCAACCTGACTGGACTTGCTTAGTAACCTAAGTTTATTCAGAAAAAAAATCTGACATTTACAAAACTTCTATCTTCCGAAGGATCAAGTCAACTCCATAACACTTTTCATTCAAAGTACATCGTTTATATTTCTGAGCATGGATCAAGCATTATTTGTAGTCAATCATAATTTATAATCTCTATTTCCCCTTTTTATATTCTGTAAGTGATGGCAAATTCTACCAAATCTTCTGGCTTAAGAAAAAACCTCACAGTCATCATTTCCTTTCTGTAACTCATTCTCTATCTGCTGCTCTTCATTCAATTGGTCATGAAGTTTTCGTGATTGGATTCCAGATCCCTCTCTCCAAACCAACTATTTTGCCACTGCTGTAATCTCTCACTGGATCATTAAGAAATAAAATAAAATTCTAATTCTGGTTGCCATCAGTCCTGTACATCTTCTGTACCACTGCACACATTATCTTCCAGAAGCACAAATGTGGTCATGCCACTCCCCATATTTAAAAACTTACAATGACTTGCCATTGTTTATTGGAAAAGAATGAACAGCCCATCACAATTAAGCTCCAATCCACTTGATCAACTACTGTCCCTCACCATGCACCCTATATTCCAACGACAGTGAATTTTTCTTTTTTCCAAAGACATCATATTCTTCTACACCTTTATGTGTTGGCACATGCTGTTTGCTCTGTCAATAATGCCTAGATTTCCCTGTTCTCCTAGATAGCATTTATTATTTACTTCTCTATGATGTTTACAGACTTTTATCTCTACAAATAAAAAAAAATACATCATAGCACAGTATATGTTTAAAGTCAGTATTTATAACTAGCAGAGGAGTTCCTCAAACACAGAAACTAGCTGATTAATTTTTATGTCTCTCCCTAGTCCCATCATCTAGCCTAATGTTTCATATCTAGTGGTTACTCAAAAATATTTCTTTGAATTGAATGGGGTGATAATGAGGTGAAACTAGCATTCCTTGTATACTAACTTCTTAGCTCACACTAACACAGTACAGAAACCATAGAACAAGGTCAAGGAGATGATAGGATAAACAGAGTTGATCAGCTCTGATGACTTAACCCCAATACCCAATACTCTTAGGAGTAAAAGAAAACATGGGAACCCAAGAGCCCCTTTATTGAGTTATCACTGAGATAAAATTTGCTCATATTTTATCTTGAAAATAACAGGTTAGCCCATAGAGACATGTTATAGATCCAAAGATTCCTCTATTACAGATTACTCACGTTCACAGAATTGCTGAGTATTTGACCATTTGGAGCTCTTTAGGCAGGTGATAGAGAATGACTTCTTCTTATACCCAGGAAGACATTCATATTCCCAAATTGTCCCAACAGCAAACTCAGACTGATCACTCTGAACTTTAGGCTTAGCAAAAGGATAACTTGGCGGGAACTTACACTGACCTAGAGACAAAGACCACAGGAATATCAAGACTAAGAAAGGCTAAGATCTCAATCTGTTTCTGTTTTGTCACCAGTTACACTAACAACTTTGATCTTCAGAGATTAAACCTAAAATGGCAATATTTTCTGGGTCAAAGAATATATATCTTGCAGTATGAATGCACATACAGAGAAATAAGCTCAGGAGTTCATAGATTTTTAGGATAGACTTTTGAGGAAAAGCTGGAGAAAATCATTTTTTAAACCAAAATTCCATGGAGACACTGGGGTTGTTCCATCTTCTTACAACCTCATAAATAAAAAGTTAAACCTTATCAATAAAGACTTTTCTGGGATAGCACAGGGAACAAATACATGAAAGGCCTTATAATCTCATCGCATGTATGACCTTCTAAAATTACTTCAATGAATTAACATTACTGTATTATTCATTAAATTTTAAGGTCGTAGAAAGAAGAAAATGAAGTTATTTGTTATCCTTCATTTATTTTATTCCATTAACCTAGGAGAGTAATATGCCCCCAAAAGAGCTTAGGAAATACTTCCTGATGGGTACCAGGTAAGATGAGCTAGCCATTTCAAGACACTTCCTTGAGATTTAAAATGATGATGATGATGATGATGACAATGATGACGATGATGATGAAGGAGAAGAAGAAACAAATTTTATTCTAGGAAATGGGTAAGAAACTATAACGCCCATACTGTAACACTTGAGGATGTACCTGAAAAAGACATTTTTCTAAGTATGAAAGAGAGGTAAAGATTCAACTCCAGAATGGTGGTATATTTGAATATTAAATTTATAAATTTCCTTTCTTAAAGAAGTCTGAAACAGATACAGGTGAAAGTCAGATAACAAACATGGACTAACTGACACAAAGGCAAACACGAGGCTCCCAAGCCAGACCCAGCCTTTTTACAGCCCAACACTTCTGCTGAGAAGCCACAGACTGGATCTAAGAATAGCCGTCACTGTTGGACACAGATCTCACTGCAGGTCTCCTATTTCCTTCTCCAACTTCTTTGGTTTCCTCCATTAACACCTACAAATGTCCCCAAGTGCATATTTTTGCAAACAGCAAGACTCTGGAGAGAAAGTCTGAGTTTGTCTTCAACGAAGGTCAAGTTCAGGACCCTGCTGTTATTTGTACCAAATTCACCCTAATCAAGTGATTTAACCTGTAATTATCAAACGTGAATAAGGACAATCCCAAATAATTCTCCACAAATTGGAAAATCGATTTTAGTTCACAAGATTTAATCAGTTTCAATGACATAGACTAAGATGCAACCAAGATCTTGAAGTAGCAAAACTAGAAGAGTACTTTATAACATGACATTCGGAGGTGAAAAGAGATAAGAATCACACTTTCTGGATAAGAAACAGTGGGAAGTTCTTACTCCTAATAAGGAGACTTAGGGACTCTACCTCTTTTGAGGGACACTAGCTCTTCTTAGTAATGAAATTGACAAAATCCCAAGTCATATGACAGAATTTTCAGCAATCATGTTCTCTTCCACATCAGAAAAGGGAAAGTCTATGAATCATTTAGTAACATGAATTTTCTTAAGGTTCACTGCACCCTCTTCACATCTTTTTTAAAATCAGGAGGAAATATTAGTGTAGATCATGACTGGATCTAAAACAGAAGATAATGGCAAAGCACTGATATAAACATGTCTATATACATGTCTCAAAACATGTTAAAAACTAAGGAGGCAAAGGAGTTTCTGGAAAACAAGGATACATTTTACTCTTTATTTGGGTCCAAGGGGATTTACCTGGAATGGCTTAGAAATCTGTTTGAAATGAAGAACAAATACATAGGATAATAAAAATAAAACTGAAATTGAGAAAGCAGGTAGGAAGATAAACTATTATTGAGGATGAGAATTATTATAATCAAATACCATAACACAGGGTTTCCAGGCCACTTGATCATTTTTGAATGACGGTTATGCAGATTAACGAAGGTATTTTCTTAAGCACAGAATATGCATCAGTGAACATTAGATATAGGCTCCCACCCTCATGGAATTTATATTCCAATAGAAGGAGATAGATCATAAATAAATGCCAATAAATAAATAGGTGGTATGTAGAAGAAATAAACAGAGTGATGTGTCAAGATGGAATCTAATGGAAAAGGGAGGGGACAGGGTGGCATACAATTTCAATTATGACAGTTAAGGAAGGCCTATGAGGAGGAGACATTTGAGCTGTGACTGAAGGATAAGGAGGAGTTAGCCAGGTAGAATGCCAGGTAAAGCCAGGTAAAGATGAAGATAATAGACCAATTATCATAAACAAAAAACAGACTCACAGACATAGAATACAAACTTGTGGTTGCCGGGGGGAGGGGGGTGGGAAGGGACAGACTGGGAGTTTGAAATTTGTAGACACTGACAGGTATATACAGAATAGATAAACAAGATTATACTGTATAGCACAGGGAAATATATACAAAATCCTGTGGTAGGTCACGGTGAAAAAGAATGCAATCATGAATATATGTATGTTCACGTATAACTGAAAAATTGTGCTCTACACTGGAAATTGACACAACATTGTAGACTGACTATAACTCAAAAAAATAAAATTAAAAAATAAATAAAATAAAAGATGAAGATAATGTCTTGGAGAAGTGTTCAACTAAGGGTCCGGAGAAAGTTAAATGTCAGGAAGCAGACCATGTAAGTAGTAATGGAACCAAAGTGTGCAATAACCCTTAACAAGCTAGGGATGGATAAGCTTAAATGCTGGCTTCATAAAAACAGGTCCAGACAATAATCTTATTACTCATATTTAGTAATAACATCCAACATCTAACTTTCATTTCTCTAATCTCATCTGATTTTCAGGGCAGCTCAGGAAGGGTAGGGCTGCTAATCCCCACTAGCTTCATTTTACAGGTGAAGAAACTGAGGCTCAGGGAGCTAAATGACTTGCCAAAAGTCACACAGGTATTGAGGTCTGCATGCAGTAAACTTGTTAATAAACTAGGAATCCACTGGTCTCTGGAAATTATTAGAAAGTTAGACCTATCTGGTCACCAAGAGACTCTAAGTTTAGCAAATCACAATACTTCTTCAAAATTAAGGCAATCTGGAAGGGAAAAAGTTATAAAAAAGGTAGAATGACACCTCCTAGACCCCTCGCCATTACAGAAAGTAAGTAACACAAAGTACTGTCATTTTTATTCACGTATCAGCTTTTCTAAATTACTCCAGGTGTCCATCCTTTAGGATCTCTTTACTTACATCATATTAAAGTTTAAAAAAAACAAAACAGAAAACAAACAAACAAGCAAGAAACATGAGCACCATGCCTGGGGAGTCAGACGTTATTCTTATTCTGGGAAGGCAGCGGGAAGCCGTGCTGCTTTTACTGGGCGGGAGCGAGTTCACTGTGAGCAGAAACTCCCGCGCCCAGCGGAGCATGCGGCCGAGTTTTGCACTCATCACGAGACTAGGTTTTGAATACGTGCCTAGCGTTAGCACTCGCAGACCTCAGACCCAGAGCGCGGAGCACCTGCTGAGTCCAGGGGGCGGGGAGCGCAGAGAACACAGAGAGCACACACCACCAGCCACACAGGGTAGATCATATAGCCTCTCTATGCTGCAGCCTGCAATTCTGACGGTCTCTGCCTGGGGAGTGAGTGAGGACATTCAGGAGCAAGAGATCCAGAGATCCCCCAAAGCGAGCGGGAGGCAGGCAAGCGTCCAGCACGGCCCCCACCCCACTTTGTCGCTTTTGATTCGGCTTTGCATCCCGGCACAGAGGCCGTCCTGGCCCCAGATGCTTCCCTACCTCCGCGCTCCCCTTCCCAGCTCACCGAGGACCCCTGGCAGGATGAGAGCCAAGAAAACCCCGAACAGGCCCGCAGCGCCCATGCCACGGCGGCAGCCCCAGCGGTGGGATGCGTTCCGAGACTCGCGAGCCTCCGGCAGCTCCGGGAGGGCAGGGTTGGAGGAGGAGACAGCGGCAAGCAAGGGGAGGTGGCCCCTTAAGTAGTGTCTGGCACCACGTGCTAGCTTGAGCGCACACCTGCGGGCTGCTGGGGGCCGGACACCGTGCTGTGAGGATGGCACAGGCTAGGAGGAGGGGTTGGCCGGGGGCGGGCAGACGGAGGAACCCTGACCCAGTCTTTGGCTCAGGCTCCAGTCCTCCTCAGTGCCACCAGCGACTTTCCAATTTCTTTGACCGCACAACCCAGTGTATTCACTTTTGCCTCTCTTGAGATGTGGAACAAAATTTCACAAAATAGTACTCACCGTTATTAATCTACAATGCTCTATTCTACTATTTTTCTTTTTCTTTCCTTTTTAAAAATTCTGATTTGGATTCACTAAATTTATTTCAAAAGCTATTAATGTTCCCAACTCTCCGTCTGAAAACAGTTTACTTAGAAAGGAAACTGAGGAACGGCAGCCACATTTTCTTTTGACATAATTTCTGCAGAAAAGTTGCAAGAATAATAAAAAGAATTCCCATCACCTAGATTCTTCAAATGCTAACATCTTCTCTTTCTAGTTAGATAAGTACAGATAGCATAATACAGTTACATATATATATATATATATATACATATACACACACACACATATATATATATATACACACACACACACACATACACACTTATATGTGTATATAAATATAATTATATACGTTTTTTACTTTGGGACTCTGAGGTAAGTTACAAGCATGACACTCCTACTCTATATAGTTTGGTGTCAATTCCCTGAAAACAAGAACATACTCTTGCATAACTATAGGACTAGTATGATGAGCAAATACAGGAAATTAACACAATACCTAAGGGACAGGCTGTGCTCAGATTTCTCCAGTCAGCTCAATAGTCTTTATTATAGGAAACAGACACACACACACCCTTTTTTTTTTTTTTTGGTCCAAGGTCATTCTGGGATGATGCGTTGCATTTGATTGTCGGTTTTTCTTATTTAATCTGGAAAAGGTCCTCCATCCTTTTTTGTTTTTATGATCTTGACATTTTTGAAGAGTACACAGCAATTACTTTTGTAGAATGACTTTTAAATTAGTTATCTATTGCATAGTAACAAATTACCCTAAACTTATTGATTAAAAGTGGGAATAATATTTATTGTCTCACACAATTTCTGTGTGTCAGGAATCTGAGAGCAGCTTAGTGAGGTGGTTCTGGCTTGGGGTTTTTCATGAGGTTTCAGTAGGGACATCCACCAGAACTCCAGTCATCTGAAGGCTTGACTGGTCCTGGCTGGACAACCCATGTCTAAGATGACTCACTCACATGGCTATTGGCTGGAGGCCTCATAGCCTTACCATGTGGACCTGATGTCAGGACCGTTTGAGCGCCCTTGTGACATGACAGCTGGCTTCTTGTAAAATAAGAGAGAAAGGCAGAAGCCACAATGTCTTTTATAATCTATCCCCAGAAGTTCCATTTGGCCATAAAGAAGATGAATGAATCTTGCCTATATTACTATATTACATAGTAAATTACTTCCACAATATCCTATTGGATACTGTGATGGTTAATTTTAAATGTTAACTTGACTGGGCTATGAGGTGCCCAGATATATGGTCAAACATTCTGGTCTTTCTGTAAGGGTGTTTTTGGATGAACTTAACTTTTTTTGGTAACTGATATCTTTATTTTAATTCTTTCTGTTTTTTTTTAAGTTTTATTGTGGTATAATTGAGATATAATATTGTATCAGTTTAAGGTATACAACATAATGATTTCATATATGTACATATCGCAAACTGACTACCACAGTAAGTTTAGTTAACATCCATCACCTTACATAGTTACAATTTTTTCTTATAACTTTTAAGATCTGGTCTCTTAGCAACCTTCAAATATACAATATTGTTAAGCATAGCCATCCCACTGTACTTTCTTATCTTGTAACTGAAATTTGTGCCTTTTGATCACTTTCACCCATTTTTCCTACTCCCCCCCTCCTTTGGCAACTATCAATCTGTTCTCTGTTTTTCATGAGTTTGATTTTTTTAGTATCCAATTATAAGTGATATACAGTATTTGTCTTTCTCTATTTGACTTATACCACTGGCATAATGAATTCAAAGTTCTCCCATGTTGTCAAAAATGGCAAGATTCATTCATCTTTTTATAGCCAAATGGAATTTTTTATGGAAAAAATATATATATACTTTCTTATTCATGCATTCACCTCCTTGGAATAGTGATTTTTTTTCTTCTGATATATACTCAGAAGTGGAATTGCTGGATCATATAGCAGCTCTATTTTGAATTTTTTGAGGAACTGCCATACTGTTTTCCATAGTAGCTGCACTGATTTATATAAGGGTTCCTTTTTATTCACATCCTCTCCAATACTTGTTATCTCTTATCTTTTGAATAATAGCCATTCTAACAGGTATGAGGTGATACTTCATTTTGGTTTTAATTTGCATTTCCCTGGTGATTAATAATATTGAGCACCTTTTCATTTTTGCCATGCAGAAGCTTTTTAGTTTGATGTAGTCATCGTTGTTTATTTTTGCTTATGTTGCCTTTACTTTTGATGTCAAATTAAAAAAACATCATTGCTAAGATCAGTGTCAAGGAGCTAATCCCCTATATTTTCCTCTAGGAGTCTTATGGTTTCAGGTATTACATTCAAGTATTTAATCCATTTTGCATTGATTTTTGTGTATGGTGTAAGACTGAAATTTCATTTCACGCTTTTTGCATGTGATGGTTCAGGCTTACCAACACCATTTATTGAAGAGACTATCCTTTCATCATTGTATATTCTTGGCTCCTTTGTTTTGAATTAATTAACCAACCATATGTGGATGTATTTCTGGGTGCTCTATTCTATCCCATTGATCCATGTGTCTGTTTTATGCAAATACCATGCTGTTTTGATTTTTATAGCTTTGTAATATAGTTTATGTTAGATAATAGAAAATATATATGTTGGTCTCTGTTCCCTAGTCCTGGCAGAGAGCTTCTAAAACTCTTGAAATCTTCTAAGTGATAAGAGCACTAGGGGCATCTTTTGTTCTAATATTTGTCTCTGATCCCATCCCTGACACAGGGCTCCTAAAATCCTTGTCAATTCCCATAATAGGAGCACTAGGAGCATCCTTTGTTCTACTGAAGTGACTCTGGATGGCTCCTGCATGGCTCCTGTATGGGGACTGGTAACCAGAAAGACCAAGCCATCATTAGAATCTTGGAAGTTTTGCTCCATGCCCCACTGTCCTCCAGAGAGGAGAGACTAGAAATGGAGTTTATAACTGACCTTTCCTATGTGAAGAAGACTCCATAAATCCCAATAGTGTGGAATTAGGAGAGCTTCTGGGCTGCTGAACACATCCACACCAGGGGATGACACACCTCCAGCTCCATGGGAACAGAAGCCCCTGCACTTGAGACTCTCCCAGATCTCATCCTGTGTATTTCTTCATCTATCTGTTCATCTGTATCCTTTTTTATATTCTTTAATAAGCTGGTAAATGTAACTAAGTGTTCCCTAAGTTTTGTGAGCTGTTCTAGCAAATTAATCAAACCCAAGGAGGGGGTCATTGGAGCTTGAAACTATAGCCTGTTGGTCACAAGCACAGGAGGTATAACTGGGATTCTGACTGGCATCTGAACTGAGATGGGGGCAGTCTTATGGGGCTGAGTCCTTAATCTGTGGGATTTGACACTATATCTGGGTAGATAGTGTCAGAATTGAGTAAAAGTGTAGGATACCCAGCTGGTGTCACAGGGACTTGCTTGATATGGGGAAAAACCTCAACACATTTGGCCACCAGAAGTGTCAGAAGTCACCAGAACTGTTCTATTAAAAGTGAAGGAGACACGCAGGAAAGAAACACACAATGGGGAAGAACTGGGTTTTTCCCTACATAGAAAAGAAAAAAGCTGAGTTTCTTCTTTATAGTTTGAAATTAGGAAGTGTGATGTTTACAGTTTTGTTTTTCTTTCTCAAGATTGCTTTGTCTATTTGGGGTATATGGTGACTCCATATAAATTTTAGTATTTTCTTTTATTTAGGTTGAAAATACCATTGAAATTTTGACTGAGATTGTGTTGAATCTGTAGATCATTTTGGGTAGTATGTATAATATAACAATATTAATTCTTCCAATTCAGAAACATAAGTTTTATCTTCCCATTTATTTGTGTCTTTTTTGTAAGTATTTATAATTTATTTTATTTATTTTATTAAAGTATAGTTTATTTACAATATTATATTAGTTTCAGGTGTACAACATAGTGATTCAATATTTTTATAGATTATACTCCATTTAAAGCTATTACAAATAATGGCTATATCTCCCTGTGCTATTCAATATATTCTTGTAGCTCATCTATTTTATATGTGATAGTTTGTGTCTCTTAATCCCATACCCCTATCTCATACCATGCCTCTTCCCTCTACCCACTGGTAACCACTAGCTTGTTCTCTGTATCTGTGAGTCTGTTTCTGTTTTGTTACATACATTCATTTGTTTCATTTTTTAGATTCCACATATGTGATAATATAAAATGTTTGTTTTTCTCTGTCTGACTTATTTCACTAAACATAATACTCTCTAAGTCCATTGTTGCAAACAGAATTTCATTCTTATTTAAGGCTGAATAATATTTCATATATATATTTCCTTGTTCTTTCATGGACACTAGTGTTGGTTCCATATCTTGGCTATCCTAAATAATGCTGCTATGAACATTGGGGTGCATGTATCTTTTTGAACTAGTGTTTTCATTTTCTTTGGACATATTCAGGAGGGAAATTGCTGGATCATATGGTAGTTCTATTTTTAGTTTTTTGAGGAACCTTCATACTGCTTTCCTTAGTGGCTGCAACAATTTACAATCCCACAGTGTACTAGGGTTCCCTTTTCTCCACATCCTCACCAGTGTTTGTTACTTGTAGATTTTTTGAAGAAAGCCATTTTAACAGGTGTAAGGTGATATCTCATTTTGATTTTGATTGTCATTTCTCTTATGGTTAGTGATATTGAACATTTTATTTCATTTTCTTGTTTGTTTTTGGCTAGGACTTCCTATACTATGTTAAATAGAAGTGGCAAGAGTGAGCATCTTTGTCTTGTTCCTGATTTTTTTTTTACATTTTTTATTGATTCATAATCATTTTACAGTGTTGTGTCAAATTCCAGTGTTCAGCACAATTTTCAGTCATTCATGGACATATACACACTCATTGTCACATTTTTTCTCTGTGATTTATCATAACATTTTGTGTATATTTCCCTGTGCTATACAGTGTAATCTTGTTTATCTATTCTACAATTTTGAAATCCCAGTCTATCCCTTCCTACCCTCTACCCCCCCCCCGGTAACCACAAGTCTGTATTCTCTGTCCATGAGTCTATTTCTGTCCTGTATTTATGCTTTGTTTTTGTTTGTTTTTGTTTTTTAGATTCCACATATGAGCGATCTCATATGGTATTTTTCTTTCTCTTTCTGGCTTACTTCACTTAGAATGACATTCTCTAGGATCATCCATGTTGCTGCAAATGGCATTATGTTGTTGGTTTTTATGGCTGAGTAGTATTCCATTGTATAAATATACCACATCTTCTTTATCCAGTCACCTGTTGATGGACATTTAGGCTGTTTCCATGTTTTGGCTATTGTAAATAGTGCTGCTATGAACATTGGGGTGCAGGTGTCATCCTGAAGTAGATTTCCTTCTGGATACAAGCCCAGGAGTGGGATTCCTGGGTCATATTGTTCCTGATTTTAGAGGAAAAGCATTCAGCTTTTCACCATTGAGTATTATATTAGCTGTAGGTTTGTCAAAAGTGGCCTTTATTATGTTGAGATATGATACCTCTATACTAACTTTGATGAGAGTTTTTATCATGAATGGATGTTGAATTTTGTCAAATGCTTTTTCTGCATCTATTAAGATAATCATGTGACTTTATCCTTTTTGTTAATGTGTTGTATCACATTGGTTGATTTTGAATATTGAACAATCCTTGCATGCCTAAAATAAATCCCACTTGATCATGGTATGTGGCCCTTTCTATACATTGTTAAATTTGGTTTGCCAATATTTTGTTGAGGATTTTTGCATTCATCAAAGATATTACTTGTAATTTTTTTTGTAGTGTCTTTGGTGTTGGCATCAGGGTCTTGATCTCATAGAAGGAACTTGGGAGTGTTCACAAAGGAAGAAATGAAGAGAAGAAGAAAGGAACAAAGGAATTACAAAATTCAGAAAATAATTAACAAAATAACACTAGTAAGTTCATACCTATCAATAATTACTTTAAATGTAAATTGACTAAATTCTCTAATCAAAAGACATAGAGTGACTGAATGGATTAAAAACACACACACACACACACACACACACAAGCTCCAACTCTATGCTGCCTACAAGAGACACATGTCAACTTTAAGGGCACACCCACACTGAAAGCGAAGGGCCCGAAAAGATATCACCTGCAAATGGAAACCAAAAGAAAGTGGAGGTAGCTGTATTTGTATTGGACAAAATATATTTTTAGTTAAAGACTGTAAAAAAAGACAAAGATGGTCATTATATAATGATAAAGAAGCCAAGCCAACAAGAAAGTGTAACATTTGCAAATATTTATGTCCACAACATAGGAGCACCTAAATATATAAAGCAAATATTAACAGACCTGAAGGGAGAAATAGACAGCAATATAATAATGGTAGGGGACTTCAATATCCCACTTTCAGGAGTGGATATATCATCCAGACAGAAAATCGATAAAGAGACATTGAACTTAAATGACATGTTAGACCTGACTCAGCAGCACTTTACAGAATATTCCACCTAGCAACAGCAGAACGCACTAAAGCAGGACTTATCTATTCTGATGTTGGACTACTCTAATGAATTTTTCAGTTCAGTCTTTGTACTCTTCAGCTTTGTGATTTATGTTCTGTTGTTTGTTATATTTTCTATCTTTGTTGAAATTCTCACTTTGCTTATATATTGTTCTTCTGATCTCAGTGAGCATCCTTATGACCATTATTTTGAACTCTTTTCTGGGTAAATCACTTATCTCCACTTCATTAAGGTCTGTTTCTGGAGTTTTATCTTATCCTTTTGTTTGTAACATATTTCAGTTTTGTTTTGCTTTGTTTTTCATTTTCCTTTATTCTCTCTGTTGGTGTCTGTGCATTAGATGAAACAGCTACCTCTTCTAGTTTTTGACAGAGTGGTGTTATGTAGATGAATCTTACTGTTTAGCCCAGCCCTAGCTCTTGGTTGTCTCTCAAACCTTCTTGATTGCCCAGTCTACCTCTTTGTGCTTAGTGGCTTCAAGTAGTTGCAGATGTACCAAGATCCTTCAGTGTCCCAAAGGGAAAGATCTCAGTCAATACGTAAGTGCTAACCCTCAGGAAGCAGCTGTTAAAGTATGCATGTAGACCTCTTTCAGGGAAAGACTGGTAGCTGGGCATTTGTCTGCTCCTCCTGCACTGAGCCCCACAGAGATTACTGGTTAAGAACTGTTTCCTTATTTGCTTCAGTCTTGTAGGCACATGAACACAAGCCCTGTTTTCTACCACAGCCAGGTGATAAAGGGCACCTGGGTGACGGCCACAAAAAGCCAGAATGCCAGATGTGTACAAATTTGTTCCAGGGGGACCCTGGCCATCAGGAGCAGGTCAGAGGGAGAACATAGAGATGATACCATCCAATCTCCCTGGTTTCCAGGGAAGACTACAGTCTGTCTGTAGGTGTCTGCTAAATTAGAAGCCTGACACTGGGGAAGGACTATTTAAAGGCTTCTTTTAGAGAAAAACTAGAAGATGGCCATTTCTGTCTGCTCCCTGAGTCCAGGGGAGTGGGGTGGAGATAACTCATTAAGAAGTGGTTTTTTATTTTGTTTTGTTTCATTTGTTGTTGCCAGTCCTGTGGAAACTGGCACTATAAATATGCTGGTCACCAGGTGATCAAGGGGTACTGCCAGATGTGTACACAAGTGCTTTCCAGGGTGATGCCAACAACCTGGCTACATCTTTTAAGATATGCAAATAAGCCTCTTTCAGGGAAAGATGGGGAAATGGATGTTTTGGTGCGTCCATGGGAAGAGGTGAGTTCAGCAGCCTCCTAGTTCACCATCTTGGACCAGAATCCCTGAGATGAACATTTAAATCAGTAGACTAAATAAAGCATATTGAGCTGCCTAACGCAGGTGAGTCTTACCCAATCAGTTAAAGGCCTAAATAGAAGAAAAGGCTGACCATTCCCTAAATAAGAGAGAATTCCTCCTGTCTGACTACCCTCAAACTGGGACACTGGCTTTTTTCTTGCCTTTAGACTCAAATCAAGTCAGCTTTTCCTATGGTTGAAGCCTACTGGACTTCAGACGTAATCTACACTATTGGCTCTCCTGGGTCTCCATCTTGCCAACTCACCTTGCAGATCTTGGGGCTTGTCAGCCTCTGTAATTGTGTGTGCCAATTCTTTATAATATATCTCTGTCTGTCTCTGTCTCTCTTTCTGACTACTTCTGTCTTTCTCTGTATGTATGTGTGTCTCTCTCTGTGTCTTTGTGTCTCTCTGTCTCTCTGTCTCTTTCTCTGTAGAGAACCTTGATAATACAGACACGGACTAGCCCTCCTCAGTGTGAGAGGGCACTACACATGGATGGGAATACTAGGAGGCAAGGATCACTTGGGGCCATCCTGGAGGCTGGCTAGGACAAGCCTCAATTTGGTTTTGTCTGGTGTTTCTTCATTATATTAGAGTCAGATTATGCATTTTTGGCAGGAACACCACAGAAGGGGTGTTATGTCCTTTTCAGTGCATTATATCAGGATATATATATTATCTACTTGTCCCGTTACTGATGGTGTTAATTTTGATCAGTTAGTTAAGGTGGTGTCTGCTCAGTTGCTGGAGTGTTAATACTTTACTTTTGTAACTAATAAGCAATTTGTGAGGATATTGTTAAAAACTATGTAAACATCTCATTTTTCATTAAGTTTTTACCCACTAACTTCATTATTTAGTATTTTTACAATTTTTGCCTGAATCAGTTGTTCCCTTGATGGATGCCAAATTATATTTTTTCCTCATTCAATCATTACTTCTATGTTCATTAATTAGCATTCTACTACAAAAAAAAAGCTTTCCCTTCTCTTCCATTTATTTATTCATTGATTTATCTATATCACTATTGACTCAATATCTATACCAATATAGACTTCATTTATTTAATGGGTCAAAATCTATTATGATCATTATTTTGATTGCCCTTGATTTGGCCAGTGGGAGCCCTCAGTGTAGCTCCTGTGTCATTTCAATCAGTTCCCCTCATTATTTGAATATTTCCTTTCTGGAAAAACAAACTATCCCAGGCTCCCCTTGTGTATTTCCAGATGCAGCACTGGAACTTGCCATTTCTCCAAAGATTTTTGGCTCCTTTTAGCAGAGATTGGTATTTCAAAACCAAGACACAGATGCTGAGTGTGTTCATTGCCTTTGGAGTATCATTGCTTATGGACTCTTTGAGAAAGCAAAGCGAGGAAATATATGTGTATATATATGTGTGTGTATATATATATACACACACACGTATCTATTCCTATACCTATTTAAATCAAATTATATCTATATCTATATCTGTATCTATATCTATATCTATATCTAAGTCATGAACACATCAGTTCTTCAAATTCCAGTCCAATATCATAGATGTTATTTTAACCTTCCTTTTTTTCTATATTTGTAACTCCCTTCTCCAACAGTCAGATACCTAGTTCCCATTATCCACAATATATAAACTTTTTTGTTCAGTCCTAGAATACATAGAAAGAAGTTTTGGAACTGCCAATCCTATATCATGGTGGAAAGCAAATTTACTAGTTAAAAAGTTTTGGTTTGTTTTTAGCCTGAGAGCATAAAAAATAACATTGTTCTGTTCAAAAGTTGCTTAGATTAATTACCTCTACATCCCCCACAGCGTGGTTATGTTATACTGCTAGATACATTTGTTTTTCTCTATATTCCATTTTAGTTTTTTCCACAGCCTTTTTTATTTTATAATTTTTCCATAGGTACATATTGACATAGTTCCAAATATCAGAACTAGATAAAAAGATATGACCAGAGAAATGTTCCTTTTGCCCACCATTTCTACTCCCATCCTCTTCCTTTCCACCCCATTTCCACCCACTTTTTCTAGGTACCCAATTTCAGTAGTTTCTAGCCTATCTATCTTCTTTAATTTTGCCCAAATGAACCGACCCATGTGTGCCTTTTTATTTTTCTTTATTACATAAAAAGAAATAATGCTGTAGACACTTTTCCCCCCATTTAACAGGTATGCTGGAATTCCTGCTCAGTTCAGTGATATTTCTCATTCTTTTATAGCTTATAGGACCTCATTATGTTGATATACCATAGTCTATTCAACGGTTTTCTTATATATGGGCATTTAGATTGTATTTAATGTTTTTCAATTCTGTGTAATGCTGTAAAGAATAACTTTGTGCATATTTATTTTTCTATTGTTGGAAGTGTATCTTCAGTGTAAATTCCTTGAAGTGGGTTCTTTGTTCTGAAAGTAAACATGTGTTTAGTTTTGTTGGATACTGCCAGATCTTCTCAATAAGAGGTGGACTGATTCACGTTTCTACCTGGAATGTGTGAGAGTGCTCTGCTTCCCCAGAGTCTCACGAACCAAACGTGTTCTCATCATGGTTTTTATTCGTAGCCAATCTCATAGGTGAGAAATTTTATATCAGTGTACTATGAATTTGCACTTTTCTGAGTGAGTGTGAACATATCTTGATAGGTTAAATAGCCATTTCAAATTTTCATTCTTTTGTGAATTCTCTGTTCATGTTTTTTGTCCTTTTTTCTATGTTTTGCAGGTATTTTCTCCTGGTTAGTCAATTATCTTTTGACTTTTTTTTTAAAGGTTGAACAGGATGAGCCTGAGGACCCGTTTTCAGCAAGAAGCTTCAGGGTGACCTGGATTCACTCATCAGCCCTTGTAGGACATGACGGTTGCCCATCATTAAGAAAGCCAGTAGCCATGCTCCTCAGCCTGCAAGTCTCCAACCTGCCCATGGAAACAGCACAGGGAACTTTGTGAAACCTCACTGAAATCTAGGCAGGCACGGCGTTGATTCTTGTTCATTCTTTTGAGGGTTGTTATCATGCCCTAATTCAAGGCTGTGTGATCTTAGGCAATTGCCTTGTCTTCTTCCTCCATCTCATTTGGGGTGGGGCAGGGGAAAGTTCAGGTGTACACGTTTGGCTTAGTCATGCTTCTTAGCATTATTAGTCCCTGAAAGACCCCTCTCTTGTTTTATTTAATTGATTATTCAGAATAGGTTAGGACTATGCTGCAGTAACAAACACATCCAAATCTCCAAACCTTAAAACAACAAAAGTTTATTTCTCACTAAAAGTACCTGTCCGATGCACTTTAGTGGGCTGGGGCCTGGGGGAGCCTCAGCTTCTTGTATTCACTCAGAGATCCAGGGTGATGGAAGTTTCTTCTTAATATGTGCCTTTATGATTATTAGCAGTACAGGACTAGAGCACTGGACACTCTCCCATGAGAAATTAACTCCTCTGCTCTAAAACTGGTGCACATGAATTCCACCTACAACTCTTCAGACAGAATTAACCCATGACCTTGCCCAACTGAAGGGTTGAGGAGGGCAGGGAAGTGCTATCCTCCCATGTGTTTGAGAGGAAGGGAGAATTGCCTATAGGTGAGCCTTAGAAGACTCCATGACGTTTGCTTTTATTTCCCTTCTTCTCGCCCAAACCTCTTCCCCTTCTCCGTAAACAGTCATTCTTTTTTTTTTAAATTTTTAATTGAGTTATATTCAGTGTACGGTGTTGTCTCAACTTCCAATGTAGAGCACAATTTTTCAATTATGCATGGACATACGTATATTCATTGTCACATTCTTTTTTGCTGTGAGCTACCAGAAGATCTTGTATATATTTCTCTGTGCTACCCTGTACAGTCTTGTTTATCTATTCTACATATGCCTGTCAGTATCCACAAATTTCGAGCTCCACAGTCATTCTAATGTGTTTAATGTGTATTCTTTTATTTGCATGTGTTCTTTCAAAATATATAGTTTTATTTTATGGGTGTTTGCTTTTAATTTACATAGATGCTATTGTCCTATAGACCTAATCCTATTTCTTTTTTTTTTCACTCAACACTATGTTTTTAATATCCATCCATTTTGTTAAATGTGCACTTACTCTGTTGCATCTGACTGCTACATGCACCATTTTACTTATCTACTCATCGTGGGGTTGGGCACCTAGATTGCCTCCAGCTCCCTGCTATTACAGTGCTATCATGAATATCTTTACGGCACCTTATATTTGTACCATATGGGATTATAAAAGAATTTCTTTGAGAAATTTACCTAGGAGCAGAATTACTGGGTTATAGAGTATGTGTATTATTCAATCCACAGTACCTCCATTAAAAAATAAATAAATAAACCTAATTACTTCCTCCAAAAAAATTTTTAAAAAGCAATTTATCATTGAAAAAAACTAACATATATACATATATATATATACCCGCTCTCCACAAACTGATCTATAGATCCAATGTAGTTTTAATCAAAATTTAACAACATTTTTTCTAAGAATTTGATCATATAATTCAAAAATATATATGGAAAAGCAAAATGAAAGAAACAAAGTGCCTCTTGGTGATACTTGTTCTACTAGGTGTCAAGACATAAATACTTAATATTTAGGGCACTATGGTATTCATAAATGCACAGACAAATATACTAGTAAGAAAAAAAAAGAAAGACCTCATATAAAGAAGATAGATATATTCAATAAGTAAATAGGAGAGTCAGTTACACATAATGAAATAAATTGAATCCCAACCTCACACACACTAAATTTATTCCAAACAGATAAAAGCTTAAATGTGAAAGACAAGACATTAAAACATTTAAAAGAAAACATGTGATGGTATTTTTATGACCTTGGGGTGAGGAAATATTTCTTACAATAGACATAAAAAATAAAAGCCCTATTCAACTATATTAAAATTTAGAACTTTGTTCATTGAAAGACAGTATTGAGTAAAACCATATAAACCACATAAGATATTTGCAACACACATCATTAATATTATATTCAGAATATGCAAAGAACCCCTACATATCAATCAGAAAAAATTCCCTCCCAAAATGGACAAAAGAACAGATTTCTACTTTCAGTTATATTGTGTCCTAGGTTAATTAGACAAATCATTCCACTGAAAACAACTCTAATGCTAGAATGTGTGTATGTGTGTGTGTGTGTGTGTGTGTGTGTGTGGATATGGATCTATCTGTCTAGATATCTATATAAGTATATGTGATCAGAATATATAAGTAGAATTATCAGGGAAAAATAAAAGAGAAAGAGGGAAGCCAGCTGGGCATTTTGGGGGATGTGGGAGAATTTAAGCTTTGATTCTGAAAGACTTTTGGGCCACTGAGGACAGAAATCAAGACTCACTAGGATGGCTAGGATAACAAAATCAAATAGTACAAAGTGTTTTAAGATTATGGTGTAATTGAAACCCTCTTACATTGCTAATGGAAAGGTAAAATTGTGCAGATTCTTTGGAAAACAGTCTGAAAGTTTCTCAAATGATTAAACCCAGCAGTTTTACTCCTTGGTGTATACCCTAGAGAATGAAAACATTTGCCCGTACTAAAACTTGTACACAAATGTATAGCAGCTTTATTCTTAATACCCAAAAGTTGGAAATAACCCAAATGTCAATCGAGTTATGAATGGATAAACAATCCATGCAATGAAATATTATTCTGCCATAAAATAAATGACTTACTGATACATTTACAGGTTGGATGAACCTTGTAAACATGCTAAGTCAAAGAAGCTAGTCACAAAATTCCATACATTGTATGATTCCATTCATATGAAAATCCACAAAAGGGAAATCCGTAGAGACAGTAAGTAGATTAGTGATATCACCTCTTGGCCTTTTGGCTAAGATCAAGTGTGTTATCTGTTCTTATCAGAAAGTAGATTAGTAATTGCTTATTGGTAGAGAGGAAGATAATGAGGGGATAGGAGGGTGATAGCTGAACAGTACAGGTTTTCTTCTTGGGGTGATGAAAATGTTTTAAAATCAACAGAGCTGATGGTTGCATATATTTGTGAACATACTAAAAATCATCAAACTGTACATTTTAATTATAATAACTATATGGCATGTGAATTATTGCTCAATAAAGCTATTTAAAAAGAAAACCTAAGGATACAGAAAACTTGAAAATAAATAATGGAAAAAGATATAAGATACAAATACAGGAAAAGGAAACATATATAAGTATATCAATTGCTGACAAAATAGAATTTAAGGCAGAAGAGAGAAACAGCATCACTTAATAATGATAAAAGAAGAATCCACTCAGATGATGTAATGATTTTAAATTTCCCATATAGAATAAAAGAGCCTCAGAGCATTTAAGGCAAGGACAGAACTATAAGAAGAAAAAAGACAAATTCATAATTCAAATTCAAAATCACAGATAAATTTTAACTTATTTGTCAATAACTGATAAAATAAGTAGACAGAAAATTAGCAAATATATTGAAAATGTGTACAATATGTAACATGTTTGATATATATAGAACACTATACCCAACAAATGCAGAATACACCTGTTTTTCAAGTACACAGGGCTAATTTGCATATACTGATAACACACTAGCTAACAAAGCACTTCCCAAAAAAACCTCAAAGCTTGAAATCATGCCGTGTATATTCTCTGACCTCAATATCATCAAGATAGCAATAAGTAACTAAAAGATAAATAATTTAAAAAATCTATGTTTGAAAATTAAGATAGGCATTTCCAAATAACACATGCATCAGAGAGATCACAATAGAAATTAATATATATGTATTTCAAACTGAACCATAAAGGAAATAATCACATTAACATTTGTGGAATTCCAACTAATGCAGGGTTCAGAAGAAAATTCAAAGTCTTTAATGCCAAGGAAAGTATTAAAAAGAAAAAAAGGTCTGAAAAACACCTATTTCAAGAAATTAGAGGAAAGTTAGAAAAAGAAATCCAAAGAAAGTAGAAAGAAGGCAATACTAAAAATAAGAGTAAAAATCAATCAAGTATCATGTTTCAGTCGTACATACACATTATGCTGTACACCAGCAACTGACACGTTATAAACTGACTATACTTCAGGTTGTTCATCCTGGTGATAGCTTTCCAGCATCGAATCTGCAGAAATGGAGGTGATTCTGATGCATAGCTTTCCAGCATCAAATCTGCAGAAATGGAACTGATTCTGAGGCACACCAAAGTTGGAAAACCAGCATTCTAGGGCCATCTCTGCAAAGCCAACAACCAGCCAGCTGCTTTCTTTTTAGCCAGAGCTTGGACCAGATGGCTGCTGAATTCTGCGTGCACCTCCGGGTGCTCAGTTTAAGGCTGGGGCCAGCCCTGAATCTGTTATCCAGAAGGCTGCTGGTGGCCAGCCTCACCATGGGGTTGGCATCGCTGGCGGAAGGAAGCCAGGAGGCTAAGGCACCATGAAAGATGCAGATGGGTATGGGGACCACTGTTCTTTCAAATCTGTCACCTTCAAGTTTTTGGAAATGAGCTTCTGAGGAAGTTCCAATGGTTCTATAATAAATGCTCTTCATTGGTAAAAACAAAACAAAACAAAAACAAACAAACAAACCAACCCTCTGGTCCTGGGCAGGCTCTAATTTCCAGTGTATCTATCAGCCAGAGTGAAATTCCTTATAATTCATGAGGCATCCGGCAGAGAAGGACTTTGCCTTAGGAATCAAGAAAAATTAATCCTAGACCAAATGTTGTTTTTTATCCTACCTAACAAAGCTTTCTAGTGAAACCTGAAAGTATCCAAATGCTTCCAAGTGACTTAACTGTATCCCAGAATAAAACTCAATACTATTTACAGGATATAGGGATACAAAAATATTCAGCACTCAACAAGTTAAATTCTACACTGTCTGGTATATGATCAAAATGATCAAGCGTGCAAAGAAGCAAGAAAATAAAATTCATAATGGAGAGAAAAGTCAATCAAGGGAAACTGACTTAGAAATTACACAGATGATAGAATTAGTAGAATAGGACACTAAAACAGTTATTATAATTGAACCTCATATGTTCAAGAAGTGGGAGGAAATATTGAACATGTTAAGCAGGGACATGAAAGATATAAACACAACCTAAATGGAACTAGTAGAGATGAAAATTACAAAGTCCACTGTGAAAAATAGACTAGATGGTATTAATGGCAGATTAAACATTGCAGAAGAAAGTGAACTTAAAGTCACTGCAATAGAAACTTTCTAAAATGAAATATTGAAAAAACAAAGCGAGAGGCAGAAAGAGAGAACCGTAGAAATAAGTGAGCTATAATTAGAATTCTTGAAGGAGTCAGGAAACACACACACTTAGAAAAATAATGGCTATATATAAATATGTATTTTTTGCAAATTTGATGAAAACCAAAATCCCACAATCCGAGAATTTCAGTGACCTCCAAGACCTCAAAGCAGAAGGAGACTAATGAGTCATGCCATAATTTAATTGCTCAAAACCATTAACTGAGAGAAAAATCTTAAAAATAGCTAGCAAGAGGGAGTGGAAGGGATGTTATGAACAAAAGAACAGAGCTAAGAGTGACAGTGAATTTCTTGTTGGGACCAACGTAAGAAAAGGTATCAGAACATCATCTTTAAAACATTAAGAGAAGAAGAAGAAACCGAACCTAAAAATCTTTATGCAGTGAAAACACCCTTCCTAAATAAAAGAAAAAAGTAAAGACTTCTGCTTATACAAAGCTAGAGGAACTCACCACCAGCACACACGCATTATAGGATGTGTTAAGGGAAGCCCTGTAGGCAGAAGGGAAAACTAGATTTAACACGAGGGAAAAAATAAAGAAGATTGGAAATGAAAACTGGATAAATAGAAACACTTGTTATTACCGGAATCACTTTCAGATATGGTGGACTGTTTAAAGCAAACATAAAAACAATAAAAAAAAAAAACCATAAAAACAATATACCATAAAAATAATAACAATATATTACAAGGTTAAGCATACATAAAAGTTTTATATATATATAAAAAAGTGTATATTTTATGTATATATATATATATGTGTGTGTATATATATATATATATGCCAAAAACAGTTTGAAGTTCACCAGGGAAGATATAGAATTACACGACTGAAATATTCTTATGCTAAGCATGGCATAATGTCACTGGAAAAAAGACTACTATAAGTGGAAGAAATCCTAAAGATAAACTTCTAAACAACCAGTAAGATCACAAAGAGTTATAGCTAATAAGACCCAAAAGAGATAAAATAGAATTGAAGAAAATACTCAGTGATTTCAAAAGAAGGCAGAAGAGAAAAAAAGGAGAACAAAAAATATTTAGGCCACATAGGAAAAAAACTAGCAATATGGTACTTAAACTGTGCTGTTAAACCCGATCATATCAATAATCACTATAAACAAAAATAGTCTAAACATCCTGATACAGAGTGAGAGAATGTTAGTGGAACACAAAGCAAGACGAAACTATAGGTTCCCTATAAGAAACCTTTAAATATAAAGTCACAAATAGGTTAAAAGTAAAAGTATGGATAAAAATATACCATGTTAAAAGTAGTCATTATCAAATAAAAGTAATCATTTTATTATATTAACCCCATAATGGTGCCAATTCATTAGGGGGAAAAAACCAATTTTAAGTATTTACTCATTTAATTAAAAAATACCTCAAAATACTGGAAGCAAAAACTGACACAGCTGCAAAGAGAAATATGCAAATCTATGCAAAGACGTGTATACAGTATTCTATAGTCATTTTATATTTAATAGCCAAGAACTAGGAAGAACCCAAAACTTTGTCAGCTGGTGAGCAGATAAACAAATTGGAGTATATTGATACAATGGAAAATTACTAATTAATAAAAAGAATGAACTATGACAACATACCACCACATGGGTGAATTTCAAAATAGTTATTCTGAGCAAATTGATTCAGACTAGAAAGAGAACCTACTGTGTGATTCCATTTATGTAAGAGTCTACAAAGTTCAAACTAACCCAAAGTGAGGGATAACAGGTGCGAGGCCATCTTGGTGTGGAGCGGAGTGGTGAGGAGAGATGAAGACAGAAAGGAGAGATTACAAGGGGCAGCTGAAAACGTTTATGTGCGAGGCGTAATTTCTTATCTTGATTGTGGTTATGGTTTCATGCATATACAGATATGTTAAAAAAAATCAGCAGTTTAAACAGATATAGAGTTTCTCTTATGCAATTAAATACTGTGATTGAAATTTACTGTTAATGTGGCTAAAATTAGTTGCCATAAGTAGCTATCCTGTGTTCTACGGAACACAAAATATTTTGTTTATCTTCAGTCTTACAACAGTCTTGTGAAGTAATCTGATTTATTTTTCATGTACTTTAAAATAGAAATAATTATCCTATTTTAAATTTTATTTAAAATAAGATGAATGCTCTACAGCAGCGCTATCCAATATAATAGCCACATTTGGCTTTTTAAAATTTAAATTAACTAAAGTTTTAAGAAAATTAAGAAACTGTGTTCTCCATCACGTTAGTCTTATTTTAGGTGGTTAATGGCCAGTTATGGCTGGTGGTGGTGGCTACCACCCTGTATGGTGCAGATACGGAACATTTCCATCATCTCAGAAGGTTATATTGTGCAGTGGGTGAAGTTTATTATATAATTTAAAGTATGGGGAACACAAGTGCTAGTTGAGCTCTGCCTTAAGACAATGTCTATGTGAGACACTTCACTCAAGCCACCTTATTTTTTCCATTAGTAAATTCATAGAATTGATCCTTGATAAGGTGTCTTTCTGTTCCTAGGACCTGTGATTCTAGGAGGTCTCCGTGCATTATTGGGAAGATATCTGTGTGTAATTTGGGACACCAACATGTGCCTCTCACCTCATCTGTTGTGAACATCTACCACTTCTTTCACACCAGCACGGGCGGATAGGTGAATAACTTCACTGCACCTTCCTGGTTCATCCAAGCCATCACCCATCCTCAGATTTGCACAAGTAGGCATGTTTTGTGTGTCTCTGTCAGTGACGTATATCCAGGATCTGGAATGCTACCTGGAACTTAGCAAACATGTAACATTTAACTAGTGCCTAGGAATTTGAAATTGAGAATCAAGGGAGATGTTTTCAGGCCACTTTATGTAAAGATTTCTGCTCTAAATCTATAAATGAATATAGAGATGCGTTTGTGGGAAAATATAAAGTTGTGCCTTTGAAAAATTATCTCCAACCAGCCGACTGCAGGGTACATAGCACGATCTATGCAAATAAAGGCTGAAACAGTACGAATGCTCAAACCCTTCTTTCAGAGGTCAGGTAATTGCAGGCCACAGAGACTAAGTAACTCCCGGTGGGTTGATTTGATGTAAAGATGAGTTTAAAACTTCAGAGCAATTAACAGTAGAAGGAGCTCCTATTAGACATTGTTTTCTTAGTGTGATGAACTTGGGCGAGTCATCTCACCTTCCTGTGTCTCAGTTTCGTCATCTATAAAATGAAGGATCTAGGTTCCAATTTCTGTGCCACCAGCACAAGCCTAGCCACCATCCAAGTCTAGCCAGCTATGAAAAGCTGTTCACCACGGTTCAGTTTCAGACCTCTGTTCAGGATTCCTCTCAGTGCCACTTCTTGGCATGAGAATATATCTCATTAGGTTACAATCAAATCTTGTTTTTAACCAAAAGCTGCATTACCTAGCTTGATCACCCTTCGTATTCACTAGACTTGGCTCTGAGTGACTTTTGGCTATTTCCAAAAATTGAATCCATCTGCAAGAAATGAAGATTTACCATTATTGAGGTCTTTATAAAAAAAGATACTACAAAGAAAAAGGCTTTGAAGAAAATTCCAAAAGAAGAGTTCAGTGTTCTGAGCTGCAGCAACATCATTAAAAATAACTGTATTATTGCCCAAGGAATAACAACTATTTGAGTGGATAAGTTCTGATAGGACAAAAAAATAGTGACATAGCATATTTCATTCACAAAAATATTAAAAAAAAAGTGCCAGGTAGCCTTGTTTGGGCAGAGGTCCAGAGGAGGAGGAGGGGAAACATTTTATATTGAAGAGTCAAAGAGGGTTGAATGGAAAAGATAAAATCTGTCTAGACTTTGAAGAGTGGACAGACTATTAGCATCCATTATCACTTGAATTTTTTTTTTTAAATGGCCTTATCTAAAAGCATTCGTTAGTAATACTAGTCAGGTTTCACTTAGAAAAGAGTTAAATTCGGTAGGATTAGAACCAAAGGAAGTTAACCTTTGCCTTGGCATTGGTCTCAAAGAACCAAGATCAGGAGCCACAGTCAGAGCAGACTGACATGGGTAGAACACCAAAGGGATGGTCCTCACTCTGTCTCCCGAGCGACGTGTCCAATTCTCTTGCCTGCAAAGGCCAGCGTTTCCTTAAGGAAGTAACATCTCGCCCACCAAGTATGCCAACAAGCAACATTAATGAGAAACAAGCAGGGTCTACTTTTCCTGCCAACAAGGCAAGAGAGGACTCCGAAGAGCCAGACACATCTTCTTTTACCTTAAATAGTGATTTGGTCCTTTATCCCTGTTTACCCACCCTAATTTAGAGTTTTTGCTTTTGTTTTTCCCTAGAAAGAGGCTATGGAACAGGACTGTCAATTCTGACTTTTATAACGTGACAGAAGGATAGCTATTCAATGACAAGGTTATCAGGACACTTAGAAACGCAGAGATGAGTTAAACAAAAGGAGGCTGGAGATAATGAAAATGATCTTTCCACACTGAGAAGTGTCACTCAAGTGAACTCTGCTTCCTCTTTCTGTGTCTCAGAGAGCAGGGATGGGAGTGTCAGTAAACTGGTGTGCTTCACGTATGCAAATCTCTCAGTGTTCTAAAGGTCATCTGCAATTCACATGGCGTGGCATTTGCCTTCCAGGACACTTAAAGAAATAATTTAATTAACTTTTCCAAAGAAACATAATCAGACTTAATTGGATTTTATGCCGATCAAAATATTTGAATCTACAGTCTGGATAACTGAAAAATAATTCGTACAAAGAATTTGAGAGTTGATGTCAGTAAATTAAGGTTGAGAAGTACTTGACAAGGAAATCAGAACTTAACCTAGAAGAGTTCGCCCTCCGTAAGAATTCAGTTGAGCACGTGGGTAGTATTTTTTTCTTGGTCCCTTTTCCCCAAAACTCTTAATCTGTAGAAAATATGTCAAAAGTGAGTCAATAACAAAGCTTGCCTCTGAAACAGGAAGCCCAACAACAAATACTGTCCAGCTGTCATTGTTTAATTTGTAGTTTACTTATGAGCAATTGAATCTCATTAGTTCAGCCAAATTATGTTTCACTGCAATGAGAAGCCAAAAAAAAAAAATAATTTAAACTGTTTTTTCCCCCCCTTGCACTTCAGACTTCAGTGATATGGAAAAACACTGAGCTTTCAAGAAAACAAAAAATGTCTTTAACCAAGAAAAGTACCCCAGGAATAATAACTACATCTTGTTGACCTAGAAGATAGGGGGAAAAAAAAATTAACATTTTAGTCAGATCTTTATCATCCAGAAAGGTACTTACTTAGAGACTGCTTGTCCCCATGTAGAAAACAAACAAGGATATTTCTAAAAGTTTTGTGTGTTTGGCAGAAAATTGCAAGGCACATTATATCTTTCATAACATTTGTCTTGCTAAATGACTAAGAATTTTCATCAATATTAACAAAACTACTATAAATTGAGTAAGATAATGTGTTAAATTATGGAGTCTCTTTTTTTTTAAGTGTTATAGAACACCATGTTTCTACAGATGAGAAAACTGAGACAAAAAATAAGCAGTTTTCTCAAGGTTACCCGGCTAGTGAAAGGAGTTACACTGCTGTCTTAGTAAATTGCAATAGAATTCAAATAGGCTTTGAATGAAAAAAAAAAAGAGGAATATATTATTATATTATGAACCTGAGCAGTCCAATGGTAAATGTATTCTCAGCATGCCAAAGATATTATTGAGATCCAATCTTTTTCCTTAGTCCATTTGCCTAAAAATGAAGATCACAAATCCATTACTGCAGCAAAGGAAGAAACTTCATTAGGAAGAAGGGAGAACACATTGTCAACGCTGTCATGCAAACAGGACTTCTTTCTTAATGGCTGTAGTAAAATCATGAGTATGACTCACGGTGATCCTGAGTGGGTTCGAAGCCCAATCTGAACCCACCGTTGTAGAAAGGAAATGAAACACCCTGATTGGTCAGATCCAAGTCAAACGCTAACATGGTATGAATGAGACAGCGGTGATAGGGGTGAGAGAGCGATTAGGATGGTTCCATCCAAATATAGACATAGTTTCAGAAAGGAAAGGTCAGAAAGAAGTTGAGTGATTTGTTACAGACTATACATAATTATGCATTGTCTGCACAGTGGATACAGGGGAATGCCTCATTCTACAATTAACTTACATTCATTTCACTCTACATACTTGGGTAAATGTCTAGACCAAGATCTATTTCCTATCCATCTATCTATCTATCTTTCTATCTATCTATCTACATCTTTGTATCTCAGCAACTTGGTTTCTGCTATCCTAGGGAAACGTAATCTTTGGCCTAAATGCAAAGCCAAAACTAAGTAAATCCAATGCTTCTGAATAGCTAATGTCCCAAATTCTAGTGATTGGTTATTTAAGCATTTTTTAATAGAAGATTTCACTATGTGAGGTTTTTTAACTTATACTTTAGCTTTTCAGTCAAATTGCCAAGTGAATTATCCCCCACCTTATACACCGGCAACATGCATGTATACCTCAAAGGCTAGTCTTCTGGATCCAAAGACACATAATCAAGGGTGGACAAAATATCTGCATTAGCAGCATTCTATCCTAAATTGTGGCAATAGCTTTAAATCGTGATGTTATTTTTGTTTGTTTCTTTGTTTTGTTTTGGTACCAAAACTCTCTTCTGTATCTAAACTTCTCTCTCTCATGAGCACAAATGCCTTTTGCTAAATTATATGTGGTCTCTCTGCTGTCCTCAGAACAGAAGCCAAAGTCCCCAGTCTAGCATTTAAGACCCTTTATAATCTGGACCTGATACACATTTCCTAATTTTTTTAAACTAACATTTCTGTGCACCATTAGTTGTAAACATTTAGGAAGCCTAGCATTTGTAGATCTTGCTAAAAATTGAGAATTCCAGGCTTCAACTGCTCCAGATTCTAATTCAGGAGGTTTAATGTGGCCTGAAAATCTCTATTTTTAAGGAGCAGTTTTGTTAGTCAGGATGGGCTATGTTCCACTGCAATAACAAGCAAACCTCCTAAATTTCAGGAGTCTTGATCAATCAAAGTTGACTTTCCTCTTGACAAAATATACAGCGTAGGTCAGCTAGAGGCACGTCCCCAGGACCATGGCAGAAATAGTACCATTCACCTTAAATGATGGAGAGAGAAATGCGTTAAACTGCTCACTAGCTCTTAAACCTTCCATTCTGAAGTGACACTCATCTCTTTGGTTTATACTTCATTGGACAAACAATCTCTGTGGCCACATTTAAACTCAAAGTGGTAGGAACTATTTGGTGAATGGTATTTCTGCAGTTATTCTGAGGACTTCATTTTGGGACATAAGTGTTGTATTGTTTATTCTGAGCAAGTTTGTCCATTAAAGATTTCAAAACCTGCCTTTAGTTTTCCTCTGTACATTTGGCTATCCATTCCTGATGCTGAATGTGTCTTCCCTGCTTCCAAGTGCAACAGAAGTTCCAACTATAAGTTTACTTTCTGGAACTAAGAAGTCAAAAGACATTTTCTGCTCAATAATATGTTTGCTTATATTGTATTTTTTTAATACTCAACTTATTCAAAAATCATTAAATCTATAAAATGCAATGTAATCTTATTTTTAAGTAAAAAATATCTCTCAGGAAGCAAATCAGGGCAAAAGAAATATCAAGGAAATTAACTTTATCTGCTCAGCAGAATGCAACTACCAGCAGATTATTTTCTGAACATTTCTCTATAAATCAGTTGTTTGAAAATCTTTTATATTTTCCCATTGGGACAATATTATAGTGATTGAGATTTCGGAGAGAGTATTGCCAATGCCTAATTAACTCAGGCTGTATGTTGAAAAGGAAACAATGTAAAATAAAATAGTATAAAATGAAATGCAACACCTTGACAATGCTAGTAATTTAATAGAACAAAAAACTGCTAAAATCCTAACCAGTTTGAACTTCATAACTAAATGCAGGCATGAAGCCCTTTAGCTACAACCTGATCTGCGGGCTGTTTTACATATTCTCAAGCCACGTAACCCTGATGGTTTTAGAAAAAGGACGTATGTCCTAAAAGAACATGCTCAGCTCTGTCCACTGATTCCTCAGGGCCTGCGGATTCACGCATTTCCTTCCTTTGCTTTTCCCTCTGTGCAAATCAGGAATTGCACCTGTGCTGGAGCTTCTTCTCTGTGTTATTCATTTTATGTTCACTTTTGCTTATTTATGTTTGATTAAACATCACAATATTCATAATAATAAGGTACATTTTTCTATCAGGAGGTTTATAGTTTTCACCCCCAAAAGATGAAATAGAGTTTTTAAAAGCAAAACAGAATTTTCTTCATTTACTTGTGCTTCACAAGGTCAGTCATTGCTGTCAGCTTATCCTTCCAGGTCATTTCTAGGCACACGAGATATATGCATATTTCTATGCATTATAAATATATATGTGTGTGTGTGGATGTGTGTATATATATATTTAACAAACCGTCAGTCATACTAAGCATATTTTCCCTGAATTCTTTATTAAATTTTGTAAAATATCACTGATACTTCCATGGCTCCACATGTATGCATCTGCTACATTCTTTTTTAATGTCTGCATAACTAAATGGCATGTGGTATGTCTGTACTATTATTTATTTAACACAGAGCCTATCAATGGCTTCATTCTTTGTGATTTCAAAAGTGTAAAGAGCAACTCTGGACATACATCCTTGTGCACTTGTGTGGTATAGCCTGCAGACGGAATTCCAGAGATGGGAAGACTAAATTTTAAGCTTAGGTAGATAGAGCCAAACTACCAGTAACTGCAAACATTCCGGCTGCAGTCATCAGGTTGTTGTTTGCCACATCCAGTCCTGATTTTGGCAATGCTCGATTTTCCACAAGGCAAATTTTGCAAGGCAAAAAAATGTTATCTTACTAATTTATTTTGCATATCTCTGATTATTATTGGGATCAAATGTCTTGTTATATGCTTTTCATCATTTATAAATCTTTTATGACTTGCCTTATACCCTTCACATATTTTTTAAAGGATACTTTACCTTTTCTCACTTCTTTTAGGTTTCTGGTTATTTATATTTGCCTTTCATATACTATACATTTCTAATGAAACAAATCTGTTTATTTGTTGCCATCATAAAGTCACAGTTCCTTAGTGCTCCTTACGGTACATGTGAAGCTGTGAAGCTTCATCTCCTTTGATGATTTTTCTCTGACATTTGTTCATACATTCATCACATATGTCATGCCTTAGGGGAAAAATGATTAAAGTAACATCATCTCAGGTGTCTTCATGGAACTGACAGTCTGTAACATGAGACAGCAAGGAAATATAGATTATTGTTGTTACAGAGCGTGAAAGGTGCTGTGATTGGAGTAAATATACTTTGCTTCCAAAACATGTGGAAGCGAAGCTTAATCTCAGTAAGTCAGTGTGTGTTTATGGAAAAGCTGAGCTCAAGGGTGTTGCAGATTTCCACAGATTCAGTCTTTGACAGTGTCTGAAGGCCTTAATGCTGCATTTTTCACACCTTAACATTGAATGTCCCCTCAGTCAATTTATACTTGAAAAACAACGAAAGTTTACATGATATGGGTCACACTGGCAACAAGAATTTGGTGAACAATATAGACTTTTAGATGTTTTCTTTTTTCTTCCATGTCTGTATTTTACCGTTCCTGCCCAGTACAAAACAATGCAAGTGACTGTGATGTTTGTATGATGTTTTAAAATTTCTTCTGTTTTCTTTTGTGCTAAGTTCCATGCTAGAACAGCATTCACACTTGTGCTTACTTTTTACTTTTGTTCACGCTTGTGTTTGTCTACTGCAGTTGGGCTTTTGTGCCCAGTTACATTGACAGGACTTTTCCATCAACAAGGTCACGTTTTTATGAACACACAACATGTGTGTGATACAAACTTGTCATGTTAAGAACTCAGTCATAACAATTAACCTTTTTTATTGCGGTAAGCAACACTTAATATCAAGTCTGTTTGGGAGTATATTTTGTTATACAGCAGCTCTCTAGAACTTTTCACTCTTGCTTTAATGAAACACTATATCCATTGGTCAGTAAGTCCTAATTTCCCCATACCCCTAGCTTCTCACAACTACCATTCTACTTTTTGCTTCTATGAATTTGACTACTTTAGATAGCTCATGTAAGTAGAATCATGCAGTATTTGCCCTTCTGTGACTTGCTTGCATCACTTAGCATAATATCCTCAAGGTTTATCCTTGTTGTAGACTATGACAGAGTGTCTTTCTTTTTTAAAGCTGATTTCCACTGTATATACATACCTCATTTTGTTTATCCATTCACCCTTCAATAGATATATGGAGTATTTCCACTTTTGGGCTATTAGGCATAATGTTGTAATGAACACAAGTGTGCGCTTATCTCTTTGAGATCCTGATTTCCCTTCCTTTGGATAATACCCAGGAGTGGAACTGCTGGGTCATATGGTAGTTCTGTTTTCAGTCTCTTGGGAAACCCCCATACTGTTTTCCACAGTGGCTGCACCGCTCTACATTCTCCCATCAGTAGCAAGTGTTCCAGTTCCTCCACATGCTCACCGATATTTTTTTGATAATGGCCATCCTAACAGGTATGAGATCTCATCATGGTTTTAATTTGCAATTTTCTGATAATTAGTGATGTTCAGCATGTTTTTATATAGCCATAGGCCATTAGTTTGTCTTTTTTGCAGAAAAAGTCTATCCATGTCCTTTGTCAATTTCTTAATTGAACTGTAGTTATTGAATTGTAGAAGTTCTTTATAAATTTTGGTCTTTGACCCTATGTCAGATATATGATTTGCAAATACTTTCTCCCATTCTGTAGATTGCCTTTCCACTGTGTCACCTTCTCATTTCACATAAGCTTTTTGGCCTGTAGAATACCACTTGTCTATTTTTATTTTTCTTGCCTGTGCTTTTGGTATCGTGGCAAAGAAATAATTATCAAGACTAATGTCAAGAAGCTTCACCCCTAAGTTTTCTTCTAGGAGAGTTATAGTCTGCGTCTTATTTTTAAGTATTTAATCCTTGTTGAGTTGGTTTTTGTGTGTAGTGTAAGTGAAGGGCCCAATTTTATTCTTTTATGTATGGATATCCAGCTGTCCCAACACTGTTGAAGAGACTCTCCTTTCCCCACTGTGTATGTGTGGTGCCTTTCTCAAAGATCATTTGGCCATATATGGGTTGGTTTCTTTCTGGATCCTTGGTTCTGTTCCATCTGTTGATATTTCTGTCTTTATGCTGAAACCATGCTGTTTTGACTGATGTAGTTGTGTAACACATTTTAAAATCCGAAAATGTGAGGCCTACAGCTTTGTTTTTCTTAAGACTGTTTTGGCTATTTAGATTCTTGGTAGTTCCATATGAATTTTGAGATTGGTTTTCTATTTCTACAAAAAATGCCATTAGAATTTTGATATGGTTTGCATCGACTCTATTTATTTGGGTAGCATGAAAATTTTAATAATAGTTTTATAAACACAGGCTGTCTTTCCATTCTTGTGTGTTTTTCAAAGTTTCTTTCTACAGTGTTAAGTAGTTTTCAGGAAGCATGTTTTTGCTTTTTTGGTTAAGTTTATTCCTAAGAATAATATTCTTTTTGATGCTGTTGTAAGGTGGTTGTTAATTATTTTACTTTCTAGATTGTTTACTGTCAGCATATAGAAATGCAACTGACTTTTGTGTGTTGATTTAATATCCTGCAACTTTGCTGAATTTGTTTATTAGTTTAACAGTTTTTCAAAGCAATCCTTAGGAAAAATCACAGCCGGGTTTTGTTTGTTTGTTGCTAACATTGACAAGCTAACGCTAAAAGTCATATTAAAATACGTAGGACTCAGAATAGTCCAAACAATCTTGAAAAAGTAAAACAAAGTTGGATGAGTCATACTTATTAATTTAAAACATATTTCAAAGCTACAGCAATCAACATAGTGTGCACCTGGCACAGGGATGGACATACAGCTTAATTCAATAGAATTGAGAGACCATTTATAGAAACTTGATTTGGGGAAATCAGATGGGAATTGAATAGCTCTATTTCTTAATAAAACTCTCAATTTTAAGATACTTAAATCCACATGCAGTTACAAGAATGTCTTTTGACCATATTCTAATTGGACGATTAGTGTTTTTTACTGTTGAATTTTGAGGTTTTATGTATTCTAAATAGAGTGCTTTTCTCCACTATGTGATTTCCAAATCTTTCTTACATTCTGTAAGTCATCTTTTCATCTTCTTAATAGGGTATTTGGCACAGCAAAAGGTTTAAATTTTGATGAAGTCCCCTTTATCAATGTTTTCTTTTATGGATCCTGCTTTGGCATAAAGACAAAGGTTTTTGTTTTTGTTTTGTTTGTTTGTTTGCCTAGATCCTGAATATGTTCCTTTGTTTTTCTAAGAGTTTAATAGTTGGCGGGGGTGGGAGGGTCGCGGCGCGCATGCTGGGCAGCCTGGCTCCGCGGAGGCCCAGCGGCCGCCGCTGCTGCTCCGAGCGGCGTCGCTGCCAAGCGCCCAGGCGCCCTGTCAGGCGAGAGGGAGCGGCCCGGCGCGAGCGCGGGCGGGCGGCGGCGGCGGCGGCGGCGGCGGCGCCTGAGGAAGGCAGCGCCGGCTCTGGAGGAGCGAGGGCGGGCCAGTGCGGCGGAGAGCGCGGGGCCCCACCTGGGCGCCCTGCGGGCGGTGCCCGGCGGGCAGCGGCAGGCGAGGCCGAGCGGCGGCCGCGGACGGACAGCCGGCGCCCCCTGGGAGGAGGAGGAGCAGGAGCGGGAGGAAGCGCCGAGGGGCCGCGGGGCTCCGGGCGGGCGAGGAGCGGCGGGGCCGCGGGCCACGGACGCGGCGGCGAGCCGGGGCGGCGGCGCGGCGCGGGGTCAGCCCGCCGCCGGGTGAGGCCGGGCGGAGCGGGCTGCGGGCGCCGCCGCTACTGCTGGGCCGCCGGGGCGCGGAGCGAGGCGGCGGCTGAAGCGGCGGCACAGCAGCCGCGACGAGCCGGCGGCCTCGGAGGAGGAGGGGTCGCCGCCGGGGCTCTGGTGGCCGCGGCGCTGTCGTCGTCGCAGGACTTCCTGTTCGGATTACCTGTTGCTTCTCCCCAGCTGCCTCCTTGCCTCCCATTGCCACCCTCTCCCACTCCTCCCCGCCTGGGTTCTTGCCCCTGCCCCGCCCGGGGCGCGCCCCTTACCGGCCCTCCAGGGCTGGGGGGAGCCCCGCCGAGACCAGGAGGACATTGAACATCAGGAAGGTGCCGGACGGCCTGGCCACCGGCTCGTCGTCAGCCTCGCAGCAGCAGCAGGAGCAACAGCAGCAGCAGGAGCAGCAGCACCACCCGCCTGGGAACCGGGAGCCCGAGATGCAGGAAGCGCTCCAGTCCCAGCACTTTCAGCTCTGCAAGGCTGTTCGCCATGGATTTCCCTATCGACCCTGACCCCTGACCTTTGACCCTGTGCAGAAGATCGTGGCATGGAGAACTTAGACTGGGGCTTTAAGGCTCTTTGGTCGTCCAAGAGTAGAATGTTACTGCCAACGTAACAGTGGCCCGGCAGTAATCCAGCTCCGGTTCCTGATTAACGAGTGCCTTGTGAGTGCCTTGGCTGATGACATCTTACATTTGTGGAATTTACGTCAAAAGAGACCTGCCATACGACATTCGCTTAAGTTTTGCAGAGAAAGTGTTACATTTTGCAGCCTGCCTTTTCAGAGTAAATGGCTCTATGTGGGCACCGAAGGAGGTAAGATACATACTGCGGAGGTAGATTCCTTCACACTCTCAGGCTACGTCATCGAGTGGAATAAAGCCATTGAACTGTCATCTAAATCTCACCCAGAACCTGTCGTCCATATAAGTGATAATCCAACGGATGAAGGAAAGCTTTTGATTGGCTCTGAGTCTGGAACAGTGGTTCTATGGGACCTCAAATCAAAGAAAGCTGACTATAGATACACATACGATGAGGCTATCCGCTCTGTAGCCTGGCATCATGAAGGAAAACAATTTGTTTGCAGTCATTCAGATGGCACCTTGACTAAATGGAATGTGAGATCCCCCACTAAGCCGTACAGACAATAACTCCACGTGGAAAACAGTTAAAGGATGGGAAGAAGCCAGAACCATGCAAACCTATCCTCAAGGTGGAATTCAAAACGACTAGCTTTGGGGAACCTTCTATTATTTTATCAGGTTTGTCATATGATACTGTAGGAAGAAGACCTTGCTTAACAGTTGTGCGGGGGGAAAGTACTGCAGTGCTAGAAGTGGACTATTCAGTTGTTGGTTTTCTAACACTCTGTGAAGCACCATACCCAAATGATTTTCCAGAACCGTATGCTGCGGTTGTTCTACTAGGAAAGGATTTAGTACTTAAGAGATCTTGCATAAAATGGATATCCTATATTTGAAAATCCATACCCTTTGGGTATACATAAATCCCCTGGTACGTGTTGTGAATATTTTGCTGATTGTCCTGTGGAACTTATTCCCGCACTTTATTCTGTTGGAGCCAGACAGAAACGTCAAGGTTACAGCAAAAAGGAATGGCCCATTAATGGAGGTAGTTGGGGCTTGGGTGCTCAAAGTTACTCAGAAATAATTATTACAGGGCATGCTGATGGGTCAATTAAGTTCTGGGATGCTTCTGCAATAACTTTACAAGTATTATATAAACTAAGATGTCTGAACTATTTGAAAAGTCAAGAAATAAAGATGACAAGCCAAACACAGACATTGTATATGAAGATCCGTATGCCATTCAGAGCATCTCTTGGTGTCCAGGAAGTAGGATGCTGTGCATAGCTGGAGTTTCAGCTCACGTCATTATAGCTTCAGCAAACAAGGAGTGATTACAGAAGTCATTCCAATGCTTGAAGTTCGATTGTTATGTGAGATAAATGATGTGGAATCCACAGAGGGTGAACAGGCTCCACCTTTGCCAACACTGGTGGGGAGTGCCAATCCTCAGCCCATCCCTCCTCAGTCTCACCCTTCTACCAGTTGCAGTTCATCCAATGGACTTCACGATAATGTCCCTTGTTTAAAAGTTAAAAATTCGCCACTTACACAGTCTCCAGGTTGTCACACAGAATTAGTTGGTGTGGGTGGATGGAGAACCACCACAGCAAATAGCCAGCCTGGCAGTTAATTCTTCCTATGGATTGGTAGTTTTTGGTAATCGTAATGGCCTTGCAATTGTTGACTGCCTCCAGAAAGCAGTACTTCTCAACCTGGGCGCTGTTGAATCATATGGCTCCAGTGATCCTTATCGGAGAGAGCCCCAATCTCCTCGACAAGCTCAACAACCTTCAGGAGCAGGTCTGTGCAATGTTAGCGAAGGGGCTGTAGTCCCAGAAGATTGCTGCAAATCTCCGACTTCTGCCAAGATGTTGAGGAAGTTAAGCCTGCCTACTGACCTAAAGCCTGACTTAGATATAAAAGATAATTCCTTCAGTCAGCCCAGAGTTCAAGTGTAACCAGCATTGATAAAGAATCCTGAGAAGCAATCTCTTCTCTTCATTTCTGTGCAACTTCTACTGGAAAGGCAGATTCATCTCCGTCACCATGTTTGTGGGCTGGTACAACATTGGGAACAGTGCTTGTCATGGCGCTGAACCTTCCCCCGGAGGACAGCAAAGGCTTCTTCAGCCAGTAATCATGTCTCCAAGTGGTACTGTATTGAGGTTAAAAGAGGCGATCCTGAGAATGGCATTCCTGGATTCCACAGGCTGCTTAGTGCCACCTGCATGTGAGCCCTGGAGAGAACACAATGTTCCTGAAGGAAAGGATGAAAAGGAGAAACAAAAAATGAAGACGTGTCTCTGTGTCCCCCTCCTCAGCAAATAGTGAAAACCAGTATGCAGTGATATGTTCTGAAAAGCTACCAAAAGGGAAAGTGGGGGAGGGATAAATTAGGAGTTCGGGATCAGCAGACATCAACCACTATATATGAAATAGATCAACAACAAGGTCCTCATGTAGAGCACAGGGAACTACACTCAATATCTTGTAATAGCCTATAATGCAGAAGAATGTGAATATGTGCGTATAACTGAATCACTATGCTGCACACCAGAAACTAACACAACATTGCAAGTCAACCAAACTTCAGTAAAAATAAATAAATATATTTAAACAATACCCTTAAAAACAAAAGAAAGACCGGGCCTTATGTATATCAGGTAAGTACTGCTGTGGGGAAGGTGGAAGGCAGTTCTGAATACCCACTCTCAGCTTTTTAAAAATGAAATCTCTTTTTAAAAAATAAAACCCACTGAGTTCTTGGGACAATTAAAGCTTTGGTGAAATACATTATCCTTTCTTTTAAAATGCCCAAAATATCAAAGGCCAGGAGGAATCTCTCCTTGAGCAAACAAATCCAAAATGTTCAAATAGGTTCTCAATCACCAAGGCCCTCAGGAGCCGGGCATGTGAGCCAATGCAGGATGGAGAGGGGCAGATGGAGGGCTGGTGCCCCATTAAAGCCCACAGCCCCTCCTCTGCTCCCACTGACACTCAGGTATGTGAGCCAGCATTTCCAGATCTTCTGATTTTCCAGCAGAAGCAGAATATCTGGACTTCTCCATGAAACCTGCCAACTTTTAAATGCTGATAACTAATAATAATTTTTTTTAAAAACCCTGTGTTTGAGCCAAAAAAGTAAGAAGTTACTTGGCTGGCCTCTTTCTTCCCCATCCCTGACTTAAGGCCCAGCTCCTGGATGAAGCTCAGCAAATAGGCAGTGTTGTCTCCCAAGGCCCCCTAAGAGCAGATCCTGGCAGCCCAGCCAGCTGTCTAATGAGTTCCTGACCCATCCACCTCGCTTTTCCCTGCCACCCCCTAACCCTGCCAGTATCTCTTCAGTCTGGAGAGTCCCCCCTAGCCCCTCTAACCCTCACAATGGGGCATCTCTTGGGGCACAAGGCTTCCCAAGCGGACCCTTGCTCCTCCCGGGTCTGGGCTGCTGCAGGCAAGCACTGTCATCCCGCCGCCTGGATCTGCCTGGGCAGAGCTCTGTAGTGGAACACGGTGACATCCACCCAGGCCTAGTTTTAGGGACCTGGGCCCAGTGGCCCTAACATCTCTCCTAATCTGGGGAGACTTGTGTTCCTGGCTTGGGAGTGAGACAGGCAAGGAAGTGGGATTTCAGGAGGAAGGTGGAGTGGGTAAATTGAGTGCCCAAGAAAGTGTAAAAAAGGAAAGAGAAGACAGAACGGTTGGGCTTGGCCTGAAGTTGCACTTCCCAAGCACACAGGCCTCAGAATACGGGATTCCAAAAATGTTTTGCACATGACTGTCCTGGGGTGAAACAAATCCAAATTCGGGGGATTCTGTCCTAGACTTCCCTCTTGGAGATTCGCTGTGTACATTTGCATCCGAAAACCGTAAAGATTCCTTCTGGATGACTCCGACCACCCTGCAGCCCCTCAGCTGCTCCTGGGCTGAACTCAGTTGCGGATGGGCGGGAGCCCCAGGCTGCTGAAACCCGTGCCAGGACTGGCTCCACTGCCCAGCGTCCTCTGCAGGTGGCAATTAAAGATCTCCTCCGCCCGCCGCAGGTACTTGGTAATTTTCAGCTTTGCAGCCTCGCGTCTCTCCTTGTTGGGATGGACGTGCACGCCTCGGAGCAGAACGTCCATGCCGTTCTGGTAGTGATTGAAAGCTGCCTCGTAGCCCTGACTGACATCGCGTCCAGGGCCAGCCGGATCTGCGTGGCTGCGTCCACCAGGTAGTCGCGTTTGGTCACATCAGGCTCCCCCGGAGCTACCTGGCTGTGAATCTGTTCCAGGTACATTCGGGCCTGGCAACGTGCTTCTGAGCAGGACTGGGCTCCAGGCAAGGGCCAGGGCCAGGGCCGGGGGAACCCTCGCAGGCTACCAGGCTCATGGCTGCCCTGCGGCTGGGACCTGCCCGAGCCAGGAGTTTGGTCCGCGTGGCCAGACCTAGCCCTGCCGCCACCGCCCCTTCGCCCCCGTGGGGGACCTCGCGCTGCCTGCGGCTGCTCTCGGCCCTCCAGCCCCAAAATATGCCTCTTGAAAGTAGAAATAAGCAGTGGAGAAAGCTATTAACATGGCAAATGAAATTATCTTAGGTAAATATTATCAGATTCCATGTAAACACTAGCCTGTAATGTCAAAGGGAGGAAATCAGTGGTCTCCTGTTGCTCCCTAACTTCAATACACGATTCTCTGATACATTTTCAAAAGCACAGAATACTGCTTCTGAAATAAATATTCCCGGTGAAAACTGTGAAAGTTGAATTATTTCTATGGTATTATCTATTTATTTATATAAACAACTCATCAGGATATTATTATAAAGTTAAGATCAAGAAAAAACTACAATAAAATTGTAAATGATTTTAGCTTGTTTGAATTAATGCAAAAATATTGAAGAGCAAGGATAACTTATTTAATAGCAAACATTGGAATGAAATAAGATATGCTAAGGTGTATTAGTACCTCAAATTTAAACTTTCAGAAATTGTGGGTTTTATCAGACACTGACCACAGATTTCACATTCTACCTCTAATGATACATACATTACATCTTTTCCCCTTGGACTAAAAGAACATTTAGTCTATTATGATGCTTTTTATCATATTTTCTGTCATTAATACTTTAATTTTCTTCTGACCTTTAGCTACTAAAATGGATATTAATTATAACTAATCATACCCCATGAACCAGATGCGCTCTTGTTGCAGCAAAGTCTATCAAAGCTCAGTGTTACAGCTCACTGTGACAGCAACCTAGATCCGGGCAAGAGACCAAGCAGCACTCAGAGAGTTGGAGAACTGAGGTTTATTACACTGGTGGGCGCAGAGAACTTAACACTTCAAGCTCTGGACCCCATCTGTAGGTTTACACAGACTTTTATAGGCTGCCAGTCTACACTTTGCAACATCGTATGCAAATAAGGTGTAACAAAGTTGACTACTTAGGAAGAGCTTTGTAGAAATGGACTGACCAGGAGTGAGCTCCATGCAAATGAGGTGCTACAAATGGACCAATCAGGAGTTAGCTTAGGGAACCAATAGAATCTTAGGAGTAAGTTCCACTTTCCTAGCAGCCATTTCAGGGACAAAAAGCAAGATAATGCCACTGGGCCAGGGAAACAGATTGTGCTGGCCGGAGACTAGTGGCCTTGCCTGGGGGTCCTGCCTGTCTTTTTCACGGAGCTTCCCACCTCACTCTAAACATAAAGCCTTTTGGCACAATTCCGATGCCTTTGAATAATCCAAAGACTTGATAAACCTCATTCTCTCCAGATGGTTTTGCAGTTCTTTTGAATACGTTTTAATAATTGGTTTTTAGTTTGTGTTATTCCTTTACTCTTTAAATGTCATCTACTTTTACATCAATCATCCCATTAGCTTAATTGTCTTTCATACTCAGTAGCTTGCACTGTGAATAAACTAAACTTTGGTTTTACATAGAACTGGCCTTTACCACTTAACAGCAGTGTGATCCTGGGAAATTAAGCCAGTCTTTCTGAGACTCAGTTTCCTACCCTGTAAATTAAGAAGGATAATACTTAGCTTAGAAAACTCTTGTGAGGATTAGAAAAACATGTATAGCTTCTAAGAAGTTAGAAAAATGACTATTACTTTATCTTCTAAAATTTTATCATTTATGCCTATCTGCCTTTAAATTTGCCTCTTAAATCTTTAAACTTATTCGAGCTCTAGAATATTTGCAAAATCTATAGAAATATCAGTTCATATTCCTCTGAATAATATTGAGCCATTTTACATGTATATTGTTATAGTTCCACGTAATGAACTGGATGTTTATGTAATTTTCACAGTATCCTAGTGATTACATAAATATGTGAATAAAGATATTTTCCATTATAAATTTAAAATGATGTATTGTACTAGATTTAGAAATGTCCATATGTTGGTTATTCCTTTCCCCTACTCAAATGTCTTTACATCTCTCCTGGCAACACATTTGTCTTGAGAGCCTGGCCATAGGCTGCATCACCAGCCCTTGCCCTCTAGCCAAACTGCTTCAGTTTGTGTTTGGCCAATGCAAGACACAGTAGGACATACAAGTTCAAGAGAAGAGAGAGGTCATTGTAATCATTGCCCTTAGCACGTTCCATACTGGGAGCTGGCCTTGGCTACAGAAGTCCTCTTCCTTTCTGAGAAGAAGCCCTGTTTGCACAACAGTAATCTCCCTATATTTCCTGTATTCCACAGCCTACTGCCCTACCAACTCTCTGCTGAGAACAGTGTTCCAACAGTGGTATGGAGAATTGGAGTTTGCAGAGTACTGTGAGCCACTGAATCGAGGAGGAAGATTTCAGAGTTCAGGGCAAATAGAGCAACTTGTTTGTGGAATAGACCATGGAGAAGATAGAGTTGTGCAGAGAAGGGTGCCCAGGAGTCCAAGTGCATATTCACTATTGTATGGTTCAGGACAATGCTATAGATACACAGAGCAAGATCATGCAAGGACTGTGCACTGGAATAGAGAATGTAGAGGTTGAACACATCAGGGAAGGGATTATCAGCAGATCACTAGAGTGCTGGTCTTCTGAGTGTAGCAAGGTCTAATTAACCAACTGTTACCATCGCTAATGTCCAGCTGAGACACCTGGAGCCTCGGCAGTATGAATCCACAACGTAGAATGGCATCTATTCTAGACCTTCCTCAATAAAGCCTAAAGGTAAACTTTGACAAGATCTACAGGGACACAACATTTGGAGACTGGGTCCTGACAAATTATAGGGCTTGGCAAACACTTAGGGTTTTCCATAGATCACTAGTTATAAAAAGTATAAAGTACAAAATCCAAACTGTCAGGGTGATAAAATAATTCCCATCTCTTCTGAGTCAAGAATGAGCAGTCTTCAGAAGAGAGTAACATATTCCAGTCTCTAGAACATATTACTCCCAGAGTCTATTCATCAATCAAATTTACTGGAAATTCAAACAAGTGAGGAAATGCAATCCATAGTCAAAGGAGATGAAGAGGAAAATGAATAAAGGGAGTAGGAGAGGAGGAAGAAAATAGAACTTAACCCCAATTAGCTCAGCATTGCACTTGGCACAAATGATTCTAAAGCAACTATGTTTAAAGCTGCTTAAAAGCTTTTATTGAAGCTTTTATTTCATTTAAAAACTTCTAAAGCTATTCTAAAGTATTAAGAGAAAATAAATGGTCTTAATGAGTGAAAGAATGGATAGAGAATCTTAGTAGAGAAAAGTAAACTAAAGAAAAATCAAACAAAATTCTAGAACCTACTGAGTGGACATGAGATTATATACAAAAAAAGAAAAAGAAAACTAGTAAACATGAAGACATATAATATAAATTACCTACTTTGAAGATCATAGAAGGAAAAAATGAAACAAAATAAGCAGAACTTCAAGTATCTGTTGGGCCAATGTCAAGTGGTTTAAAATAAGTAATTGGAGATTTGAAGGAAAAGGTAGTGCACTTGAGATGGAAAAATATAAGTGAAATCAGCACAGACCTCCTGCATTTGATATAAAGCACAAGTTGATAGAGCTTAGAAGCTCAACAAGATAAACAAAAAGATAGCCACAGCTAGGTAGGTCTTCATACTTTATAAAATCCAGAGGTGTCTTACAGTCCTCCAGACATGAACTGCCTGTCCTGTTTATGGCCTGAACACTTCTATTTTAAAAAAAAAAAATCCTTGCAAGAAAGGACTGAGCTGGAAAGAGCAGAAAAAATATTTCTATATCAGTAAAGTAACTGAAAGACTTTCGTGGTTGTATTTTCCAACTCATCTTCCTTTTGGCATTTATTTTTCTTCACAGCAGCAACAGTAACATGATTTTCCTTTCTTTTTTTCCCATCTTATTGTTACCCTACACATCCCAACCTAGTGCTAATCACAGCTGTTCTGGTTATTATCTCCTTCCACACCTCCCTGGTTCTTCCTTTTAAGCCAGGAGTTTGCTTTAGAAGGAAGAGTACATTGAAGGGCAAAAAAAAAAAAAAGGTGAAAATCAGGCTTTTTGTGATTCCAAGGAGTGGTCGTAGCTCTTGGCACATCAGCAAACAAGTCACAAGGACTTCTGAATTCCCTTGCAGGCTTTCTTTCCTGTATGGTTTGGAAGGCAAGCGTGTGAGTGACAGCTAGAATGACATTACCATTTGAGGGACACAGTCCTGCAGGTGACATAGTGCAGAGAAATAAAGGGAGGTGAAAGCTAGGTTGTCTTGAGTTGGTTTTCACACCACTGAAAGTATATTTTAGTTTAAGTGTAGTGACAGCCCAGCTCCAACCTGCTGACAGGTGGCTGCTAGCAAGAAAAAATATTTGAGTCTTACTGTCAAGGTACAAGCTCTCATGTTAACCAAAGAACATTTTTTAAAAAGAGTATTTCAAAGAACAATGAAAACAGAGAGAAATATATTTAGCACATACATTGTGCAAAGACAATCTGCAAGCCCTAAGCAGGGCCCCACTTGGCAAAGGGCAGGTAACTGAATTCCCCAGGGGCGACCGCCTCCGAGAATGAAGGAAGCCCTTATGGAGGAGGGCTGGTGCCGGGCTTGGGCACTGTGTGGCTAGAAGAGCTCACTGCAGGTGGCAGAGTCACCAGAGAAGTACCATTGAGAGAGACAGTCACCTTGGTTTTCTAACCAGAAAATTAGAAAATAAAATGAATTAGTTTAATATACTCTGAGCATTATGTGCATGTGGCATACTGCTGCTGTCTACTCACTAGAACCTTGGATTGTCATTAATGAGACTGAAGGCCATTATCAATTGATACGTGTGCACTTCTAAAGGGCTCACCACGCATGACCCTTACCTAGAGTTTTCATCACAGCACTTTGAGGCTCCTGCTGTTGTTATCCTCATGTTACAGAAAAGGACGTACAAGCTCAGGGAGTTATTGATATAATTTCTCAATATCATACAGCTTTAACAGGTAGTGACCTTGTCTCAAACAGAGACAAAATGAACCATGGCCCTTGCTCTCAGACATTTAGTGTAGCTTCCTATATGTGCTGTGAATTCATTCTGAATGCTAAGTTGCCTGTCTACCAGGACACACAGCTTTGGGAAGCAAGGATGAGGCTGAAAAGAGATACCTTGATATCAGGAAAAACAAAACCGACACTGGAAATCAAGGGGGCAGGTGTCTGTGGCTGGATGAACATCCATATTGTCCCCATATTCAGTTAAAAAGATTTGAGCTTCTGGATCACTGAATCACTGACCCCAAAAGGGTTAGTGGCAGAATGCACAAGGCCTCAAGGTGACTTGGCGCTTTGCCTTGCTGCTTGTTTTTGCTTTGTTTTTGGTGTTTTGTGTGTGTGTGTTTCAGATTCATTAAAATCTGCCCTCTTAAGTTTTAGGCTTACATATAGCATACAGAATTTTCTATGAATTAAATTGCATTCTAATGAGTCTATGAAGTGCATTCATTCAAGGACCCTTAAACAATATGCAATAGACTCCATATAATTCTGCCTCCTTCAAATAAATACTTGTCTGTATAAGTGCAAAATATATTTATTAATTTCAGAGCCTAAATAATATTACTAGTTTATTGCTACTTGAGTTAACATATAGGAAGGCAGGCTGGAATGGTGGTCATGAAAGGATCAGAGAGAGGAGAGGAGGGCCAGCCAGCGCTAGTCCTCCTAAAAGAGAGTAATTATCACATTACCAAAAAGGGGGCTCCTCTATGCCTTACAATTAAAAATGTTTGTCTAGAGTAAAAAGGACGCCTTACTGACCTCTGAGAATTAACGACTCTTCATCTTCCATCATTGGTTTTGTGTACTCCATTAGCACTCGCATTGACCAACAGTTATGCCAAAGGGACGTATAAACCACTCCTTTGAAGGTTAGTAATTGGAAGATACTAGACTCTAAGGAGATTTTTCTCCCTGTGTGGGATCGTTATAAAATTTATATCTTACAGCAAAAGAATTGCTAGTTCATGAAATCTTTTTTTTAACATTTTTATTGATTTATAATCATTTTACAATGTTGTGTCAAATTCCAGTGTTCAGCACAATAGTTCATGAAATCTTATCATCACTTTTGAAGCTGAAGAAAGTATAAGCAATGGCATAGATGCTTCATGCACCAGCAGTGGTATCTAAGCCATGTGTCTCAAGAATATCTTACAGGCATATACAAAGAAAGACAGGTTTTACATCCCTACATCAAACTGATATTCTGAGGAATAATCTGTTTTATAAACATGTACATGTTGCTGTATGCCCTTAAATCAATATTATTTACCTCGCAGAAGATGATAGAGAAAAGAGAGTATCCGCTTTGCAGAGGCTGCCTACAGGATGGGCCAGCGCAGATGACGGCGCGTGGGAGAAAGCCTGCAGGTAACTCCTCTCGCCCCGTGTACCCCTGCCAGCCCTGCCACCAGGAAGCGAGGTCTGTCTCTCCCTCTCGATCAGGGTAAGCTGTATGAATTGCTTTCTTTTGTTTTTAACAGACAGCAACTAAAGTAAGTCTGTTCCAGTTCTCAGCCTAGCCCTTAAGAGGCCTCACAGTTTCCAATTTCAGTGTTGGAGCCCCAGGCCATCATGTAGAAATCTCACTCCTCGCTGAAGAGACATGGCCTTTCCAGCCACCCCACGAGAGGTCCAGGGCCTGTGTATAAAGCCACTTTGAATGTTGCAGTTCTAGCCGGGGTCCTGGGTATGAACAGCTCAGACAACATCATATGGAAAAGAACCAGCAAGCGGAGCCCAGACAGCCCGGAAAATGATGAGAGCCATACATCATTACTGTGTTGAGCCACTGAGTTTGGGGTATAATTTCTTTTCTGGGATTAGATAACTGGAACATACAGGAAGCTAGGAGACAATAACTGAACCTAAAGACAACTTCAAGCTCTCCTTAGGGGTTTCAGATTCTAAAATAAAGAGATTTCTCCAAAGCAACATGGTAAGATCTGTTACTATAAGTTAAGAAGAACATTATTTAGAGAGGGAATAATACATGTTCAAATAAACTTAAGCAAAGTCACTTAAATTAATTGAGAAATGACATCCAATTACATGCCAAGTATTAGCTGCTTTCGTAATGTCACTTGAATACAATCCCTTCTTTTCAACCTCACACACAGGGCAAAGAGCAGACCCTTCAGGCTTCCCTTAAGGATAGCCAAGGAGCTCCTGCTCACCCACCTCTGTTTAGCTCTTCTCCAATTTATTTCTAATTCCTAATGTGCTGCTTTCTAAAATATAGATAAATTCATGACACTTAATATTCTTCAGTGACTTTTCATTACCTTAGCAATAAAGTCCATGCATGTCCAAGGAGTGGCTTTCCAGCCCTCTGGGCTCTGACTCCAGTCCTTGCCCACCCTCAATTCATGCCACTCTCTCCACAACGCCAGACTCCAGGCGTGTAAAGTGTCTGCGCCTCTGCATCTGCTGCTCCTTCACTCTGAATTTTTCTTTTCCCCTTTAGGTCTAATATCTATGTACTAAAGATATACCCTTTATCTGACAATGCCCTGTACTCAAGTCTGAGAAATTTACCCTGCCGTTAAACTACCACAGCACTCGGCATGTGTACCCATCCCGGTGCTTAGCATATCCCATTCGTGTGCTTCCTAACTACTGGCGGAGAGCTTTTAGATCTATTCCAGCTCCGAGCTTAGAGCCAAGAATGCTACCAAAAATAGTTCTTGTTGGATGAGCATGTGAATAGTAGATGAAGTGGATAATGCTTGTGGCAATACTTTACAAAGTTAAAGGTTCTTTGTAAATATTACTTTGATGATTTCTCTATAATGGATTATAAAGTTAGTTCCTATTAAAAGTGAGTGAAACCAAGAAAGTTAAATACATACATCTCAGATTACAGTGGAAGTGGTTACATCTACATACGATGGAAGTAGGCTTGAGGGTTGCCTGTAAAATAAAAGTAAAAATAAAACATTTATCTTATATATATTTGCGTCTACAATGAGTATAAAATAATTTTACACTGTTTTTTAAAGAAACTGGGAAATAATGAAAAGAAAAATGTTAGGACTGGGAAGTGATCTTTCACTTTATATTTCATTTGCCAAAAAATTAAACTGTTTACAACTTGATCATGGTAGTTTTAAAAATGATTGGGACAAATAGAGATAGAGTAAAAATAAATTAGATATATTGAAATAATAAGAAGCAAGTATTTAAACTAAGCAATATTTCACTTAGTCACAGAATTGAATTTACCATCAGAATGAGAAAACATTTGTTGAGTGTTTCTTAAACACCAGGCATTGTACTAAGTGCTTTGTAGGTGTTATCTAGTTTAGTTCTTAGAAAATCTTAGAAGATAAGAACTAGCATCTTCTCTTTAAATGTGGAAATTTGGTGTGGAAATGTGGAATTTGCAGATTTCATTAAGGGAAAGATCTCAAGATGAGATCATCCTGCATTAAATGCAGGATGCATCCTGCATTGTCCTAAGTCCAAAGTTAGGCATCCTTATAAGAGCCAGAAAAGAAGAAAACCCACAGAGGCACAGGGGAGAAGGCCAGGCAAGGATGGAGGCAGAGATTGGAGTCATGCTCTCACAGAGCAACAGCTGGCACCACCAGAAGCTGGCAGAGGGGAGGAAGTGTCTCCCCTAGAGACCGGAGGGAGCACAGCCCTGCCAGTGCCTCAGTTTCAAGCTTCTGGTCTCCAGAACTTTGAGAGAATAAATGTCTGTTGTTTTAAACCGCCGTGTGTGGTCGTTTGTTACCGCAGCCCTAGGAAACGAACAGAACACCTATTTCCCATTCCCTCCATCAGGCAAGGGCGGTGCTGTGCCTCGGGCAGAGCAGCAGGTAGCTTCCTTAGTTGCTTAGGTTCGGTAGCTAGTGAAGGCTCTCCTGAGGAGGTGACATTTACGATTGTACCAGGAGCATGTCAAACAGGAGGGAACAGAAAACAAGACAGCTAGAAGGAACAGGCAATGCAGAGCCTTGAAAGAACTTGGTATTTGCAAGACAGAAAGGAGACCAGTATGGCTGAAGCGCAGTGGGTGGCGGAGCACAGGAATCGGGTCGTTTGTGGGGCAGTTGAAAACCAGCCAGACCATACAGGTCTCTGTACAACTTCTCAAGGAATTTGGGTCGCATCCCCAGTTCAGTGGAAAGCCATCCAATGATTTCATATTTAGGGTGGAAGGGTAAGGGAGACACAGGCAGAATACATGATCTCAGTTTGTATCTTAAACAGGTGAAGTTAAACCCTACGGACAAGGAACTGGAAGTCAAAAGCGTGGAAGGAGGGGGACGAGGAAATAGGCTTTTGCAGATGTCAAGGAGGCGTGACTGGACTCTAAGTAGTGGCCATGATGATGGAGACATGTCTCTGAGGAATTTTGTGGAGGTGCTACTCGACTTGCCGACAGACGTGAAGGAAGGAAGTGAAACATCAGCTCTGCAATAATACACCAGAGGCCATGGTGGAGCACAAAAGTGAGTGACTTGGAGTGCAGACAATTAAGAAATGTTCCTTAGAGGAAGAGATTCTTGTATATATGAGTAATAGCGGCCTGCTCCTATTTTTTTTTTAACTGTGGGAAACAAGAGGCTGTAGGGATAAGTACAGATAAAGGATTTTTGTACCAAATGTTCTTCTAACAAGACCAAGTTGCAGTTGAGCTGTTTATATCCCTTTGACTACAAAGAGTAGTAACTATACACAACACTGAAACGCTAAATTATTCAATTGCCTTAAACTTGTTAAGTTCACATTCTTTCACTATGTGCCTGTTTTACATCCATCCTCTGCATCAAGACATTTTTAGATTTGTTTTAAACCTGGAATTGTCTTACTCAAAGTGAGCACATTCAAAACTATTTCTACTTGATTCCTGGAAACATTTTTGCTCTTCTCAGCAGTTCTGCAGGATGACCTTCTAAGGGTCCTGTTAAAGTGAACTCACTCTTTAGACAAGGTTTCATATCAGTTTTTCACACTTACTAGAGGGGGCATTTTTTCCTCCAAATCATGTAATGTTTCTCTCTATGAATGGTATTCTGTGATTTTGAGTCTTAAGCTATTCTATTTTTAAAAAGTCACTGGCTGGAGTATTTTTTTTTAAGAATTACTTCATTTTTAAAAAGATATTGCATATTTGCTGCTTGTCTCAGTGGCCTACTTTGCTTTTCCCAGCTCTTCACTACCTTATTTCCTTATCTCCAAGCTGCCTCATATTGTCTGCTTGCCTTTTAGGAAAACATTCTAGTTTGTTGTTATCTATAATAAAGGAATGCAAAGTTATAAATGCCCATAGGTGGTGGTTTGCACAGATGTGAATCGCCTACTGAAATCAGTGAAAGACCGCTGAGTATGTATGAAAGGAGACTCCAGGTAGAGTCAGACCACACCGTGTCAGAGAGAGAGTCTGCGTGACTGCCGCCATGTACACAGCGCTCTCATCTCTGGAGCAGAAGATGACTACAGGAAGGCCCTTTTCACACTCAGTCTGCTTAGTTTTACACTCCTGAGTTGGAATGCCTGAATGAAGAACTCTGAAAAAAAAATTGTGACTTAGAGGAAAGACAGAGGTTTTGGAAGAATTCATTTACTCTATCTAGAGGAATATCCTTGAAATTTAAAGGAAGAATGACTGAGGCTTTAAGAGAAAGGACAAATTATAGAATTATTTTCTGGAAAAAGAAGTATAGATTAAGAATGGAACTGAATTATGAAGGGCTTATATAAATTAATGAATGATATAAGATGATCCGGCTAACCACTGATGTTTTTTAAAAATCCCTTATTTTGAAGAGAGCAGGGGCTAATTTTCCTTTGTCAGTGAGCATCTTAAAGGTAACATAGCACAGAAAAATCTTAATATTCCCCATTTACTCCCCAATCCTGAATATGTGTCTTCTCAAGTCCTTTTTATCTTAATATATGTCAGAACTGTTCTCAGAGTTCCACAAGGCAAGAAACTTAACAAATCTCATGAAATATGAGATTAGATTAAAAAAGCAATATTTCAAATTAATTAGTACATCGTTATATGTCATATGGTTTTAAATATATATGTAATGCACAGCAAATATTATATTTAATTGTTTGATAATTTAACAATTCCATCTACATTTTAAAAAGTGTATGTGAGTATATATGAATAGATTCATATCTCAAAAAATACATGTACAAGAGACTTTCAACTTTGAAGAAAAAGTCAGATAGATTAGAGCAATTCTCATTTTCTTAATTCTCCTCCAAGATTTCTTGAGAGAAAGTAGGCACTCAGTAAGAATTTATTGAATGAATAAAATAACTGAGTGCTTGAACCAACAAATAAACTATATATGACACTTATGCTCACTCAGAATACAACAAGTCTCAAAAAAGTGAAATGAAAGTCTATGTAAATCATTTATGTAAAGAGTACTAAGTTTGACTCACTGATAGCACATTATAATGCAGAATACTTCTAAGTCTAAATCACATCTTGTGAAGGAAAAGTTAGTAACATCTGCAGTAGAGTTACCAATAGATGCTGCTGTCTATTTCTGTGAGCACTCCGAAACGCAACTGGAAGAATTACCTATATGTTCCTTGAAGTATTCTATAGGGTCTACAACATAAGAATGATTTTTGGAATAAAATGTGAGTTGTAAAGTTGGCTCTACAGCTAGTTTTTTAAAGATATTATTAATAAATAGGCAAATATGACCCTAAGTGAAATATATATAAAAAAACAAACTGCTTCAAACTCCTGGAAATGAATATAGAGATTTATATCTATATATATTTGCATATTTATGTACATGTATGTATGTTCTTACGTGTGTAAATGCACATGAAGATGTCTCCATGGAAGCACACTAAAAACAAAAGGCTAAAAGCTGTGCTGTACTTGCATCAGTGCCCAAGGCAAACTATTAGGGCAGCTGACGTCATTTATGTATTACTAGAAGTTGTTAACAGCAAATGTGGTTTCTTTAATAATGCCTAATGCAGGTCATGTGTCAAATCTTGTAATAAACACTTCACATACTACTACTTAGCTCTTTCAAAATTTATGTGAGATAATTACATTTTTCACCTTTGTTTCCAGGTGCAGAAACTGAAGCTTAGGAATTTAAGTCATTTTCCCCTGATCATATTAAGTGGTAGAACTGGACATTGAATGCAGACATGCTCTAGACCATGGCTGTTCAATATGGTATCCAGGAGCCACTTGTCTTTATTCAACACTTGACATGTGACTAGTATGAAAGAGGAAATAAATGTTTAACTTTAATTTGGATCACATCAATTTAAGTTTAAAAACCAAGAACTGTAAATTTTTTTTTTATTAAACACAACTTTGTTGCATTGGTAGGACCATACTTTTGACATTGACTGCTTTTTGTTTTCTTACTGGAGTTCACAAATCAAGTGCCTGAGTTGTTTCTAGTGCTTCACACAAATGCATCATCAATCTAGTAAATGTCACTGGATGGGCAGTTTGTGTGATGTTTTCAAGTACCAATGTCATACTTTACTGTGTATATTTGAAAAGTATATGAAGACAGTGTGAATTATAGTGATGCCTATGTAATTATAAATGGTAATTGAGATACTTATTAATTATAATAGAATGAAATTAGTTTTCTAGCTTAAAGTAAGTGTGAGCAAATTTTGAAAATTTAAAACAAAGACTACTTATGCAAAATCAAGTAGAAAAGCAACAGCTAGTATTGCAGACAGAATAGGTGGGGGGAAAAAAGAGGATTGGAAACAAAGAGTGTATATAAGACTGACAATTCATAAGTTTCCAATTGTGGCCATTCTGAGAAGCATGGTGAAATCTTGGTCAGCCGGTGCCTTCAGCTCCATCTCACCCTAGACGTGAATCATCCGTTTTCCAGCATATCCTCACTGCATACTCGAACCTCAGTCACAGTAGCCTTCCCTCCAGTGTGGGACTCCAATCTGCAGTAAGTCAGGGTGGAGCATTTGCTGGGCTAAGGCTGTGGTGCCTGCTGGGGTGGCCACAGGATACCAGTAAGCCAGCCGTGCAGTTTCAGTCTGCCTTCCCTGCCCCATTTCTGGAGTAAGCAAGTATGCGCGTATGTTCCTTATGAGCAGAGTCCAGGCTTCCCACAGCCTCCCTTTTCTTCCCACCAGCCCTCCAATCAGCCACTGGGGGGGAGAGCTTCACATCCTCCTGCTCTGCCATCTTGATCTCCTTCCCAGCTTAAGTGTTTTTAAATGTACACTCAATGTTGGTTCCCTTCTTCCTCATATAGAGCCGAGATTAAGGCATTTTTGTAAACTTTCCTTAACTTTGCCAGTGCTGGCAGAGGCAGAGTGGAGCATCACCTTTGGAGTCAGATGAAGCCCAACTCTGTTATGTGTTAGTGTGTGATTTGGGTGGATTACTTATCCTTCCTAAGAAACAGTTTCCCATCTGTAAAGTGAAATATTGCATACATAGTGCTATTGTAAAAATTAAATCATCCTCATAGCTTATACATTAAATTGCCCATTTTTATTTTATTATTATTATTTTTCTATTAGTATTACAAAGGACATTAGTCACTGGTGTAGCTTTCCAGCCCCACTGGCCCCCATGAGTCAAGGAAATCAGGCAGGTGTTCAAAATATCTCACTAGTCCTAGTATGCATCTGATAATTTTTTTTCTTAATCCATACTTAGGCTACTTCCCTCCAAAAGAACTATGACCATCCCACATTTTCCAGTCCTATCTATTCTTTAAGTCTTAAAAAATAGTATCTACCCTACTCAAAACACATGTGCACACACATGCGCACACCCACACAGACACACACACAAAGTTTTTTGCAGGTAACATTCTCTAACTGCTGTAGCCCACACTCATTTTTCCTTCCTCTATACACTAGTTATATAGTACTATCCAAGCGGGATGTACTTACACGTTTATTATTTCACCTGTCTTTGTTCTGTCCCCAAGTCCAGGCTGAAGCACTCTAAAGTGAGGGAAGCATTTTGCAAGTCTCCATAATACCACCCACTGGGCTTAGCTGGGAACAGAGGGAGCCCTTCACGCAGGCTGTGCTTAATTAATTCATTTTGATAATACATCATCCACTGATATAATCTGAATTCTTCTCCCAGTTTGAATTCATCAAATGGCTAACACTTCTAGATTCTAGGACCCACATGAACTCAGAGTTTTTCTGTGTGTAACTGTGTGTATCTGTTTCATCTGATATCCACTTTAGAAAACATTTTGACAGTTTCCCAGTGTGAAGAAAAAGGATTTTTGTTTAATTAATGAAGCTTTTCTCAGGTCCAGATTTTACTCTTTTAATGCACTTTCAGCTGTTAGAAAGATATTATTAAAATGCCTTAGCTATTGACTAATGTTTAATTATCCTCTTTCTGGAATAGATCACATTTGTAATGTAGATCAGTCCTTGACTTTCTTAGTAGGAAATCCTTTAGTTTAGTAATATATCAATAATACTATGTTTATTTTCTTTTTCCCCTTGTCTTATTTTAAATGGGAGTTTCGCAGTGGGGTGCACTTAAAGAAATACATTAGGTAAGCTTGCACCTGTCTACAGGCACAAGCAGGGTGAGCTGTATGGTTAATTAAATGTAGCCACACCACTCCCCTCACCAAAGGTTGAGAGGGTGTGTGTGTGTGTGAGTGTGTGGTATGTATGTGTATACACACATACATCTATATTTATATCTGTAGTGTGTGTATTTTTTTCATTTGGTGAACCTAGATATGCTGAGGTTATTAGTTAGAGCAATTTTCATTAAATTAATCAAGAAACCAATAATCTGGTTATTTGATGTGCCAGTATTTAGTATAAACACAGATACTAATGTAAAAAGAATGCTCAAATGGTTTGGAGGAAAATAAATATAATAACTAAAACCATATATATTCCAAGATAATTTATCTTAAAATAGCCCATGTGTCAAGGATTTTTTTCAAGTATAAATTTAGACCATAAAAAGAGGCAAATTTTGGGTCAGTTTAGTAGGTTTCTAGCAATTTCTAATGCAAGTGATGAAAATTATGCTTCCAGTCACATGCTGAAGCCAATTGTGTATATCACTTCCCAAATTTGCATTTAGTGATATTCTAGTTCATAGTTTAAAATTATTCATGGTAGGAGCACTTGTATATGTTGTAAATAAGCACTTTATTGTCTACAAAGATCCAGGTGCAGAGATGTACCAGCTTACACAATTAAAATGTCCCTAATCTCTTGAAATTTATCTTCTAATGGAGGAACTAGGCATTAAATGTCATCTGAATAAAATGTATTACTAATTATAATATGATATTTTAAGAAAAGCATACAGTACAATTGGAAATGAGTCCACAGTTGATTTTTTTTTTTAATTACAGGTTTAGTTTGGAGGGAGGTTGTATCAGAACAGGCTATGCTGAGGAACTAGAGTTAGCACTAAAGGCTGCAGTGAGGACAGGAGCTAGTTTGATGAATCCACAAGTAAATGGACATTTCCTGCCAGAAGTTCTTTGATATTACCTGTAAGCAACATCCTCCTTCCTTTGATAGGAAGAAGTTAAAAGTAACTATCCTGATGAGAAAAGTAGCACATTGAAACTATCAGGATAACCACTAAAAGGTTAATAAATGAGTGTTTATCTTCTGAACAAAGAAGAAAAATTGAAGAAAACCTAAAAGAAGGCAAGGAAAGAGAGAAAAAAGATCAAATGCTAGACAAGATAGATAGACAATATATGCTAGAATGTAGTTTTAAATCTGTGTCAATAATTACATTAAATATAATTGTCTTCCTATATGTTCCAAATAAAAGATAATACATGCCCAATTGATTTTAAATAAATAGATATAAAAATAAACACGTATAAAAATAAGTATATACAGGATTTGAAAGTAGGGGTGGAGAAATATACACTAAACAAAAACCAGCCAAAAGAAGGACAGTGCAGTCCTATCATTACTGACTTTATAAGTAGACTTTATAAGAAAAAGCACTACAATAAGTAAACAGCATCATTAAGTAAATATAATCATGGGATGTTTTAAATGTATCTAATGAAATCTTAATATGACAGGAAATTGAACACCATGAAAATCCATTTTAAAAATATAAGGATGAGCTTTTTACTTCTTTTTCTCCTTGATATTATGTCATCATTCTACTTGTCTCTTAGAATTTTATCCCAATGTAATATATTTGAATATTTGAATATTTGTATCTCGTATAGGTCACCATATCATGTAACAGAAATGGGTAATCAAATATATGTTTTTATTTCCTTCAAATTTGTATAATTTAAAAAATATTTTAGAGTGCATTATAGTTATAACTGAAGCAAACAACTTAAATTTTGGTAATTATTAACATAATAACTTAAATTTTGGTAATTATAAATGTAATCACTTAAATTTCATTGGAAATGTATCTTGCATGGATATGGTGGGTGATTTATAGAGCTTTGATTAAAGAAGGCTTTTCTCATGCTAGTACTTCTAATTTTCTATGACAGTTTAGGGATTTCATTTGTCTTGTTTTGTTTTTTGTCATTTCTGGCAGTGCACTATGGTGATTCTAGATGTTTCAGAGTTAACATATTTTTCCATTGTAGTGTGAGACAAAGGCAGTTATGAAAAAGGATATAGAAGAGAGAACCACAGATAAGGTCGCAGGCAAATCCACTGGAGGCCTGGAAAACAGGTTCCTTGGAATACAGAATACATGTGTCCAGTTTGAGACAATCAGTCTAGCCCAATGTATTTGATACATTAATCCCCTCTTACATACCCCTAATGGGTAAGTCCGTGGTTACACACATGCCCAGTATACTTCCCACTGGACTGTTAGAGAACCGGAGTCTTATATTATTTGTAGCCTGGAGCACAGGAATGGTATTACACTGATATATTGAATAAATTCAACGAAGATGGCTTTGTTCCAGGTTTTATTCCAGAGCCTGGAAGAAAGAAGATGCTGTAAAGTGAATAAGGATTATAGGGTATATGCAACAACCTTTAGTGGAAAAAAAACATTAAAAAGAGACTAGAAGGTAAAGTGTTACAGCCAATACACTGTGTAGGAACTTACAGTAAGTTTTTTGTTTTTAATGACAAATGCTGGAGAGGCTGTGGAGAAAGAGGAACCCTCCTACACTGCTGGTGGGAATGCAGTTTGGTGCAGCGACTATGGAAAACAGTGTGGAGATTCCTCAAAAGACTAGGAATAGACTTACCATATGACCCAGGAATCCCACTCCTGGGCTTGTATCCAGAAGGAAATCTACTTCAGGATGACACCTGCACTCCAATGTTCATAGCAGCACTATTTACAATAGTCAAAACATGGAAACAGCCTAAATGTCCATCAATAGGTGACTGGATAAAGAAGATGTGGTATATTTATACAATGGAATACTACTCAGCCATAAAAACCGACAACATAACGCCATTTGCAGCAACATGGATGCTCCTAGAGAATGTCATTCTAAGTGAAGTAAGCCAGAAAGAGAAAGAAAAATACCATATGAGATCGCTCATATGTGGAATCTAAAAAAAAAAAAAAAAAACAGACAAACAAAAACAAAGCATAAATACAGGACAGAAATAGACTCATAGACAGAGAATACAGACTTGTGGTTGCCAGGGGGGTGGAGGGTGGGAAAGGATAGACTGGGATTTCAAAATTGTAGAATAGATAAACAAGATTACACTGTATAGCACAGGGAAATATACACAAAATATTATGATAACTCACAGAGAAAAAGATGTGACAATGAGTGTGTATATGTCCATGAATGACTGAAAAATCATGCTGAACACTGGAATTTGACACACCATTGTAAAATGATTATAAATCAATAAAAAATGTTAATATATATATATATATAAATTAAAAAAATTTTTTTTGTTTTTTTTCTTTTAAATCAAGTAGCACTTGTTGCATAGGAATGAGTCAGTCTCTGAAGCACAGGGAAAGAGCCAGAAAAGGGGACAGGGGTACAATAACAAACAGCAGATGGTGACTTAGGCCATCCACCCACTCTCCCCATAGGCCCTTTTGAAATCACAGCAGCTCCTTCTCAAATTCCATGTTCTGGAAGTTATTCTGCTGCCTTAGAGATATGTCCTTGGCTCAGTCAACCATGCCAAAAATCCCAATCAGAGGAAAAGAAAAGAGAAATATGAGATGAGTTAGGGAAATGAGTCTTGAAATACTGTTTATCCTTGCTTCCATCTCCCCTTTAGTCCCCTCTGTGTATTGCCTCATTTGTCTAATTCCCTGATTGTTCCGTTACCAACTGGGTGACTCCCACGTCTGATTGAGCCCTCTGCCCTTCTGCTTACTTTGCTTGCTATGACTTTTTCCCCCTTTTAGAGAATCTTGCCCCCTAGTTCTGTGTAATTAATAGGTCTACTGGGATTCCTGTCTCAAAGTAGGGATGATCGATGCATCTCAACCCCTCCCTCCATTGACTCTGTCCCAGGAAGCTAAATTAGATAACCAAATACAGAGGGCCAGATCAAATGCTTAAATGATTTCTGACGCATTGGATCATCAACTGAAGAATCTTTTTGCAAACCCCCTCCCCACTTTCTGAGGGGGTCTTTGGTTGTTAATTCTGTGTAACTACTTACACTATAGAAGTAAAGTGAACACCAAGTTCATTTCAGTGGTGTCATTGAATAAAGACTGCTGAAGTTCTAGGGAGGCCTAATCGCTAAGTCGCCCTTATTCTTTTCTGAGATAATTAATTCTTTTGCAAATGCCTATTTGTATCCCTGTGCTAATATTTTCATTTTCTCTGGCTTCAAAGTAAACAGATCTGTTGCCACAAAATTAATGAGCTCTGACTGGATTCAGGCTTAGATGGTTTCCTTCTTTCAGGCTGCACTCTTACGGAACCAGGGCGAAACTCTGCTTTTTAGTCAACTAGTAATTGCATTTCCTTTGATCGGTCAAGACAACTGATATGACTGATAAATATTACATTTACTGTCTCTTCCCCTCGTGTCTTCACAGCGTGAGGTTTCAAATAAGAAGAGGCATGTTGTTTTGAACCAAAGAAATGCATTTGGTTTGAGCTTAACTCAGAAATGGTCTTTTTACCAAGTAGCTCTATTTTGGTGCCCACATACCTGCCATGCACCAAGAGCTTCATGTTACTTATAAAAGTTACAATAATGCTATAAGCTCCGTGCTATTTCCCCCATTTTACAAATATTGCAGCTGAGGCTTACAAAGGTTAAATACTTGTGCAAAGAAGTTCTAATTTCTGGTAAGTGACAGAGCTGAGGATTTGAATTTGTCTACCTCCACAGAGAGGATGCCAGCCCCTCCTATTGAAGAAGTGTAACTACAGCAGCCTCCACTTATCTGTGGCTTTGCTTTGCACTGTGCCAGTTACTCAGTCACCTGCAGTCTGAAAATGCTGAATGGTAAATTCCAGAAATAAACAATTCATAAGTTTCAAATTGTGGCCTTCTGAGTAGCATGGTGAAATCTTGGTCAGCCTGTGCCTTCAGCTCCATCTCACCCTAGACGTGAATTATCCATTTTCCAGCATATCCTCGTTGTATACTCAAACCTTCTCTTAGTGTAAGGGGGGGAAAAAGAAAAAACAGTATATATGTAGGATTTGATAGTATTCGTGGTTTCAGTCATCCTCTGGGGGTCTTGGAGTTCATTTCCTGTAAATAAGTGGGGACTACTGTATCTTAGGTTACATTTGTGCTCTAAGCCAAACACTTACTAGTTTATTTATTCATTCAACACATATTTATTATAATACCTTCTTCAATTAATGATTGAAAAAACATACAATTGATAAAGATAGAAGTGAAGAAAATTATAAAGGGGTGTGTGTGTGTGTGTGTGTGTATATATATATATATATATATATCAGCCCCTATCCTTCTCAGTGTGTCTCATTTTCCATGGTAAGACACCCACATAGTCCTTTTAAAGGTGCATGTATGAAACGTTCATATTAGCACTTAGAGCAATCCCTTGTACATAGTAGTAACTAAAAGCGTATCATATAAGTGAATGGATACTGTTGGCCTCAGTGAGGCTAATGAATGACATCCTTTTTCTCTGCCAAGATTCCTGCACAATTTTAGCAATAACATTAAAAGATGGAAAGATAAAACTGTAATATTACCATAATTACTAGAAAGAAACCGACTTGGAAGACCTGGCTTCAGGTCATAAGACTCCTGGACAATGAAGTCCTCTGTACACTGACAAAGAGCCCTTAGGGAACCAGCAAAACCTTCTCTAAGGGCAGCACACTGCCCCCAAAAGGGGAGAATTAGAGACATGAGCCTCTTCCACAGATGTGTTTAGGGTAAAATTTCTCTCCTTGGAAGTATAAAATATTATCGCCCAGCAAATGACAAAGTTGAGCATGGGGAATCTGCTGTTGCAGGCCCCAAGGCCATGATTAGAAGGGGCTGAGCTCTTCACCCAGACATGCTGCCAAGCAGAGGGTCTAGTCACCATTTCCTGCGCAGTGAACGTGAGATACAGGTCAGTAGTAGTCACTGAGCTGTCCCTAGTAATATGTCTTTTTTCCACGTAGGATTACTCTCTCTAGCTCAGCCATCTCTGCTTCTCCTCTCATAATGTCTAAGACATTGCTTCTCTCGTCCCCTCTCCACCATTAGCCATCCCTCCAACAAAAGACATCTGATCTTCTGATGCTATGAATTTCAGCTGGTATTTTTTTTTCAGTGGGGAAGGACAGGCCTGATAGTGCTGAAATCAAACTTTTCTGAATGAGAGATGGATGGTGAACTAGCAAGAAAAAAGAGAGAAGGACATTTCTTTCATTTATTCTTTCTTATTCTTGAGATAGGAACAAAACATACATACACTAATCCCATCATTAAATTGTCCTGCCATATGTGAAAAGAGCCTGGAACAAACCAGCTGTTGTAAATCATTCACTTCATTGTTACAATTATGGGCATGACTCAGACCAGAATAATGCCTTGTTAAGCACAAGTACTGGATTTCTGGAGGGAATTCTCAGGGAGCAAGTCTCCAAATTGAACTTTTGATGTCACCCCATGTAAGGGGCTCTGAGTGATGCAAATACTGCATCTGGGCAAACATATCTACTTTCTGAAATGCTTTCATCTTGAGTTTTACTTCTTCCTAGGAAGATAAAAGAGTTCACTGAGTTAGAAAAGAGATGAGGTCTGCCTTAAGCCAAAGAAATGGATTTCAAAGATCTATAAAGATCTGAAATTCAATGTTGCCTTGGTCAATCCCCCAAGAACGTGTTCCTCTGTAACTCTGGAAGTATAACGAAGTACCACATATTATTCAAGATAAGGGGAAAAAAATCTTTGAAAAATTCTGGAGATAGTAAATGTGCAGAGAAAAGATGATAGAGATTGATCAATTTATAGTTCTGGGAAAAAGGATTTTACATAAAAGTTGTCTTTACTTTTTAAATGCCTTTTTTAGAATTAAAGATATTCTCAAAATTTAAACTTTCATTTGAGTGACTTGCAGTAGAGATAGTTTAAAATATCGAAACCCTATTCTTGGTGTAGTGGAAAGAATGTTGAATTTAAAATCTGAATTCTAGTCTTGATTTGACCATTTACTAGTAATTTGTCTTGGAAAAGTCTTTTAATATCTCTGAGACTCAAGTTTACTCCAAAAATCAAGATTACAAATTTTACTTATATCAAAAGTTGTGATGAATATTATGTACAAAGCTTCTTTCAATGTAGCATTTATTTGTGCTTGATTTTAAGTTATGTGGTCAAGATGCTCACCCCTGATATTTCTTGACTTTTGGAATAAAGGTAGAAATGAAGGTTATTATCTCTAAATAATTAAGTTTATAACCAAACAACTAGATGTTGCATTAGATATTATTTTTCTTGACAGTATAATCTCAAAATAATAAAATTATATATATGTGTATATATACACACACACACACACACACACACACATATAACCAAAAACTAACTCAATATGAGGGACATCTGAATAAAGTTATTTTTGCACACACATAGATATCCTTTGGGGGCTAATAATGTTTGAATTAGAAATGAAATAGATATGATAGTATTGTTATAATAGAAATTTTCACTTAATTTGTGCTTTACAAATAGTAATGATCTGAATGATAATGTAGTATGATAGTAATGACCTAAAGGGTTTAAGAAAATGTAAGCTATCAAATATTACTAAGGGTAACTCAAAAGGTCTCAGGAGCCAACTAGAAAAGACTCTCACTGACCAAAAATCAGAAATTATAAACAACCCCAAGAATGATAACTGTAGTGGAAGAAAACATATTAAATGTTAACAAATGCACAAATTTAAATTATACTGAAATAATGTTTATGGAAGATGTTAGGAATCCAAAAAACTTTTTAAAACCAGTAAGTAAAGGGAAAGAATCACAATTTATCCTGCCATTAATTTCTGCATAGATGTATTCAATAAAGCAAAAATGGCATAATTAGAATATTGCCATTTTGCAAACTCTAATGAACTAAGATACCTAAATTTTGACCATCCAAGCCAGCTAAAATAATAAATACAAAGACTGCCAGCTAAAGTCACAAAGAGGAAGATGTACCTCTGAAAGGAAGACCATAAAGCCATCTTTGAAGAATTCTTGTATACAAACAAAGGAAAAAGCAAAAAGCAGTTGGACCTGATTAAGCCTCTGGTTTGGATCCAACCACCAATTTACAGAAATTATAAAGCACAGAGAAATTTATTCAATTATACTACAGCTTGCAGTCAACAAAATCTAGCACTGTGCTATCCAGTGTGGTTGGCAGTCACAAGGCACTAGCACGTGTAGCCATTTAAACTTAACATTAAACATTAAAACAAAACAAACCTATTTCAATTCCTGGGCCACACTGTCCACATTTCTTTCATGAATTCAAAAGCCATATATGGCTAGTGTCTACCCTATTGAGGAGCCTAGAGCATTTTTATCATCAGAAATTTGTGTCGAATAGTGCTGATCTAAACTGTGCAAAACACTACAGGACCATATCAGTTTCTGCAACACTAAGTGGATGAAGACAAGAGAGTCCAGAGAGTGAGGAAGGGCACAAACAAAGAAAGAGAGAGAAAATTAAGATATACCTCTCAATTACGATGTGTGGAATTTATTGTGATCCCAATTCAAAACGATTATGAAAATAATAAGTTTTAACATTTATGAGTCCATGGAATTTTTAAAACTAGCCAGATATTTCATAATATGAAGTAATTCCTATTAATATGTTTTGATATAACACTATTAGAATGATTTTTATCATTTAATAATACAAAGTGAAATATTAATGGATGAGAGGATATGATTTGCATTTGTTTCAAAATAATATTGGGGAATGAATGATGGTTGATAGGGAAAGGTTGTTAAGACTGAGTGATAAGTATGTATGAGTCAACACTTTCATATCTCCATAGTAAAGAAAAAAAGTAAAATAAAGTGTAACTGTATTCAGTGTATCAAATGTGACTATAATACTATAAAATACAGATTTAGATAGAATAAAATATTAAAATTACTTTTCACATGCATTTTATGAAAAGTTATTATCTTATAAACTTTCAAAAATATCTAGTGAAATTAAAAGACAAAATAAAAATAACATATAAAGATACAACATTTTAAAATATAAATGATTATAATGCTGCTTTCATTTAATTTTTAACAATTTAAATTTATTAACACCTATAAAAATAAAAGTCTTCACACTACTGGGATCCAATTAAAATTCATTTGCCAATATAAATATCATGCTTTTCAGGTATGGTATGTATAGGTTTGCATATATACACATTTTGGGATAATAGGTGAATTGTTTAATATTGCACAGTGATCTTCAGCTTCTGTATACAACTACTGTGAATACCATGCTAATTTTTGTGTATTTTCAGAACCACAAATTAGGGTACAAACAGAAACTAGAAAGTGGATCTTTGATAGTACTCTGAAATTATACTTTTTTCAATGCAGAAGTCTATAACATTCATACTATTTGAGAAAGACTTGTCACTTTAACATGTTGATCACCACAGCACCAGAGTCTGGGCAGTGGTTTTGTTTCCTCAGGGGCACCCAGTCCACGATGGGTGAGCAGTGTGTTAAACAATTTAATTTAATCTAAACTTCTTCCTTTCCATTCAACTCTACACCACACCCTGGAGTAGGACCATCTTTTACATGGGCAGTGGCATATTTCATTAAATTACAGTGTTTAGATTTAGTTGCTTTTTTTTTTTTTGAGACTGTTAGTCAAGCATTTGGAAATATTTCTTCCTAGGAGATAGTTCACATATGTTTGGGTAGAATTGTCACAATCTATACCTGAGCCTATCACTTGATAAGGAGATAGAAATAGGCTGATGAGCTGAAATTGAGGCGGGATTAAGCCTAATCTGTACTTGAGGTTGTACAATGCTCAAACTTGAACCAAGTCAGTGCTCTCAAAGTAAGAAAGGAAGGGTGGGAAAGTAGAGTAATGGCTGGGTGAACAGTCATGTCTGCCAGACTCACCCAACTAATATATGGCATCTTAAAACATTAGAAATGACTATAAATGATGAAAAATTATGAATCCAGAAATGGAATTAATAGGAATCGCTATATAACTGATTGGATGTGCTTCTTCCTGAAGCAGCCCGCCCAAGAAACGGTCCATGCCCGGAGACAGGTAAAAAAAATCAAAGTAATCAAAATCATGATCTTGATGCTCCACTTTCTCTGCATCATCATTATCACAATTCTTATTAGGTCAATGTTTTAAGAAAATTTTAATATTTGCCTAGTCTCTTTAAAGCAAGGTCAGCAAACTTTTCCTATAAAGGGCCAGATACTAAATATTTTTTATGTTTGGAATTTGCAGTCCATAGGGTCTCTATTGCAACTATTCAACTCAGTAGCTGTAGTGTGAAAGTAGCCATAGACAACACAGAAGCTAATGAATATGACTGTTTCAAAAATATTTATTAGTGGCTATTTTAGTTTATATAATTTTATATAATTATGATTTTTTGTGTGTCAAGAAATAGTTTCTGTTGAGGTGACATTATTTACTAACTCATCTTTATGTCCCACAAACTAGCATAAAACAGACACACAGCACATTTTGTTTCTTAACTGCAGAGAAGATAAAAATAGTTCTAGCTCTCCAGGATCACCTGGCCAAAACCGGGAGACAGGATCCTGTCGATCCTGTTACTTACTCTCTACTCTTTCACCAGGTCAATTGCATCTCTATGCAAAGTGAGTCAGTAAGTCCTGACTCTACCCTCCCACCAAAGCACTTAGGCCCTTGTTTATACATAGTATAAATATTTCATTTTCTGTTAATTACCTCTTTAAAGCCATTGTATATCAATGTATGCCCGCAGCAGCAAGCTCCTGGGGATAGGATTGGGATTTAAAAACTGGTTTTGGATTGATTGCTTGCATGTTGAATGAAAGGACCATTGGCAGGTCTAGTTGCAATGTCTTTGGCCTGCATACCACAGCAGGAAAACAGTTTGGGGCTTCAGGAAGCAAAATTCTCCTATACAAGAGCAAATTCTTCTCTTGGTCATATGTTTTGTACAGTATAGGTGACTGATAGCAAGACTATCAAGGGGAGAATAGTGGGTGATAAAAGCAATTGCCAAGGAAAGCAAAGAAACATGGGTTATCGCTCTGTATTAGCATAATACGGGAAGCAGTGAGTGAACAAGTGATTTTTCCCAGTATTGGCACTCACTTGGAAAGCTGTAAGCACACACACATAGGATTCTTCCAGCTAATATAATATGCTACTGGCCCCACTAGACCCAGCATTTTATGAATGTCAGGCATACGTATGTCTCTTTTACAGTTGTCCATTTAGCTCCTAAGAAATTCTCAATATAAACCCCACACTGGACGTTGTATTTAAATGAATGGCCATGCATCATTATTGGTTAACACATATTGTTTCTTCTGTGTATCAGTGTGACCCTGAAAAAACCCATTATTATCCCCACTTTATAGACGAAGTGACTGAAAAATTTAGTGGTTGCCATTAACAACATAAACTGTAAGTGATAAAACCAATAATCAAGAATAAGTCTGTATGATTCTATGGCTCCTTGTAAAGAGCCCTACATGATTCTAATATGCCTTTTTCCGAAAAGAACTTTGGCTTTAAGGGAAATTGAAAGCTAAGAGGCACATTGGTAAACAATAAAAAAAATTCCATACAGTGATGACATACGCTGCCTTGGAAAGGTTGTATTCCCCTTCATGGGTAGTGAATAAATGAAGCAGCTATGGGACCACCTACCAAAGGAACAGTTGTAACAACAGTAAAAGATAGTAAGACAGTAAAAAGATAAAACAATAAAACTAGTTCAACTAATGTTTGTTAGAAGATAAACAGTTTTTTCATTTAATCATTACACCAGCCATAGGAGATGATACTATTTTTATCTGTTTCTTCAGGAGATTTTAAACAGGAGAAAGCTGAGGTTTCAAAATAGTTATAACTTGCCTGAGGTAGAAATGTGACATACTTAATAGATAGGAAGGCAGTTACTGGCAAGAGGTGAAGGTGGGTGTACTTTGGACTTTGGAACCCTGATTTAAATTCATGTTCACATAATTGTAACACCAGATGTCTTGAGAAAAACATTTCTTACCCAGAGTGTTCATTTTAGTCATCCGAATCACGTGTGAGGCTTCTAAAAGTATTTTCATGTGGTGGGTGTGTCTGTGCATCTGTGTGTGTATTCAACCCGTGGCAGGTACTTTCGATGTATTCTTTTGTTAGAGCAATGATTCTCAAACATTCTGGTCTCAGGACACATTTACACTCTTAAAAATTACTGAGAACTACAAAGTGTTTTGTACAGATTATATATATGTATATATTATATACATATATAATTAACTCTGAAAATCTTTAAAATATTTAATATTTCACTTGAAAGTACCAAACGTTAACATAACTCATTTTTAACAAAAATAATTATATTTTCCAAAACAAAAATACTAAAAATTGTTGCATTGTTCTATAATCTCATAAATTGTTCTAATGTGTGACTTAATAAAAAGCAGTTACTTTCTCACACCATGTACAAAAATAAACCTAAAATGGATGAAAGTCTTAAAAGTAAGACCTGAAGCCATAAAACTTCTTACAGAAAACACAAGCAGTATGCTCTTTGACGTTGATCTTAGTAATAATTTTTTGGACATATCTCCTCAGCCAAAAGCAACATAGGCAAAAATTAACACACGAGGGCTACATCAAACTAAAAAGCTTTTGTACAGGGAAAGGAAACTGTTCACACACACACAGAAAAAGGCTGCCCACTGAAAGGAAGAAAATACTTGCAAATGAGGTACCTAACAAGAGTGTTAATATCCAAAATGTACAAAGAACTCATACAACTCAGTGTCAGAAAAACCTGAAACAACCCAATTGAAAATGGGCAGAAGACCTGAAAAATAGTCATTTTTCCAAAGAAGACACACAGATGTCAACGGGCACTTGAAAAGATGTTCAACATCACTAATTATTAGGGAAATGCAAATCAAAGCCATAATGATCTATTATCTCATAACTGTCAGAATGGCTGTTACCAAAAAGACAACAAATAACAAACGTTGACCAGGATGTGGGAATAAAAGGGACTCTTGTACACTGTTAATGGGAATGTAAATTGGCACAGTCGCTATGGAAAACAGTGTGGAAACTCCCCCTACCCCCCAAAATAGAACTACCGTACATTCCAGCAGTTCCATTCCTGAGTGCTTATCTGGAGAATACAAAAACCCTAATTTGAAAAGATATATGCACCCCTAAGTTCATTGCAGCATAATGTTTACAATAGCCAAGATACAGAAGCTACCTACATGCCCATTAATAGATGAATGGATAAAGAAGATGTGACATATACATACAATGGAATATTGCTCAGCCATAAAAGAAGAATGAAATCTCACCAATTGCAAAAACTTGGGTGAACCTAGAGGTTATTATGCCAAGTAAAATAAGTCAGAGAATGACAAATATGTTTTCACTTATATGTGTAATCGAAAAAACAGACCAAATGAACAAACATAACTAAACATAGAGTCATAGATATGAGAAAAAGCAGATGGTTGCCAGAGCGGAGGGGAGTAGGGGAAGAGGAGAAATAAGTGTTGGAGATTAAGAGGTCAGTTATAAAATAAAGGAATCATGGACATTACATTTACAGTGTGGGGCATATAGTCAATAATTATGTAATATCTTTGGTGACATGTAACTAGACTTATCATGGTAATCATTTTGAAATGTATATAAATATTGAATAATTATGTTATGTACCAGGAACTAACATAGAATTGTAGGTCAGTTATACTTCAAAAACAAACAAATGAATTCACAGAAAGAGAGATTGGGTCACTGCGTGGGGAGTGAGGGGAAGGGAAATTAGGTTGAAATAGTCAAACAGTACAAACTTCTAGTTACAAGATTAATAAGTACTAGGGGTGTAATGTACAACATGATAAATATAGATAGCACTGTTGTACATACATATGCAAGTCTTTAAGAAAGTAAATCTTACGAGTTTTCACCCCAAGGAAAAACTTTTATTTTTAAATGTTTCTACGTGAGATGATGATGTCCACTAAACAAATTGTGGTCATCATTTCATGGAGTATGTACGTCAAACATACGCACATACAGTGCTGTGTATCACTTATATCTCAATAAAACTGGAAGGACAGAATAGAAGACAGTTAAATTCCTATAGCTGTTCTGCATTCAAATTGTGGCTTGTGTTGTTTTGGTTGAAAAATATGAAAAAGAAATCTGACCTCATCCAGACATGCAGTTGGAAAGGATATAATAATATTGATAGTCTTCTCAGATAATTGTGGATTCTTCGTATATGCTACACAAAAATTGAACCAGGAGAAATTTTTTCAAGATTAGTTGCAATGTGGAACTGATTCCATATTAGTAAATTTTTTGTTCTCTGTTGCATTAAAAGGCATTAATCTATCTTGCATTTTGAATGGATCTTTTACCTTTTTATTATTTTATAGCAGTACTCATTTGCCATTTGGAAAACAATGGTACCCTGAGTTGTACTGATCTTCCAAATATTGACACATTATGTTATAATTTATAAAGATTGCTTTAAGTAATTTTACCACCAGTTTCATCAGAAAAGTTTGAAATATCGGTAAGCTGTAAAGTACATGGTGGTATACAAAAATATTCTAAAATTCTACTTTTTCTTGAAAGTTCAAATTTTATCAGCAACAAATAACATTATTTACTGTAGTAGCAATGGCAGGCTCACTTTGCACATTTTTTGAGAAAATTTCTGCCAGTTATCCCAATGTGAATAACTGTAGTTTGTAGGTTATTCTTTCAGGTAAAGAAAGCTTTTGTGAATAAAAGTGTCAATTACCAAAAATTACTGGCACTGAAGAACACAAACTCATCATTCATTTTGGTGTCTCTGCCTTGAGTTGTGTTCGAGCTCCAAGTGTTTTACTAACTGTAAATGATCGGGAAATGATGAAGTTCCTAGATATTACAATCCAAATGAAAAGATTTAAGATTTATAAAGCAGATGTTTAAGAATGCTACTAGAGTGTGGTCCAGCACCTAGAAAGGAGCAGCACCACTCAGTGAAACCTCCACATAATCACGATTATGTGTGAAGAATTCAATGGACAACTTGGCTCCTTTATAAAGTTCATCAGAGGATGTTCTATTGGCCATGCTTCCCTTGTTTCAGATTCTCTTAGTTTATTTCATGTCAGTAAAGTCCTGTCAGAGAGCGGTGCGGGTATCTTCTACCTGAATTATTTAGTGTCTCAAAATTTTGATATAATTGGTGAGTGTTGGGAAGGAAAAGAACAAAATTAGGTGTGTCTGGCTTAGGGCTTGATCCTAAATAGATCCTGTCTGTTATTTGGACACTTTGGATCTGCTGCCAAGATTTTGTCCTTGAAAGGAATCATGTAGCTAATTCACATCTTGAGGGATAGTTCTTTGGATTAAATATTCCATGAGGGAGAAATGTGCTTGCAATGTGTAACATTCATCTCTGTGTTCAAGTGGAATTCCATTTCCAAATGGAAAGTTTTATTTTATGTATATGAGGTAATATATGTAATTTAGTTTAAAAGATACTGTCAAAAAGAAAAAAATTACCATTATTACAAATGTCTATATAGTAGAAAGCAAAAAGCATTGCAAAATTGTTATTGAAGTAGTTTGGTCTGAATGACCCATTGGAAGGTAGTTGGGGACCCCCAAAGTTTGGTGGAACACATTTTGAGAACTGTTATGTTAGGATAATGACCTTAATTAAGGCTTTCTGAATTGTGACGTCGTATAATTTTGTTGAAGTTCAATTCGAATCTTCTTTTGCCTTGAGTAATTATGTTAATATACTTTGGATGTTTCCATTAGTATGCTAAATTAGAGTTATATTGGCTTTAAAAAGCCAATTGTGTGTACCTTTTTCCAGTTCTGAATTCAGTTCAGTGTTATCATGTTGTTGGCTTAAAATCAGTCACTATGTATCATGAAATTATATCATGAAATTGAGCAATGCTACAAATTGGAGCATTTTGCCCCGGGAGCGAGTTGTTAACAATATACCTGTATACTTTGGATGCATCTTTTATATATTTTACATCTTCACTACCAACATCGTATCAATCTAATCTCATCTCAGAGAAGTCTGACTACATATGGGTATATGTATGCAGCTCAGGGATTCGTCTGCTACAGGAGGGTTGACACGATTATGACTTGGCGTAACCCATACCCTTTCTTTGCATTCATCTCCTCATGCCTTTGCTCTTTAACCAGAATATGCAGTACAACTGGATGCTGTCCTTAAAAACTTCGTACTTTCCCATTCCATGGGCTAATTATTCATTTGTTTAATTCTGAAATAAACAAATAGAAACATTTCCTGATGTTGTGCCGTAGCCAAGTGGGATTCTTAATTCTAATTAAGAATTAAAAAATAAAATAAAAATAATCCCCAAAATATAGAATCATAACCCCATAATTTAATTATTTGATCAAGGAAACTTATAAACAAATAATTATAAAAGTACAATTATTGGTAGTAATAATTGTTAATTAGTAATCTGTGTGTATGTATTTGGGTGTGGAAATCACAGGTGCTTTCAGTGGGGTAATTCTTGCCCGTGGCAGGTTGACTCACAGAATGACCCTATTTTAAGTCCCTTAACTTTTCTTAGATTTTGCATTCTCAATTTAAAATGGCAGGGAATGTATAAGTTAAGCTAGATAATACTGAATATAAATCTTATCTTTTCTTTTGCCTCATTAAAGCCTAGTCATTATTTAAAGCTCTTCATATGCTAACATATTTGGAGACATATTTGTTGATTTTCTTCTTGACAAGAGAGTGCACTTCTCTGTCTGCCTTGCACCCTGCCTACTGCACTGTGGATATCCACTTACTGTACTTGAGGAAGAGGCTATGTCTTTCATTTTTAGGTTCCAGAGCAGAATATTTGACACATAAAGTGTGTTCAATAAATGTCTGAAAAATACATGAGTGGATGAGAATTTTAATGAAAAAAAAATCCCGTGATTCTTGGACCGAGGTCTTGTTCACTGCCCTGCACTTGCAAAACTATAGATGAAATTGCAAATGAATCTTGTTTATCCTACTACCAAATTAGGCAGTTTCCTATTTTGAAAGTGCCCTTTTAGAAAAGATATCTGTAGAATAAACATGGATGGGCTCTGAGCAACCAGTGAGTGGAAACCGAGGTGTCAGTCACACAGAGCATCCATCAACAACAGGCCTTGAATATTTAAAATGCCTTTTAGAAGCCCTTCATTAGGAGGATTTTTTAAGAGTATTTTGAGATTGATGGTTGCTTTCCTGTGTTCATGTTCTGTTTGTGGAAACAGATGGAATTTTCAGTATTAGAGCTATAATAAAATGTGTTACTTGCTATGACAAACTACTCATTATATGCTGTCAGAGGCATACAGAATCTGAAAAGTCGGCTTTTAAATAGTTTTGAGGCATAAATGCTTTACTTATTGAGGTAAACAATAATGGTGCGAGCTATTGTGACTGTGAACTACATTTCTGTCTGCCTGACAACCCTTCTCATTAGCCACAGGACTGTGGATGTGTGGGGGGCACATTAGTCCGGCCATGGGCGGATTCTTCTTTATTAGATGCATGTTTCCGGAGAGGAGAGATTATTTACCCCTCAGTGGAAACAACCGCAGCGTCCACTCAAAAGCAAATTGTGTTTTCAGGGCACAGGCATGAAATGGACATTCACAGGCATTTTATTCTTGAGCAACTGACTCTGTTGGCTCAGTTACTGCTCCTGGAAGATTGCAGAACCGATAACCTAAGAGATTTCTTGCTCTCAGATATCTACGGTTTGGATTTTTAGTGCCTAAAGATCCCTAATTGTTCCCCTTAGAAGCTTTACTGTGTCTTTGTTTCCCAGCTTAGAAAAAGTTCTGAATTGATAAAAACAAAGAGAGAGAGAGACCAGATTTTACAGAAGATAAATACTAAGATTTTGAAAGAAAAAATTTTAAATAGCCACTATTATATGATTTACCATCTATTTTTCAAGTCTCCTAAAGATTCTGAATGATGAAGTTAAATTACACACACCATGGTCTCCATCTGGAGATGATGCATGTGGCGGCACATTGTGAACTCTCAAGATTTCTCTGTGAAGAGCGGACAGGCTGGCTATTGCTGTTCCTCCGGGCTTACTGATGACAGCTATAGGATTAGGGTTGGAGGAGGTACCCCAAATTTCAAACCTAGACAGCTCCCTCTTGGATGGAGAGAGGAGGAGATAGACAAATAATTTTATGACGAACTGGTTCAGGGAATATTACTTGAATAACAAACATATTGGTATATAAAATGTTATGTGTAACAAATATTACATGTAACACTATATATATAATGTAGCAGGGCTGCTGCCCAGCACATGAGTGGAAGGAGAGTCCTACAGTGGTGTGGAGCTCCATGTTTATGCTCCAAATGGTGTCCTTAAATACCGTGAGGTTCTTCTTAGGATGTGTCAGTTCCTTTCAGCTCCAACTGTCCTTTGGTATCTTGGAGCCTCTTAAGTTTTCAAGGTTTACAAAAACTCCAATTAAAAATCTAAAAGAATCATTGGTTTGGAGTCGGTAGACACAGGTGTGCCCTTCCTTAATATGTGTTGGTGGACAGAGGACCTAAGTGTTAATCTGTTGTTCTTTGTGTTTTCAGATGTAAAATAAGAATAATCTTGCCTAGGTCATAGGCTGATTATAAAGTTTCTGTGAGTTGTTTATAATGCACATAATATTTGTTGGCACATAGTCATTCAATAAATATTTAATTCCTCAGGACGATGCTAAAAATTATGTGAGTCATCTTGACTGGTCCACACTCTCCACCATATTACATACTTCCAGCAGGATTGTCTTTCTCCTCCCTCCCTCCTTCCATCCATCTGTCTGTCTGTCTTTCTCTCATCCCTTCCCTTTCCTTTTCCTCCTCCTTCCTTCCTTCCTTCCTCCTTTCCATCCTTGTCTTTCTCTGTTGCTGATGCTGTTTAAATCATAAGCCACTGTGTTAAAACTGGGTCCAGCAAATCAGGGGAGTCATTCCCTCTCACCATCTTCAAAGAAATGAATAGGCACAGGGGTGACCAAGAGGTTTAAGTTCACAAATAGCTGGATGGGGAAAAGGAAGATAGGAAGAATTGGTCTTCAGCTCAACCTAACAGGTATTTTGGATAATACATTTACTTACACTAAGCCCTGAGCATCACGTCTTGTGCATAATGCACATTCTATCTGGGTGACAGTTCCCCTCTTTTCCATCCAGCACCTCTTGAGAGGGAGGGACACATTTTATTTACCTTGGCTTCTCCTGTGTCTAGTGCAGTGCCTAGTATGTAATACATCTCAGTAAATGTTGAAAGAATTCTGTTACCTGAGGGAAGAACCAAGCTGATGTGACAAATGAGCAAGGACAGGCTGAGGTTAGGGCTTATGAAAGTGAAAAGTCCACAGAGGCTAAGGCTCTAGGAATAGTAAATGAACACAACCAGAGGAGAGGAAAGGTATCAGGGAGCAGCACCAAGGGTCCAGCTGTGCTCTGGGAACACAGTGCTTCACTGAAGTCAAGCTGTGGGACGATGTGTTTTATTTCATCTCTAAGGAGACAGAGCCCTGGGGACAGACTGGGAGCTAACAACAGCATTGCCCTAGCCTGACACCCATAGAGATGGCTTTCTGTATCTGTAGAGTCACCTTTGAGTCATACTATGCACAACTGTATAGTTTTGACCTTTAGGCTAATGCCATTTATCTTCAGTGACCTTGCTGAACACAGAATGCTGGGCAAAATGCTACTGTTTATTTAACTAAGAATGGGCTTTCTAAAATGGTTGTCCTTAGCAAGACAAAGCTAAATACATAATCATAGCAATCAGTGAGCATCTCTTGTGGCCGAAGGCACCTTTGGCTTTCATATTTCATGATGGGCTTGTATTTTGTAACAGAAAGATCTCCTAAAAAAATTCATGTTTTGTGCTCTGCAACTTGTATTAGCTTGGAAAAGAACTATCACCCTGTATACTTAGCCACCGATTCCATTATTTCATTTTACTTTAGAATTGAAGTATTTTTGTTAGGATGTATGGGCATAGTTTCATTCTGTTTTGTGTGTGTGTGTGAGAGAGAATTAGAATACTGTTGAATCTTGCTGTGCAATGATACAGTGCTCAGTTTTTTTCTTAAACACATTTAAAGAAAGCTCATTTGTAATTCTGGCCAAGAAAATACACTGTGAGCTTCAAAGCCAAGATGCAGGAGGGATTCAGCTAAGTGGTGAAGAAGTCTTCCAAGCCAAGCATACCATCTTAAGAGTTTCATTGTTCTCAGTTTATATTAAATCATACCTTTCTCACAGCAAGCCTGTTTTAACCCCATTTGAGACAAAGGATGGGAGAGTGCGTGCTTCAGAATGTTCAATAAGTACTTGCTGAAAAAAATCAACGAATGAATGAATACATGAATACATGATACAACACAGAGTTCTTGGAACAGAGAAGGTCATAAGAAAGCCCTTGCACTTTCTCTGTTTAAAACCATCTCCAGCCATTGTTAGTATTTTTCACTTAACTAAGGTAGGACTTTGGGGACTACTGGGGAGCCCAGAGAGAAAAAGCTCAGCCCAAAAGATGTGCTTGAATTTTAAGATGTAAATGTCAAGGAAGTAATTTACAATTGGAATTTTCAAAATATAGAATTCTTGGCATTATACAGAAAAATAAAATGAGAAATGTGAGTTAGTACTAATATGAAATAATTTTATTTTTAATATGGATTTATTTTAAATTATTTTTTAGAATAAGAACAATACAGGAATTAATGCTATCCAATAGCACATTCCATCGTACTTTGTTGACTTCCATATATTTGAGTTTTAGCAATGCCTGTTACAAAAATTATTTCTATATTTTTTAAAAAGGCAGAGAACTAGAATGAGTTTAGCTTATATGTATATTACCCAAAGGTATGGAGGGGATTAATATATTTCTCTTAAGGAAATCTTTTAGGTGGCATGTATGACTGAGAATGATTATCTTTAGTATATGGAAAATCTAAACATTTTAAAAAGCAAAAGGCACAAAGAAAAGCTTCCAAAGCACATGCACAAGTAAATCATTTAAAGAAGAAATAAAGAGGGTCAATACACTGAAAAATGTTCAGTAGTCAAAGAAATTCAAATTAGATGCTGACATGATTTTTAAAAAAGGTTTAATTCAAAAGGGTTAAAAATTAATACTGGGATGTGAGAGACATTAAAAAAAATCCAAAAAACCCAGAAACTACTAATGGAGGAACCCACTGGAAAGTATGTATCAGAAGCACAGAATTCCTCACACCTTTTCTCTGATTGTCATGCTAAGAATATTAATAATTAGGAATATTTGCAACATATAGTTTCAAAGTCACTGTAAGAGCACCTTTGCTCTTAAAAAAACATGAATGTACAACAGTAGAAGAATGATTATTACATGTCCATTTAATGAAATGCAATAACTAAACATATTCTAGAAAGAGGTTTTCTAATGGGAGTGAGAAGTTTGGTTGGCTATCAGAATCTCCTGGTGGGATTTTCAAAACACACTTTCAGAGGTGTCCACCAAGATCTTAACTCATTTCACACTGGTTGTTCCCAGAACAGCCAGCTCTAGTTTATTCTGGTAAATGCTCCTTACTTTTTGCTGTTAAAGAACTGTTGTTCTAGAAGAATATTCTAATAACATAGAAAGGCATTTATAATATACTATTAAGATGAAAAAGTCATTTATAAAATGTTTTATTTTATAAAAATAAAAGATAAAATGTCTTCCTACTTATCTTTAAAAAATTCAGAAAAGATACACAGTGAAATGCTTATGATGGCCACCTTGTTAGTAAGGTTATATATCATTTTATATTATTATTTTATATTTCTGTATTTACCAAAGTTTTAGTAATGAATACTAAATCCCAGGCTTTCTTATTTAAAATCGTCACCCCAACGTACATGTACTCCCCTTCCTTTTTTCCACTTTATTTTTTTCTCCAAAGAAGTTATCCACATCTATTATACTATATGTTTTACTTATTTTTGTTAACTTGTTTATTTCTGAGTCCCTCAACTGGATTGAAAACTCCCACATGGAGATGCGCTATAGCACCAGCTGGACATATAGTGATGCTCACTTAAATATTTTTGAATGTATGAGTGTTCCTTACAAACAATCTGTCTTGAACTAAATAGTGAACTGTAACTTCACAGTCAAGATGGATAGTATACACTGTACGTTCTTCTTACATTAAGTTTAATGATTCTTTTAGTCTTAACAAACTGTTAGTAACTTTTATTATGTGAAAAAGAGAAGGAAAACGAGCCAGTGTTCAGCTAGCATTCCAGCACGTCTGCTCACTTCCAGGTCCACTACATGTCTTCTGCTGCTTGTTGTGATCACAAGAAATACATTTCTTTTGGATCAATTAACCGTTTATCCAAATAATCATTGTCATTTAATTTGTTTATGTATTCTAACCTGTGATCATATTTCATTTAAAAGTAGCTTGTGAAAGTAGCCTGGCATTTATCAGATTGTTCATCTTTGAAGGAAGGGATTATGTCTTTGTATCTCCTACAGAATCTGGTATTACCTGATTCTCATATCAAGTCTAGAACAATGCCTGCATACTTAAAAATTATTGAATACTAAATTAAAGAATAAGAATTATTTATGCTACTATAGAGGAGCAAATTGATGGGAACCAGATGGCCTGAGTTTTTAGTTTAAATCTCAGCTCCATTACTTATTAGCTGTGCCACTTTGGGCAGTAGATAATCCTTCTATTCCTAAATCACTTCTATAAAACAGAGCTCCATGAGTACCTGTCACATAGAGTAGTTGGTAAGAATAGATCATACACACACACACACACACACACACACATCACTTGGAACTGAAGCTGGCGTGTAGAAAAATCATACAAAGGTTAGTAAATGCTCTCTTTCATTGTTGTTGATATTATTATATTGTTTATATTATGAGGGAAAGTTCATTGAAACAAAAGTCTTGAACTCAGACTACGTTGCATTTATTTACACTCACTGGGCTGTATTTTGTTTAGCTGTAAATCAGTCATAAGACAGAAGAGTGATCCCTACTTTACAGGGATCAAGATGTTAGGATCAAGAAAACAGATATGTGAAAGCAATTTTAGAACTATAATGTTTTATTCAGTTGCAAGGAGAAGTTACTGTCATATTTATTCTAGGTGATAACTAATGAAAAGTGAAATAAAAACACATAGAGAGTTACCATTTTTGTTTCTTTTTAGAAAGGGCTCTCAAATATACTTATTTATTTCCAAAAGAGCCCAAATATATCACTGTGTTAATATTTATATGAATACTTTTAATATTTTATCAAAAACAATTTTATCATTCAAATTGGTCTTAATATTTCTTATTTCAGAGCTCTGAGGTTAAGATCAAATTCTAATTGAGAAGAAAAGGTAGTAAGACTCTCACACCATAAACGTGACACCTAAAAATACTTCACATTACAAAGCTGGGTATATATAAATTAGATGCATAAATAAACCATAGTATAGCTTTAGGCAGAATTTAGTGATCATTGTTGACTAGGTTTTAGAATAACTCACTTTTTGGCCAATGGGAAGATGGAGGATCAAAGATTAGTGACTTTAAGTTCATTGAATGAATGGCAAGATCAGGGTATTGAATGAAGCGCACTGTATCCTGACAAGTGCAATGGTGATGTGTTCTGTGAATTTGTGAAAGTCACCAAACTCCTGTCTTAGCTTTTCCAAGTTTAAAATTGAAGTCATAGTGTCTACTTGACAGGGACCATATAAGAATTCAGGTTGGTGCTTTGAAGATGTAGCAAGGGAGGGAGAGCCAGGTGCAGGCTCCTGGAAGAGAAAACACTTTGAGGTCCTTTGCATAAACACAGTACAGGGGTCTGAAGGGATACGGGCAGAGGCTGGATGACCTTGGCCACAGACCCCACCTCCAACCTCATCTTCAAGCCCCCTTCTATACCGATGCCAAAGTGATCACAACAGTGGTCCTTCTCGACCCAGCTCTGGTCTCTCGCTCAGCTCAAAGCCCCGCCTGATCCCACTGGCTGCAGGGAGGGTCTAGGCTCCTCCGCCTGCCCTTCAAGGCTTCCATGACCTGCACCCAACTCCCACCTTGCACTTACATTCCTGCTCAGTGGAGGCCCTGCAGTACCCCCAACTCACTTTCTCACTACCTGGCCTTTATTCAGGCTGTGACCTCTTGCCAGAGAGTTCTCCCAGGGGTGCTCCCCTGGCTCATGGTCCAGGCACCACCCTCAGTTCTGCAGCCCTGTGACCCACCCAGCCCACCTGGGTCCCTGCCCCTTGCTCATGTCTCAACCTCCATCCCTCAGCCCGGGCCTCTGCTCCCCTCGTTACCATCCCAAAGTGGAGAAAAGGAACGTCAGGGGTGAACTGGGTATGTAATAAAGGGTGATGTCTTGGAAAGAGAGGGGACAGGGCCCCCACCCACATGAGATGATGGCAGCACCTGGCACCGTGCGTCTCGGTGCACAGACACAGCCCCCGAGTCCCAGTGTCTGCACTTGCGTGGGTGGGAGGGGTGGATTGGGGCACAGCTCAGTGGTGGTGTGCGTGCTTAGCAGCACAAGGTCCTGGGTTCAATCCCATTTAAATAAATAAATAATCTCTTAGAAAAATCTTCATCTGTAACTTGGGGTCACAGACCCTTCTCTTAGCGCTACCATCAGAAATGAATGCCTGGTGCATGCAGCTCTCAGCCAAACATGGCCCCTCCCTCTCCACCCTACTGCCTCCCTGCACACCTCACAGGCCATGGCAGAAGCCACTGACCGCCTACCTGGTCAGACATCGCAAGGCCCATCTGAGCCAAACACTGACTGCCAAGCTTGCCAAGATGACCACCTCACTCTCGGATGCATCTGGTTACTTGAGCCAGAGCCCAGGCGGTCACATTCTCATTTGACTCAGAAGGGTGTGACATGTGGTATCTTGGCATGCACTGAAACGGCCAGCGGCTTGGGCAGACCCAGGGCAAGGAGGCCACCAGTCTGTCTAACAGGCCGTCTCCCACACTGGTTCCCGGCACCTGGCCTGCCACTCCCGGCCGTCTGCCCCCGCCGGCAGAAGCCCTGGGCTCCCCTCCAGGCCTCGGGCTGCAGATGATTCTCCTGCCTGGGGTGAGGGTGGGAGAGGGGGCATCAGCTCCTGCCTGCTCTTAGATCCCCACACTTGGACACTCTGGAGCCCACACCAGGAAGCCGAGCCTACACCCAGTCACCTGCTTCAGCCCCTGGGCCATGATGCTCTGCTGACCGTTCAGCTCAGTTTAGTTCAGGCTGCGTCAGGCCCCACTGTGCACCACAAACAGCACAGCCGGGTGGGCTGGAGAGAGGACACGGGGACTATGATCATGACCACGGCGATGACCAGGGCCGCCACTGGCTGTGGCCCGAGCACTCACTAAATGTTTCATGTGCATTAACTCACTGAAGCTTCCCACAACCCCAGGGCCTGAGTCAGTTTTATCATCTCCATTTTACAGATGAAGAAACAGACACACAGAGAGATTAAACAGCTCACCCCAGGCCACAAGCTGTGAGGGCAGTGGCGTGTGGATGCGCTCCAGAGTCCGGCTCCCACTGCTGCCCCGAGCGCGCAGCGGCTGCCGGCTGCATGGCTGGGCCCAGCGCTCCCCGCAGCGTGCTCGGAGGACTTGGCCTTGAGTCTGCTGGGCTCCGAAGCCCATGCCCAGAATCCCTATGCTTGTCAGCCTCCCTGCATGGTTACCATCATCCCTCAACCATTTCCACACACCGTGACCTCCGGCATCCTGGGGAACAAAGCCCTACGGCGTCCCCAGCTTTCTAAACTTCCAGGAGATATGAGGTCCCCCCCAGCAGCCACTTGCAGGACTAATTCTGTGCCTGCTCCTGACTGATCAGCCTTAACAGATTCAGTGACATCTCTCAAAACTGAATTTGGCTTCTCCGTCTTCTACTGATTTTATTGCAAAGGTTTTTATGGGCAAAGGTATCTCTGACATACACAGGTTGCCCTCCAGACCAAACCATCCCTCCCGGAGGGCTGTCCGACACTGCTGCAGGAAGTAGTCCAAGTAGGCGTGCAAGAGCCCAGGGACCCCCAGGGACCCCGGGGTCGTCAGGCACGGTGAGGGGAGCCAGCTTGCTCCTGCGTGAGTCACCCCCTATTTGTGGATATTTCCCACAAGTCACCGCAACACGTGGCTGGAACAGTGACTGTGACCCTCAGCAGCCTGGTGGCAAGAACAGGAGCTAAAAGTTCAGGAAGTCCTGAGTTCAAACCCCATCCTGCCTCTTCCTGGCTGCGTGACCTTCCCCAGTGACTCCGCCACTCTGGGCCTCTTGTTCCTGGTCTGTATAAACACCACGGCAATGCCCAGCTTGTAGCGCTATAAAGAGGCTCTGGAAGATGCTGGGTGCTGGGTAAGTGTATTCCCTCCCGACTCCACCCCTAGGAGTCCTTGCAGAACATCTGGCCTAAGGGCTGCAAACAGATGGCTCCTGGCTGCATCGCACCCGGCTGCCTCGCTTGGCCCACGCAGGCTGGAAGGCAGTGTGACGAGGCCGGGGTTGTTTCAGCCCAACACAACAGCAGCGCAAGCCACCGTCCCCGGTCACGTATGTGAGCTGCCTGCAGCCCTTTGCCAATGATCGGGACCCAAACACCTGACCATAAAAAGACAGGGATTGTGCATTTCAGAGGTTTTTACTAACTGGGGGTGGGGTGAGGGCTTCGTTTCTTCACTTCTTTGAGTGCAAGGAAGCTGCATATGGAAGGAGAATCATGGTGCAAAAAGACAAAAACGTCTCTGTGCTTCTGAGCGATGACTAGCTGGGCAGATGGTTTGCACCCAGCAGTTTCTGCTGTGACATATTCTGATGACCCTCCATAAGCCAGAGAATGTCCACTAGGCTGAGAGCTAGGCTGCAAGGAGCACTCCTGCGCGGCACCTTCACATCCACAGCCTGGTAGCTTCAAAAACCTCTCCTCAGGCCTTTTCAGGGTGACTCCCAGTAATCTCTCTGCAACACCTAAGAACATTCCAGAATATTCCAGTGTTCGCCGCCTAGATGAGATATGACACTTTGGGATCATTTGCACGTCTGCACCAGCAACCATGCACTTTAATCTGAATGGAACCAATTCAGAGGAATTTAATTAAATTTGCAAAAAGACAGTGTGGCAGAGGAAGTTCAGCCTGCTCACCTGTTAATCAAATATTCAAAGAACAAGTGAGGTGACGGCTCATCTCCTACAAAAGCACAGCTTTGTAAATAGACTGGTGAGATTGTAAAGTTTTAGAAAAATGAAGTTCTAAATGGACAACTGTCACGAACCCAAGCGGCTCAGCGGGCCTTTCTGAGCACGAAGGCTCCTGCTCGCTCCAGACGTTCTCACCTTGACGCGATGTTCCCAGGGAAGCCCTCGTGTGTCCCAGAACCTGAAGCGGGAGTAGCAGACCTGCCGCCCCTGAGGGGCCACGAGGGCTCAAGCCGAGCGGGGGGGGGGCGGCACCAGATGCTCCCCGAGGACCACACCCCGGGCCCCAAGAGCCAGTGTTTCCTGGCGTGGGTTCTGCCACCTCTGGGCTGCGGGGCTCCGGGCACATGCCCTGACCCCTCTGCACCTCAGCTTCCTCACCTCTGACAAGTCAGTGACGACGGACCTACCCTACAGGGACATGTTGAAGATTGAGCTAAACTGCTCGGAACAGTACTTGACCAAGAGGATTGCCCAGAAAATGTTGGTGACTATCCTGAGGAGTCCCTGCCGCATCTCCAAACCCAACCCCGCCCCCACCCCGGGCCAAAAGGACAGAGTTCCCCCACCCCACCCCCACTCCCACCAAGCACGACTTGACTCGGAAGAGCAGGGGACATTCCTTCCCCAGCTCCACCCCCGAGTTGAGACTAATTTTCCCCTCAATGTGGTCTTAACCCACCCCCGCTGCCAGGCCTGGCAACCAGCCCAACGGAGGCAACTGGACCTTTGCAAAGAGCACTGGAGTTGGAGTCAGACCTAGGATTGAGTTCCAGGTCTACCTCTTCCCAGGTGTAAGCAAAGATCATGCCACCTTCCCGAGCCTCAGTTTCCCCCTTTGTTAAATGGAAATTAACACCACCCACCTTGTGGAACTGATGTAAGGATCAACAAAAACTTGTCCATCAGCCATGAGCCCCATGGCCGTGGAAATACTGATGACCCTACACAGCACCCCCACCTTTTCACTGGCACTCACCAGCCGTCTATGAGGCAGGCAAGGCAGGCGCCCATGTTCCCATTTATCAGATGAGAAAGGTGAGGCTCAGAGAGGTTATACAGTCCACGTCAACCTTCTCTCATTGAGCAAAAGGCTGTGCAGGTGAGAAAGCAAACCTGCTGGATAAAGGAGTGAGTGGAAGGATGCACCAGGGCTGCAGGAGAAAACTAAGGGGTGCATGGATTTATCCAGGCAACGGCTGATTAACAGGCTGCAAGCACCGAGGCCCTGCAAAGGGAATGCTGGAGAACGGCGCTGGCTGCAGCTCAACACCTGCCAGAGGAAAGGGAGCTGCAGGCTACTCTCCGTTTCCACGGGAGTCCCCTTGAAACACCCCTCCCATGGCTGTCGTTCTTCTCTGCGGAGGAAGAGCGTGGGGTGAATGTGATGGAGGGAGGCGGGCACTCGACACCAGGATGCCACGGAAATTTCAAGGCCCGGCCCCACACCACCCACCCCCTCACCAGCAGAGATGACCAGGGCCCTGGGGCAGGCTTCGCCTTCACTCACGCCTCTGTGGGGCCACGACTGTTTCCGTGGCAACTGAACGAGGAGGAAATTGGCGATCGCATGTAAAACAGCATCCATCTCTCTTGCAGAAGGCTCCCTGCCGGCCAAGAAGGCTGGGTGTGCAGGGACACGGCCTGGGGTCAAATCCTGCAGCGTGACCCGGACGAGCCCCTGACCTTAGAGCCCCCTTTTCTCCTTTTCTCAAGTGCCTGCGGTGAGCGCAAAGGGATACAGCAGCCTTGCACCTCCTGCAGCTCCGAAGTCACTGGCTCCCTCGCTCCAAGTGCAATGTGGATGCGTTTGTGTGATCACCTACAACGGTCCAGAAGAAGTTCTCTGGTTCCTGAAGCAAATATCCGCTGAGCCATCCTGGGGGCAGGAGGGTGGCCGGCTCCCTGCATGCCCTCCTAGGACGTGGTGGCTGTCACGCACAGATGGAGAAGGAGAGCACGCATGGCTCAGCGGGGTCTCCAAAGGCTACCAGCTCCCGAGAGGGGTCATTCCCACAAGTGTTTACTGGGCACTTTGCGCCAGACCCATTTGCAGCCCTCTGCACCCGTTTTCCACGTAGTTCTCACAGCCACCCTCCAATTTAAGACATGCTATCCCTGCTTCTCAGATGGGAACACTGAGGCCCCAGAGGTCACCTGGAGAGGGGTGGCCAGCTAGACCCCAGGCCCTGGTCTCCCGAGGATAGCAGGTGGTCCTCACAACAGTCACCCTGGGACCCCACAGCCCTGCCGGGGCCGCCCCACCCTGCTGAGCTCCGAGCTCCAGAGCTGAAATCTCAGGCTCAGGTCCCACAGGGACCTCGGGGTGGGGCCCTCCAAGGCTGCTGCTCCATGTTCCTGTCCTTCTGGACCTGATCACTCTGCCCCTCCCACAGTCCCATGGCCACTCAGCCCTCCCATCACACCACCTGGCTCCTGCTGACCCACAGGGCAGCCAGACGGGGCCGTGGAAGCCAAGTGACCCTCTCCAGGAATCAGCTTATTTCAGGGTGGGGGCTTAGGAAGTATCTTCAGCTTCTGGCAGGCGTTCCGGATGGCTTCATTGGGGCCATAAATGCTCACAGGGCCGGATTCTACGTGGGCTGAGATGTGCGTAAGTCACACCTTCTTAGTGAGCCCTCTCGAGCAACGCAGACTCCATTTTTATTTTCCTTTCACAAAGGCAGTCTTCTGCTGCCGGGAGCAGCGACCCCACCTCAGCCTGGAGGACATGCAGGTGAGCTTCAGCTCAGTGGCTAGTGCAGTAGGAATAGCGGAGTTTGCCATGGATCTCTTCCCTGCAGGCGTGGCAGCTACCTGTGCTCAGGCTTGTGCTGGGGTGGGGGCGGGGAGTGTTCCTCCACCCTTCTAGGCTCATCTGGCTGGTCTGAGAATTAACCTGACGTGAGGCAGACTAACACGAGAAAAATAAACAAAAATTGAGTAATGTGTACTTCCTGTCTTTACCCATGGGAGACAGCCAGGGTAAACGGAATGAGCTCACCAAGAAGGCTGCGGCCCTCACCTTCAACGTCATCTTGCTGCAGGCAGCGGTCGGTTCCAGAGGTCGGTCACATGGAACACCCGGAGGCATGAGAAGGCCAGTTAGACAAGGGCCGGAAAGGTGTCACTTTGGTTTAGACGTGGGAGTCACCAGTGACTCGCTGCGTGGGAATGGAGGAAGGGGAAGACACACCAGGGTGGGTGGGGACAGACTGCTGGTGGGGAAGCAGGCAGATCTCTCAGGAAGTTTGTCGTCAGAAGTAAGACTGTCTGTTTCAAGTGAGAGGGAAGCAACAGGGAGGTGTTTACAGAGAGGGGAATTTGAAAACATCGCTGAGAAGGAAGAAGGTGCAAATCAACTAAGTAAAAGGAGTAGGACGGCTGGGCAGTGCGTGACTTTCTTCAGCAGCACTTAGACGCCTGGGGGGACATAAGGGGGAAGAGTGAGAATCAGTCTGTTGTGCAGCTGGGAGTTTTGCCAAGTAAGTGCGCTGAAAGGACAGAAAAGGGAATAAAGGGTATAAGCAGGAGTTACTAAAATCTCAGCTCCTGGAAACTGTCGAGAAGGAGAGTATTTCCTTTACCGTCTTACGTTCAGCAACTGGGAACCTGCAAATTAAACTGACTAAAGCAGATTACTGTGAGGAAAAAATTACGTATGGACACGTGCAAGAGTTCACAAAGCAATGGGACTTGAAGGGGTGGCTACAAGTGGGGGCTTACATACAATTTAACACGTGACAGGAAAAGGAGAAAGGCACTTTCTGAAAAACAAATGACTTCTTGGCGAGAGGGAAGAGCAAGAGAACTTACGGTAGAACAAGTGCATTTAGGAAAGAGAAATGACGCCTTAGGAGAATGTACGGGAGAGATGACAGGTTTGTGACAACGTCCGTTTGCGTCTGGTGCTCAGAACTTGTCTCTAATTTTAAGACTGTTTCCAAAAGGTAAGTAAATAAATAAGAGAAGATGAAAAGCCTGAGGCAGGTTTCATTTCTCCATGAGGAATCATCTGTGAATCAGTGTTTAAGGTAACATGCAGAAAGGCTGATGGCACCGTAACGATTGTTGGGATCCATCAGAACACTGGAACAGCCACAGCAGATCCAAACGCTGTCCGTCTAAATCTTTAGGTCTATAGACAGTGATTAACACTGGAAAATTCAAAAAAGCTATCAATCAACACTGCTCAACATCAACGACAAGTTTTGTGGGTGGTTGGGTGCTGTTTAAACAGCTGGCATCCGGGCTTGGTTTGAGTATATAATACTCCAAAGTGCTGGGTTTTATTCCCAAAATCTGCTTGAAAGTCAATGAGATGCAGAAAAACGTGGTTTAAAATACTTCATACATTTTAATCATGCACATAGAATGCAAGAGTATTTTCCCTTAATAAACAGTGTCAGTATCTTAACGGGAAATAACTAAAATGTTCAGCAAACAGCCCAGCAGGTAAAACGTTTACTATTTATCTTGTAGATCGTGCACTTTTTCTTCAAAATGTCCACATATTCTTGACGTGCTTTCGAAGTCAGATCTTCACTTAGACTTGACTCATCCATCAAGCCTACGAGAGAGTCCATAGGACTTAGATTCAAGTTCAGTAGTAGCTGGAAAGAAAATGAGAAAGAATTAGGTTCTTTACTTAAAATTCTTCATAGGTAACTCAATGTCAGCTTACTTTTTAAGAAAAGCTGAGACTTTTCCAAGTTTTAAGAAGAATGAAAAATACCTACACACAATTACAACACAAAACATAAGATTACTACTCTAGACTTTGCCCAGGGCTGCATGTTGAATTAACTGCTCTTGTGGCTAAGGATCAGAGCGCCTGGTTTTCTCATTCTTCATTCATTTACTCAGCAACCATGGGCTAAGGCACTGTGACAAGCACTGGAACCACAAGATGAAGATGACAGTCCACCCTGAACTGAAAGATCATGTACCGTAAACTGGCAAAATAGATGAACAGGCAGTTTCGGTACAGAGACATAAATGCCATGACAGGTATAAAAGAGGGCAGAGTTGAACACTCAGAAAGGACGTCCAGCTTTGTGTCAATATTGTCCCCTCTTTGGTGGCCGTGATGTGTAAGCAGATACCTGAAGGAGGAGGAAGTGTGGGAGGGAGAGGCAAGAAGCAAACACAAAGAGCAGAGGCAGGAAGGGCACCCGCGGAGCTGGACGCAGTCTGACCAGTCGCTGGAGCCAAGGGGCAGAGCAGGGGAGAAAAGAGATACGGCTGAAGACTCTGGCAAGAGCCAAATCGATGTGGGTGTTTTTCTTCCAAGCTAAGGAATTTGGGATTTTTCCTGAGGGCAAAAGGTTAACCAGTGACAAAGTGAATGACAAGAAATTGTCACCCACCAGGTGACGGCTATATGAACCGAGATTGCCTGAGTCTGGGTTTTTGGCCTCAGTCACTACCAGAAACTCGAGAAGCTGATGACCTCCACGCTTTCTGAAAACAGGTCCGTGTGCAGGTGACAGGCCCATGGGGACAGCAGGAGAGAAGGGCACAGCCAGAAATAGAGAACACAGACTTCTTGAGTTTTTTTTTTAAAGCTATGGATCATGATGAATAAATGAGGAATAAGTATATTTATCATTATGAATGAAATTATGCTCTCACATTTTTCATCAGCTATGTATAAGAAAAAAGCTTAACATTGTATCTGTTATTCAAGCAATAGAAAGAGGTGCCATTTACTGTTTAGAGTGTGTTTCAGAAATCAACGTCTAAATTTAATTCAGAAATGTTGGCAACATACCTTCTTTTAATTCTCTAGATACATTGTTTATCAGCTTCTTCCGCATCTGCAATAAGTCAAATATTTTTAATGTTTAAGTGAAACAAGAAACACGATCATAGGAATGAGTTAGCTTATGAAATGTGGCCTTTAAATAATACTTTTAGAGACTTGACTTAATGTGGGGATTGCTTAAATAGAAAAATAATCACATGAATAAAATAAAATAAATTCCTACTTACTTTGATTTTAGATAACAGAGAACACATATCTGTGAGGCTACTTAGATTCCCCTGATGAAAAGCACAGTAAACACTGCCCTGTCTGATACACATAATCTCAGAGGGCAACGCCCGATCTTACTGGCACGAAGAGTTTCAACAGTTCAAGTCATGTTTCACACTGAATGCATTGCTCTGCAGTTCTTAGAAAAACTGCCCTTTGTAAAAGTTTAGCTTTTTTTAACTTGAATGGATTTTTCCTTAAAATGAGCTTTCCATTCCTGCACTTTTAGAAAACTAAAATTTTAAGGTCTGTTCTATGCTAATGTTTTTAGCACAGAATCTTAGACACATAAAATGAAGGAAGGGGTTCTGTTATAATGTCAAGTGAAAATTCTACTGGCAGACAAGTTAAGCAAATGTATTTTGCTCTCTGTAGATGACTAAAATATTTATGTCAGAAAATCTGCTTGAAGAGAAGGAGAGGCTAGCGCCAGTTTTCAAAGTTGGTTTCTGATTCACAACTTCCGAGAGCTAGAAACAAGGAGAACAATACCTAATTCTTTAACTGTAACTTTGTTTCCCTTCTAGAAACTAGGGCCAACTTTTTGAAATTTGACTTAATTAGTTACGTATTTAATTATGAAATGTGTGGGGACACTTCAAACTACAAGTGTCCCCATCTAGAGTGCTCTTTTAAAAACCTTTCTTATGAAAGTCACCCGCTCACTAAACAGGTTCTAAACAGTACACCAGACATAAACACTGCGGTGGTAACAGCGACATGAGAGCCGAGGCTTCTGTAAATGTTAGGTGCAAAGACAAAATTTGGGGCTACCGTTTGCCAATATTTTCAGAGACTGTTTTCCATAACACTGTCTGACAAGAGCGTTCTAGAGAGGCCTTATGCCATCAACAACATGACAACAGTGCCAGGAGAGTCCTGTGAAGTGAAAAACGCCTAGCAGATGAAGGGAGAAGCCTTAACAGAAATAATTTCATATAACCATTAATAAACACTATGCAAAATGTAGATCACACTTTTACACGAGTTGAATGTAGATTACTCTCTTTTCCTCTGCAAAGCTATTTTCCTAAACACGTACTTCTGGGACCCTTATGCTTATTTCTAGGTGAGGACCCCCATGTCCAGATGGTGGAAGTGGTCTGAAGTCCAACATTAATAAGGAGAAGGCACCTGCAGTTTTACTTAAACTTTTCCATTTAACAAAAACACAGTAAGGTGAGAAAATTATACACAGGAAGACAATGTATCAGCAAGTTTTAATTCTAATGATTTTTAATTAGGAGGATTCTCTCATAACTGGCGGTTTGCAGACTATGTCCCATAGAAATGGAAGGTCCCACTGGGGACACTGCAGGATTGAGGTCAAAACTGAGGTCACAGGCTGGAAGATAATGCTGCCCTTTCCGAGATCAATTTGATAAAAACAGACTTGTCACACACGTAGACACACATGTTCATTACCAAAGTGAATATATTTTCAGATTATTGATACTTTTAAGTTAAAACTTGGTATTGTTCTTATTTTAAACGTTATAAAAATAAGTACAATTCCAGAAATGTAATAAAATCAAGTCATTTAACCACTCTGATTCATCATACTGTTGTAAATAGGTTAATGAAGGAAATGACACTTGTCAGCATGTAACTATTAAATACATGTATTTTGCTGCAGAGAAAAGAAATGAGAAAGAATTTGTTGATCAAGGAGCTAAAAAATTAACTACAGAGAAAAAAGTGAATGAAAGAAAAAGAACTGGAAGAAGCTGAGTGACTGGCTTTCAAAAGATAACACGCTTCCTCATTTGTCCATTCAGACAAAATGAAATGAGGCCAGGAGGGAGTCCACAGGGCAGAGAGCTGATAGCAGAAACAAGGTTACTGAACTCTGCTCCTGCCTTACGAGAGGTGAGCTTAACTACTGTGATAGTTTGATTAGAATTAAAATTCAGAGTGGATGTGCCCTGCCTTGGAAGCCTACTTTTAAAAGAAACGTGACCAGATCCTGCTGAGACGCAGTGCTGTGTCATGTAAAAAGTTAAAGTCTTAGGAATATTAATCGTTTTAGCTCTGGTGCACTGGTATAATCCCATTTAGAAAAGGGGCAGCTAAACTGAATGGACATTTGAGAAATTTAAAAATTAGTTAAATAAATCATTAGAAGATGTTTGAAAGTGTCAGTAATACACCAAAAGTCCAAAATCGGTGAGTGTAAAATTCAGTGTTCCTATTTAAAATAGATTTGAAGGACATTTATTAACTATTGTGGCCATGCTTCATGTTAGGCACACCAATACTTAAAAACTCTTGAACATAAAAAAGTCTTAAAAACAGAGAAATTTTCTCTGTTATAATACTGTCTGGGATCAATTTTTAAGTTTTCAGTTCTCAGAAAAAAATTCTATGTGCAAGAAAATCTAACAGTGACGTATCTGCTCAGGCTAATTTTAACTTTTTGTATTTTATAGTAATATAATTGAGTAACATAATTGAGTAAAACTGTAAAATTGCTTCTGACATGTAGGACAAAACATCCCAGAAATAACTAGAATGTGAAATCTGAGGGTACAAACTGGCAAAACAGATATGGGGTCCATCTATTACCACTACAACAATGTCAAGGGACAAGGCCGTACTTCACGCAGCAGTAAGAGAGGCAATAAACCCAAGTGTTATCAACTGGAAAAAACTTGCTTCGACCACCAGCACCACTAAAATCACAGACGTAGAGCAATACTTCTGTCAAGTTAGAAAAAAAATGCTGAGTAAGCTGGAACTTCACAGTAGGAACAGTCCAAAATGTTAAAACCTTGCACATAAAGGAGAATGTTACATTCAATCCCAATGCCATTTTTGACATTTTGCTTTCTAGAACCATAGCTGAAAAGCTGTGGAAGTCTGTTGTTTTGTTAAGCCCCATGCAAAAACCCATCCCTTTCTGTCATTTTAAACAGTATGTTCACAGCTCGCATAGCATTACTTTATGTTTTCCCAGCAGAAGTAATTACCTCCCTAGCAATTCCACAAGGCATCTTCTTTCTCTAAGTCTAAGAAATCTGTAAGCAGTAACAGTACAATAATAGCTCCTGTGAGGCGCCCGGCAGCGCTGAGGGAGCCGTGTCTCTGCACCCGGACAGAGCGGGGCTTGTTAACCTCCCTGCTCAACCCAGCATGATTCGGCCCCACAGCCCCACGGCCCCACAGAAGAACTACATATACCTTGGAACTACAACACTGAGTTTAAAATAAATTATTTTCCTGTGTACCTACAAGTACTAAAAAACAGACACCTCTTTCCTCCAAAAGCATTAAAAGAAACTACTGTCCTCAGGAGTCTTCTCCTGCATTGCTTTTGCACTCACACTCTTCCACCATCATCCTGCAAAGAGACACACTATCGATTTCTTGGTGACAACTAATGAAAACATTTCGAGTTTGCATCATGCTTATCCACTGGCGGGAGTGTAAGCCATGCATTTTTTTTTAACACCACGCAGTCCGGTTTCATGACTCTGAAGCACTTAGGCTCAATTTACCCACAACACTGTCTATGAAACCTGAGCTTTTTTCTTCTTTGATTTATTATGACATGAAGCCAAGTGAGAAAAAGCAGGTTGAGACCTCACTCAACAAGGGCCCGTGCTACCCTTCTCTGCATCAAGATCACGAAAACACCATCAAACCAGAAACCCACGTGCACCGATTTCAATGGCTATTTTAACAATGATACACAATGAAAACTGGTTGTAATTTAAAGACTCCCTATCATTGCCACCTCGGTATTCCTGCAGGTGAGGGCAAGACAGAGACATAAGCGAACTTCATTTTAAAAATTTAAATATTTGCTTTACTTGACTACATCTTTAGAAATGTCCTACAATTGCTCAGTAAGACATTTTATAACCATTAAAATAACAATGCTGTAAGTAAAATAGCAATTAAGAATGTACTCTTACAGAAGAAAATGATAAAAATTTTAAACTTAAAAACAGAACTTAGTGTTTTTAGTGTTACAAGTTTATTGAATTCACAAAAAGAATTTACCTTGGATTCCTTTAAATAAAAAACATCCATATGTGGTTAAGTATCTCGATGCCAATCATTTACTTATGCTGAGGGGTAGAAAAACTGGGGTGCAGCAAAACTTGAAAATGACTATGAACCAATGCCAAACCGAAATCAATCAGAAGCTACGCCAAACATTGGAAAGTGTATCTCTAGTTATTAGGCAATAATACTTAATTTCTAAAATAGAATTTAAAATGGAGCTTTTTAAGAATTTTAAAATTTGTCACTTTAGTTGCATTTATTGAATAAAGTTTATGACAGGTATCTCTTGAAAATTACAAGTCCTGGGACTTCAAAAATAAAATTTCTGTCTCCTTCATTAGCACGATTAATTATGGCTTTTACTTAGTGTGCGTAAGTCAAATAAACAACTCAGAATCTCATCAAATTAAAAACAAGAATTGTATCAGAAATCTGAAACCCAAGGGAAAGAAGATAACATAACTAACCTTCAATAGATCGCTCATGCTGGTTGTAGGGTGTGGAAAATTCCTGAAGCGCCTTTTTCGAGTAGGACGACTCCTTTCAGGCTCCATGCTAGTACTAGAACTTTCAGCAGTACTAGAACTTTCAGCAGTACTAGAACTTTCAGCAGGAGGTGGTCTGTCAACAGGCCGTGCGGGAACAGAGCCGAGGAAAGAACTCTTGTGCTGTTTCTCCAGCTGAAGTTCAGTGTTCATCTCAGCCAGCCTCTCATTAGCCCTGCAAGGATCGCAAAGCACAGATTTCATTCATTTTGTTTTCTTCCTAAGTGATGTGTATTTCTGAAGTTGCTATAATTGTAAACAGATTGTCCCATTAAACTGCGTTTTAACACCAAAAATACATCAGCAAAGACCTACTGTAAATGATTACAGTTTAAAACTGCCCTAAAGAAGGACGTATGTCCCTGGGGGGGGCCCTTAACTAACAAGTACTTCAAAGTGGGGAGAGTCAGAGATGGAGACGCCCCCACAGAGGACCCCCACTGCCTTCTGCACTGGCTGCACCTAGACAAACTCACCCTCAGGAAACCAGTTCAGAAATAAAAACTAAACCATCCCTCAAAGCCATTTTCAAGCATTTGCTTTCACCCCCCTTATATACACATTCACGCATTACCTGGGAGAAATCAAGCATGCGGCACTGAGGAACAGTTTAGAGCCACCACCTCTGGGGGGCACCAGGCGGCAGAGTCGATGGTGGGAAAGAACTACGACAGCGCCAGGGGGCAATTTCAAGGGTCCCCCAATGTCCCAAAGCTCACTTTGTTACTTTGCTTTTACCAGAGGCCTACATCAGCACCTGTTTTCCATAACCAAAAAAAAACTTCAAGCGGATTTTCACTTTCATAAAAAAAAAAAAAAAGCTAAAAGCCAGAATAGCACTGGGTGCTTGTTTTAGCCCAAGCCATCAGGGGGGCAATGGGCACCCCGAGCAGCGAGAGGGGGCCCCACCGAGCTCCTTTCCCAGAACCACGCTCAGTATCCCGGCATCACGCCGCCACGGCTTTGGACTGTGTCTGTGAGCACCTGTGCTTTATGCATTATTTATTTTATGCATCCACCAGCAAGATGTGTCCTAAGGTAATTGCCTTTTTGCTTTACACCGACAACTTTCATAGGAACACTCTAGTTTTGGATAGCGGGGAGACCTGTAGCTCATAACACTGCTACTCAGGCACCAGAGGTGGGACCTGCCCTTTCGGTCTTCCACACACCCCCTCGGGCAGGCCACCATATTCTTTTTAGCCACTTTGTGAACCACTATACTGCCCTTCACCCAGATGTGAACTTCCCCCTATTCCCCAAGCATGCCTTTACGTAGCGGAGACAAACTTAGAAGGACACAGTACTTCGTCTCAGGGTGCCCACGAGCGGTGACACCAAATATCACAATCAAGAAAGTAAATTCACCAAACACCAGAATTGGGCCCCTTGGGTTTATGTTGTACTCTTCCAAAACACAGTTAACTTTAAACTCATTAACATTTCTATTTATGGGAATTCCAACTAGAAATTTTGTGATAATATGGCTGTCTAAATTACGAAGTTTGCAAAACCCCTAGCTTAAAGACTAGACCAGGTTAAATATATGCAAATATAAAAAATAAAGTCATGTAAAAGCAGCAAAAGGCAGGGAGATGCAAACTGCCCTGGACTGACATTTTAAACGAGAGTTCATTTACTAACACCATTTCCCAAAATTACACTGTCTAGTCAGCATTCACTTGCTACCCACCTCACGAACCTGGCTCAATAAAAATCATGACTTAGAGGCAAATTAGTGACCTAAATTATTTTGTATCATTCTACATTTTGACTTACGAGTTTAGTTGATTTGCCAGTGACACTCTATTTTTTAGCTCTTCCAGGTACAGCTGCCTGTATTTTTCCAATTCTTTTTCATTACAATCCAACTGAGAAGTTTTCCTTCTCAGTTCCGTTTCCAGGTCTTGAACTCTGCGTTCCATCTGACTGACTGAAGCGCGTTTACACTCTCTGAGCAAGTCTTCCTGAGATGCTGCTTGTGCCTACAGCAAATTAAAAGGACACAATTTTAAAAATACTTACAACCTGAGTAATTACAGTATATTTGTTCCCTTTAGTTTTGAGTCAGTGATTCAGAGAGCAATTTTAAGTGTGAAAAAAAGCTGAACTTTAAAATACTTATCATCAATGTCAAGTGAATTAAATCTGAATTATGAAATGAAAGTGGAATCACCCTTACATTAGTACTCATGTAATGTGATAGTTCAAAGAATAATAGGATCAATCTAAACTTTTAAAAATTGAAGAATACAACCTAGGAGTAATCCAAGAATGTGGCACAGTATTACATCACAACATATGCTTTTCCTCCTAGTGGTCTTGATTTACACCAATTGGTCTTAAAAACGATTGTCTAGTGAGAGTTGTTCTGAAACATCAATTTAGTGATAGTAATGATGGAAACTGAATTATTTAAAGGGAGTAACAAATGCGGCCTTCCTTCCAGAAATCTACAAAACAAACTGCTATATGGGAAGTAGAGGGAACACATAAAATGTACACATCCGAACTGTAATTCTCAGCGAAGTGAGTTAAAGCACCTTACAGATCAGTGTCTCACCTGTAAAAACTGGCTGATTTCTTTCAGTTTTTCTACTACATCATGTCTTCCTTGCTCTTCAGTTTCCCATCTGTACTGCATAGCTCGCCTGAGCTCTTTCAGTGCTTCTACTACAGCCCGTCTTGCTTGCTCTTCAGTCTCCCGTTTGTCCTGCTCCACTTGACTGTGCTCCACTGTATTCATTTCGAGGTGACGTCTGAAGTTTACTGCTTCTTCCTCCAACTTCTTCTTCTCCTCCTCTAGTGCTTCACATTTCTTTTGCATCTGTTTCACAGATAATATCTCCTTTAGAAGAAGCTGAGTTTCTGCACTCAGATGGAGAAGTACTGAAGACGTAGATTCCTCTTTTGCTGGAAGATCAGCATTCTGCGTGAAAAAGGTAAAATTGTTTGGTAATGAGTTTAGCAGACTGAAAACAGCCTAACTCTAACCCAGCATCAAAGGTTGAAATAAATTCAGTTACAATAAAATGGTATATCTACCTTGTGGAATGGAGAAACTCAAACTACTCAGAAAATCAAGAAAAAAAGTTCAAACCACCAAGAGTCACAGAAATATACTGTTTACTGTCATCATCTTTGTTATACATTTGTACTTGATTTTACACTCTTATGTTTCTGTAATTGTTTCATGTCTTTCCTACATAAAATGACTACAAGGCACCTCTTAGTAGAAAGTCTCTTACCCTTTCCTTCCCCAAGTCTTAACTCTTCATGATTTTTAAAGTTTTAGGGAGATCATATTGAGTTACTTAGGGCTGAATTAATAAATGCCTCCCAAAACAAGACTTTGAAAAAAAGACTGCAATTAATACATCTTACAAATATGGATTCTAATGCCATAAGCCTTCTCTGAACTACAAATATCTTATGCTTGTTTGAATTGCACTCCAAGGAGCAATGAATGATTCACAGAGTTAAGGAGAAATCCATCTCCTAGTGTAGTGGTTTAGTAAGATGACCCATACATTTTTCTAAACAAACAAAACAGCCTTCATTCTTGTAATCCTGTGTGGTTCTCCACAAAACAAGAGAACATACTCAACAAAAACAAACAAAAAAACTTGCTGGAATTTCAGTGACACTGACTTGGGAAGAACTGCTCTCCTTCAGATAGAAGGATTGTTTGCTAAAACAAGGCAGGCGGAGGTGGTGGTTGTAAAACATCTCTACAAATTCCTTGACACTTCCCCTGCGAAATTCCCTCCCCTGAAGTAGGTACTGGCCTCAGTTAACTGGTTTCTAGGGGACAGAATGTGGGGGCACTGCTGTGTGATTTCTAAGGCTAAATGGCCTCTTTCACTCCATAGGGATGCTCACCCTTAGAACCCAGTCACCACGCTGTGAAGCCCAGGCCACCTACTGAGTCTTTGTACACACAGCTGTCCCAGCTGATGACCCCAGGGAATATCCTTAACCAAAGCCAGCTCCAACTTCCAGACATGGGCATGAACAAGCCTTTAGATTATTCTACAGCCCGCTTGATGCCACGTGGAGAAGAAATGAGCTGGCTCCACTGAGCCTTGTCTAAACACACATTTGGGAACCAAGCAAATGCTGTTTTGAGTCACCAGGTTTTGAGGCAGTTTATTATATAAATTATTAGCAATAAGTAACTGGCACAGATATTGATATTAAAAATGGGACACAGCCATTAAAAAAGAACCCAAAATGTGGGGATGCCCTTGCACCTGGAGGTAGGCGAAACCTGAACAGATGTAGAGAAGAGTAAGAGTGAAAACCCAAAGTGTCCACAAGACTGTGAGTGGAAGCCTGAGGGCCCTTGAAGGGCTGAGAGTGACGGCTTCTAGGCCAGGGAAGAAATGACGACCCTGAAACCGGAGGCAACGGGACTCTTGCTACCGGACAGCTGAAAGTAAAACTGATGAGATACGCTAAAACAAACAAAAAAATTATTAAATAGAAAGGAACCAGGACTCACTGGGTTCAAATATCTGTATCCCATTAAAAGCATCTCCACATGCCCAATGGTCACATAATGGGTAAGCAGAGAAACGGTTTCTGGGCGAGGATCAAATCTAGGGTGCTGCCAGGAAAGCAGTCTAAAGATGAAGCCAAGACTTTGTTAAGACCTTGGAAAGATTTAACGTGCTGCCTCAAATTCCTTTAAAGATCTTAAAAGCATAAGAATTTCAAAGGCATGGCCCCCCAACAGCTTCACAGGAAGCCCAAGGTGAAAGTTTATCTCAAAAAGACGTGAGAGTAGCCTTTCCAATGGCAGGAACCCCAATAAAATTCACAGGAAATTCAAAGTTTTAAAGAGAACTGTGCTAGCAAAACTACTGCTTGCTAGCTTGGACTGAAAGAGACAAGACAGTGCAAAATGGGAAGAGGCCTTTGGGTTTTTCTTAGAAGGTCTACAAGGAGGAAGCTGGCTGGAGAGAACTGCTCAGCTGCAAACACAGGTCACTGCTCATGAAAGGGACAGAACAAAGAGCTCAGAGAGGGCAGCGAAGGAGAACCCCTCCCAGGGTTAGGACTAAGTCCTAATCAAAGAGCCGGCAGCATCAGGCTGCATTGCAGAACTGCTACAGGCCAGCGTGCCTCCCATCTTCCATCTGTGAGCGAGGGAGCCCTCAGCAGTTCAGCAGAATGTCGGGCGTGGGGCGGCAAATAACCCGTGTCTCCTTATCCTCAAGCCTCAGCACTGAGAGGCGTGTACCCAAGGGCTGTACTCCAGAAAGCTGGAGCCTGAGCCTAACACCACAGCGACTGAGGCCTGCTCACGACCGAGTAGGGACAAGTGGATTTCTCGTATGGAAGCAGTAACAAAACATTGTGGCTAGTGAGTAGATTAGGCTGGTTTTTGAATGTCTCCATAAATTTTCAAAATTAGTTCCATAAAAAAGAGAATATGGGCCAACCTTAAGTGCCCTGCTCCTAATGAACAGAAAATGGTGAAAGTGGCACCGAGTGAACTGCAGGGCTCGGTTTGAAAAGGCATTTCAGCTTCTGCCTCGCTCTTAACCCTGGAACCCAGTCTCAGGCAGGCAAGCTCAGGCCACAGAGACAGCTTCCGTGTTCCAGGGGAGGTGGTCCACCTGCCCGCCCCACCTAAGCCACAGCCCACCGCCGACATCAACCATCAGACATCAGTGGATGAACCTTCACGTGATTCCAGGCCCCTGCCTTCGAGCTGCCCCACCTGAAGCTGAGAGGAATAGAGGCCAGCTGTCTGGGCCACACTTTTCCTAAGGGTAGGTTGTGAACAAAATAAATGCTTATTTAAGCCACTGAACTTTGGGGAGTTTGTTAGGCAAAAACAGATAAACAGAAGAGTGGATAAAAAAAGATAGTATGAAATGTAACTTGAATAGAGTAGAAATTGGTCTCCTATAAACTGGAAAGTAACAAACGTTGAGATTAACTTATTAATGACAAAGTGCTGATGAGAAACAGCACGTAACTGAAAGACCTCAGAACTAGTGAGAAGGAAGGTACTTCAGAGTTCCCTCCAATTACAGCTTCTTACAAACAGGCATGTATTTCACAGTCTCCCCTCAACTTTCAGGATAAGGAAGCCTGGTAAGCAAGGAGACACAGGATTTGATGTCTAATAATTGAAAAACAACTAGAAATAGTTTACCAAAATCAACCTTTTTACCTCATTTCAACGAACTGAACTTCTAAGTGACAGGCAGCTTTGAGAACTTACTAATCTAGCACTCACTCTTCATTTTCCTTTCCTCAGAGAGAAAATAAAGTATTATGGAACCATAAATGTAGTGTCCTTTGGCAGTATTTAAATTAAATACAATTTTTCCTTTACCTTACTTAAAAGCTCGTTGGTAAGGGAAGGTAAGACTGTCTCAGCTTCATGTTGTAGCACAATGCTTCTCCATATAACACAGACTGGCTTTGAACTTTTGAAATTCAAATTACGAATCTGTTATCTGTTTCTGATAAACTGACTGAATATTATCTAATCTTTAACAGCTGTACTCTGGGAAAATTGTCCTTGGATGGGATGAAATATTTATTTCATTCATTATGCATTAAGCTATACAATACAGCTAGGCACCTCTCCTTTTAAGTAAAGCGAGGTAGACACAGGGAGCTGAGAATGCAGGATCTGCACCAAGAACAAGATCGGCACCAGAGTGACACACAGGAACCAAGCCAAAAGAGGACTTCATCGTGCACCGCAAGATGATGGATTAGAGAGGCTTCCAAAGAGGAAGGTTGAATTAATCTTCTCCAGGCTTAATCTTTTGCCTCTAGTAGTGAAATCTATGGATGAGTCTATGAATTATAATGAGGGCAACATAATGAAGTGTATTGCAGACTGAGTCAGCAGATCCCGTGACCATGATTTGATGGAAACTGGAGTGAAGTGGGAGGCACTGGGTGAGAAACTAAAGGTCTGAACGGGGGGAAGGAATGGACTTTACCTTTGCAAGCCTACTTTCTGTCATGTCACAGAGTCAGCAAGGCATAAGCTGGCCACAGGCCCCTTCAGGACGCAGCAGATCTCCACAGAAGTGGAGTTACAGACATTCCGTGACACTGACATTTTATTATGATGTAAAACAACTGGTACTATGCAAGAAGACTCAGAAAGAGTTCTCATAACATCTGAATTGGTACTGGCATGGGACAGACATAGATCAATGCATCACCACTGAGAATCTGAAAGAAACCCTCACATTTACGGTCAATTGATTTTCAATACGAGTGTCAAATAACTGAATGAGACAATAATAGTCTTTTTAACAAATGGTACAGGGACAACTGGATATCCACATGCAAAAGAACGAAATTCGACCTCTACTTCATACAATATATATAAAATTAACTCTAAATGAAAGAGCTAAACCTACAAAATTCTTAGAAGAAAACACAGGCATGTGTCTTCATGACTGGATCTGGCACTTGTTTCTTAGGGCAGTAAAAGACAGAAATAGATTAACTGAACTTCATCAATATTAAAAACTTCTACTCTTCAAAAGACACCATCAAGAAGGTAAGAAGGCAAGCTCCTGAACAGGAGGAAGTACTTGAAAATCCTACATCTGATCAAAGGCTTGCACCCAGGATACAAAAAGGACTCTGACAATTCAATCATAAAAAGACAGCCCAATTTGAAAATGGGCAAAAACCTAAACAGACAGGTCTTCAAAGAAGATACACAAATAGATAAGCTCATGAAAAGATCCCCAACATTCTTAGTCATCAGAAAAATGCAAATCAAAGCCACAACGAGATGCAAGTTCACACCTACCAGGAGAGCTGATGACCAGTGGTGACAGGAATGCACAGGAATTGGGAGAATTATACACTTTGGGTAAAAAGGTTAGATGGTGCAGCCACTCTGGAAAACAGTACGGCAGGGCCTCAAAAGGTTAAACAGAGTTACCATATGACCCATGTGACAGCATTTCCATCCTTAAGTATATTCCCCAAAGAAGTGGAAACATGTTTACACCAAAACTTGGGACAGCAAGTCCCAATGTTCACAGCAGCATTATTAGCAATAGCCAAAAAGCAGAGGCAATACAAAGGTCCATCAACTGATGGATGGATAAATGGTTTAGCCCCACAACCGAGTACTGTTCGACAATAAACAGAAATGGAAATACTGACAAGCGCTGTAACATGGATGAACCTTGAAGACGTTCTGTCAAATGAAAAAAGCTAATCATGAAGGACCGCACAGCATGTGATTCCATTCCTGGGAAACACCCAGAACAGGCACATCTATAGAGACAGAAGTCAGACTGGTGGTTGCCGGGGCATGGGGGGGGGGCTGCAGTGCTGGGGGTGATGGCCAAGGGATGCAGGCTTTCTTTTTGGGGTGATGGGAATGTTCTAAAATTGATTGTGGTGACAGCTGCACATCTCTGAATATACTAGGAGATACTAACGATGCATCCTAAATGGGTGAATTATATGATACGTGAATATTTTTCTTTTTTGGTGGAGGGAAGTAATTTTTACTTATTTATTTTTAGAGGAGGTACAGGGGATCGAACCCAGGACCTTGCGTATGCTAAGCATGCACTCTACCACTTGAGTTATGCAAGCCCCCTATAATATGCGAATGATATCTCAACAAAGTTAAAAAAAAAAATCCCAAGGCAGGATCTAGACAATTTTCTTAATTCTCTATTTTGGGTGTACAGATGTGATCTGAACTTCTCCATGCTTTGACAACATGTCTAAAATGAATAGAAAATGAAGGCAATGTCTAACTTCAACTGGTTTGTATAATGACCTTTCTGCACAAGGTATACTGAGATCCATGAAATAAATACACACAGGTTCTATATCCATTCACAAAAGTGAAGATGAGACATGACAATTTTCTGGAACATTCCATGAAACATTATCCTCTGATTTTATCTAGCTTGCCTCATTGTGGCGAGAGATCACTAAAACATACTGTTTAATAGGGAAAAAAAGTTAACTTCTGTGAGAAAAGAGGTATAATTCTCAACTTCTCTAAGGGTAAATATTATAAGAAAAAAAAAGAATGGCAGAATGAAAGTCAACATTTAAGAAACAAGTGCATTATAAATAAAAGTGAAATTATAATGAAGATGCAAAAGAAAGCTGTCCCTGAAAAGCTAGTGTCCTGCAACACTCCGCGCTGCACGTTCACGGCCGACGTGCTGGATTTCATACATACTGGGTTCGCAGTTTGATGTGGCTTCCTCTCTCCATCCTGTCTCTTATTTTCTGAGTTAGTTTGATGATGTGCTGTCACCTCCAGGGATGCTTCCAACATGGACACTTTCTTTCGGGTGCCAGCCAGTTCTTGCTGAAGCTGTCTCATACAGGCCTAAAAAGATAAGTCTGTTACTGAATTTTCTGTCACCTTATCATTAAGTTACATTAATAATATGTAACTCCAACAAATGGGCTTTGAGAACTATCCCCACAGACATCAGTTCACTGTCTTTTCATCATAGGCACACATTCCTGTCTGCTGAATTTCATTAAACCCACAGAAGGCGTGACCCTCCTGCCTTACTGACAGGAAGTTAACTTAGACAATGGAGGCAGCCCCACCAGCCACTCCCTGCCGCTCCCAGGAAGCGGCCGAGCTTCACCCCCACTGAAGTCTCAGACAGGAAGGGGTGTGCGGGTGGGATGAGCGATGGTCAGTTCCACACTGTGGAACATTCTCCCTCTTTCTTATTAGAGGCTTAAGTTCAGAATTCTTCACATATTCAATCTGGTGTTTAAATCCTTCCAACAGACTCCCATCTCACAATATAAACGAGGATATTCCAATGGTCTTCGGGGACCCGAGACAACCTGTCGTCCCCTGCCTCCTGGACTGCAGCTCCTACGGCTCCCCCCACCCGTCCCACGCACTCCCTTCCTGCCACTCAGGACTCTGGCTGCTCCTCCTCAGTCTGAAAATGGGACCCCAGTGCCAGACTCGAACATCACAGAGCGCCCCACTTCCTCTGTACTGGACAAACTTAGATCCAAATGACAGTAACTGAGCCTTGCAATGAGAACTGTGAGCACATTATTTGAAAAAATGTTCAAAGTAAATTACAAATAGAACAGGGGAGACTAAGTCAAACAGTTTTGCTAAAATTTACATTTGTCCCAAATTATGACTGAATGAAAAGTAGATGCCTTTAAGGAATGGAGAGGTCATAACAATACATGATTTGAGATGAAAGTATTTCTAAATTAAATTCCAACTGACATGAATAAAAATAAAGGTATATCAACTAAAAATGTATGAAAAGCTACTGAAGGAAAAGTGCTGCAAGATACAGCATTTACACATTAACTGTCAAGGTAATCCACACAATTGAATCTTTTCTCTCTCACTTTTTTTTTGTTTACTTTTTTTGTTCACATAACTGAATCTTAATTTCAAATTACTCATTTTAGGTCTAAGCATTTCATTTATCTGCTTCACGATACTAAAATGTGGTGACAGAAAGATTAGAATGATTTGGGCAGTATAAATTACTAAGACCTGCCTGTATTTGTCAACAGCTTATAGCTTAATCTCTTAGAATTTCAGGTGACACGGCATCTTTACTCAAAGTAAAGCACCTCTCAGGTCTAATTTTTGTTTGCTGCATACAAAAAATGCCTTTAGGCTGCTTTACAGTGTATATATTTATAGCCTGCACATTTTTTATATTCAACTAGTTTCAACGTTCAGCTGCCATCAGATACTACTTTGAATTCTCTTTGAGGAAGTCTGAAAATTAGTTCCCTTTCTGGGTACTTACTTCCATTTCTGCTCTGTCCGTTTCATACTGACACAGTCTGTCCTTTAAACATCTGCATTCTTTAATTAACTCCTTGTTTCCTTCCTCCAGCATCAGAACTCGTCTGCTCATGGCTTCAAGTTTCCCCATGTGATCCAGAAATGGCTCTGGGGTATTAAATATTGTCTTTTCGCTTCTGGCTTCATTCCGAGCAACTTCTAGTTGCTGTAGAAGCAATGCGTTTTCACTTTGCAGTTTACATATTGTCTCCTTCAAGAGTGCCTGCTTTGCAATGTATTTGATGACGTCCCCTTGTTTGCTCTGAGACAAGGGTTCAGTTTCCTTGTTTGAACGCTGGGCTTGGCCTCGGTCTCTGTGCACACACTGTAATACCAACGTCGTTGGTCTAAGAGCATCTCTCCTGGGATGGAGCTCAATTTCTGGGCCACGGAATTGACGTTCAGCTTCAGCAAGTTGCTGAGGAAGCACCTCGCTGCTATCTTTTGGGTCAGACAGCTCAAAATCCATTGTGTCCTGTAAGTGAAACCCCTCATCTCTTACTCTTTGAACTGTAACGCAATAAACTGACATATCATAATTTCCTTTGAAGTGGAAGACTAATCTCTAAGTTTATACAACAAAAAGTTTGCAGTAACTGGGTATCCAACTGGAAAAACTTAAGGTGGATACAAATCTCAAACTTCAACCAGAAATCCCCTAAAGTTCAAAAATTTAATTAAAGACAGTGAATCCATGAAAGCTAAAAAGAAACCACAAAAGGATGTTTAAGAAGCTCAGAATCGGAAAGGCCTTTCTTTCTCTGAAATACAACAAACCCAAAAGGCTTAAAATAAAAAATGCATAAATCTGACTACACTTAAAAATTATATCTGACATCTAACCTTTACAGCTACCCCCAAAGTAAGAGCCTTAGCTCTGTAGAAATTGGGACAGGTTAGATTTCCTAAAAAATTCTTTCCTGAGAATATTCCATAAACATTCTCCCTTTCTAACATTTTTAGAGCGAGTTATAAGAATTACACCTACGGATAAATGATAAACCTAAGCACTGTACTAAGCACGTCTACAAACATCAGTTAACTCATTTAGCTGTGACAATTCTGGAATAAAGGGTTAAAAACACAAGCAAGCTGCAGGGTTTTCCCCAGGGCTTCTGAGTCTATGACTCTTACACCAAACCAAAGCTACTTCTCTAGGATAAATACATAAACACAAGAGAAGCCTTCCATTTCCCTAATGGTGAATACACTAAAGGTAAAGAAGGTCAAATTTACAGAGCTCTTCTTAGAAAATCAGGAGACTATTTGCTTCTGCAATGATTTTTATTTCTTCTTCATGCTGTTTATAACAGTAATGGATGTGAAACAGCAGGGAAATACAGTGAACTGTTTTATTAAAAATAAAGTCCTGATCAATAAATTATCACTAAGAATAGATTATGGCGTATCTATCACTGTATTCGAAAGCTCCTTGTACTGAAATCGGATACCACATGGAGCAGAGCGTTACCTTTTATCACACGTAGGAGAATGACACCCAAACTACGGTTTCTGAACTGTCTATACTTTTTCCTCCTTACCATCAGTGGAAATGATAAAGTAACCTCTCCATTCGTCTATCAAAGGAGTGAGATCACTGCCAGAAACTAGAATGCTTGCCGTTAGTAGCAACAGTTTTGGATCATGGAAAGTTCATCAATTCCTATGGACAATATTAACAGCCTCTCCTTGGATGAGGCCATTGTGAATGTCACTACATCACTGTTGCCGGCAAGTGGATTTGAATTCAAAATATCGCTTTATCCAATAGACCGGAAATGAAACCCCCAGAAAATGTATTTACATATGCAGGCTTTTAAAACCCTCTATACTTTCTGTACCTACAGTTTTGGTTTTTAAACTATATAAGTATACAAATTCACACACACACACGTTTGAAGATGACTAAAGAAAATACCTCAGCATTCATTTTCTCATTAGCCTTTTCTGCCTCCTTTTGTTGGGAAAGACGATGGGCCAGGACTTCATCTTGTATTACTCGGGCATTCTGCTCTCGGGAAAGTTGTCTCTGAGCGTCATTTCGCTCTTCTAAAACCTGGAGACATATGACATTAGGGTTTGGGTTTTACACCATGAAAAAAAGTCAAAAAAAGCTTAGGAGGGGAATCTTTAAAAAATTTTTTAAAACCTGTTAATAAGAAGTAGCCTTTTTAAGCACAGGGACCTTTAATGCACATAAATAACAAATTCTAATACACATGACAGCTAAATGTATCACAGAGCAAAAACACAAGGGATGTAGTATCATGAAAGAAAAACTTTTTTAGCACTTTTTAACTTGAGTTATAGTCATTTTACAATGTTGTGTCAAATTCCACTGTAGAGCACAATTTTTCAGTTGTACATGAACATATATATATTCATTGTGACTTTTTGTTGTGAGCTACCACAAGATCTTGCATATATCTCCCTGTGCTGTACAGTATAATCTTGTTTATCTATTCTGCATATGCCTGTCAGTATCTACAAATTTTGAAATCCCAGTGACAGAAAATTTCTTTATAAGGCATTTAACCAGTTCCATCATAGTCTCAAGGTGATTTAGCCTGGATTTTAACTTCAAAAAGCCAAAATTAACACCTGGATTTGAATTAGACTTGTTACTTTGTTCAATGGACCAAAACCGTCAATCCTTATGTTAATGATGAAGCTCAATTTAACTTCCATTCCTTCATTCAGAAAAGACACAGAGCATCTATTAGATGCCAAGAACACCAAGAAATTAGTAAATTAAGCTCTAAATGTCATAGTTCATATTTAGGATGAGATAACTTTTATTTGTTTTAAATGAAAATAAAGATTAATTCAAAAGAATATTATAAATAATATTGATGAAACAGTGTTAGAGGTACGAAACTTTCACATTATGATTAATTTACCTGATTTGGTTTATTCCTTACGCTCTTCAGTTTGCATTCTAGTGCTCGGGCAGTGCTTTCAAGTTGTTGTTTCAGGTCAACTTGCTCATTGTATTGTTTCTCTTTTCTTTTTAAATCATCCTTACATTTTTCATATAATGTATAAGCATTTTTCTTCTTCTTGTTTTCTTGTTCTAATGTGCATCTGCAGTGAAATAGGCTTACCTTAAAATTTATTTTGTTAGAAAATTAAAAGTTCACTTTATGATGTGATTCTTCACATGCTCATTTATTACCCTAATGGAATTTCTATGTTCTCAATTTTTTTTTCATTTCTAACTCTCACATTTTAATTTCCTCACTTCAATCTCTTCATAAAGATATACACACACACATACGTTTGAAAAGTAGCAATGAAAAGACAAAATGCTACTGGGTTTCAGACAAGAGTAACTCTGGTCAATAGTGTAGGAAAGAAATCTTGCAATTATTCAGTAAGGTTTGAATTGAAAATTACCCTTTTTTCCCCACATAGTCATAAATTACTCCTTCATTGGGACAGAGAATTTAGTTACTAGTTAAAAGAGAAGTTGCTATTTAGAAACAAGTGTATAAGTTCATGAGAGATAAAATTTCAACTTCCTGAAGTATTACAGGGACTCCTACATGATCTCCAGTGAAAGGTTAACATCCGCAGGTGTCTTTTCCAGAACACAGACCCGCTAATTAGCATAATCCAAGGCGAGGCTGGGGAGTCTACTCCCTGATGCCCTACACTATGTTTCTTCTTTTGCAACACTTTGAACTTACCTTGTGGAATATTATTTATTTAGTAAATCATTTTTAAATCCCTTTTGGTACAAGGCAGGATCCACAGTAAGTAATTAAAAAATAAAGAGTAATCCATGCTTTCAGCATAGACCTCTGAACTAATCTTATCTCTGTATGAGAGCGATGCTGAATAAACTAACCAGTAATCACTTTCCACTTTACTTTTCAGTCCATCCATTCATATGTTAAGAATCAAACTGCATAAATTTTTTTTAAAGTTTCTGCCTTGAGAAAAATGGTCATTTCATAATTCTGCAAGTGGGAATGTAAAGTAATACAAACTTTCTGGAGGACAATTGAGAGATAAGGATCAAAGATTTGTTTTAAAGAAATATAGGAGGATATATATATGTGTGTGTATATATATATATATATATATATGTATATATATATATATATATATATGGCTGTGTTATTTCCAAGAGTCTCATATTCCACAATATTAATGAAATTTTCTCCCCTGTAAAATCCCAAAAGGTAAGTGAGCAATTATAAGACTTCTCCTACATACCTACAGTATTAAAGTAAATATAAAGAGTTCAAATATTTCTTTAAAACCAAGAAATTCAGTACCTCATGCGGCAGAGCTCTCGTTCCCACTCCACATTTTGAAGTTTTAACTGTGATTTTGCTTCTCTTGTTTTCAGCAGCTCTGTGTGTAGCCAGTTCACCTTATTTTCCATTTCTTTAAGTTTTCCTCTAAGTACTGCACAGTCAGATTCTTTAAGTTCTATTGATCTGACTGAATCAACTGGATCCTGAATGTTCAATAACCGATCAGAATCTGCATTAGGAAGAAAACAAAAACAGAAACAAAATACATGAATACTTTTTGTGTATAAAGAACTGTGCATTTTCACATTCATTCATCCATACGTTGAACAAATGGATATTGAGCATCTATAACGTGCAAGACATTCTTCTAAGCTCTGCAGATATTAAAAGAGTGACAAAGTAGTATTATGAACATTACGCAAATAAATTTGACAACTCAGATGAAGTGGGTAAAATTCCTTGAAGGGGAGAAATTACAAAAGCTCAATTAAGAAAGAACAAACAAGCTAAAAAAGCCCTATATCTTAAAAACAAAAACAAAAGTCCTATTTAAAGACCTTACGACAAAGAAAACTCCAGTCCCAATGGTTACACTGGTGAATTCTACCAAGTATTTTAGGAAAATTTAATACCAGTTCTACACAAATTCTCCTCAAAAAACGAAGAGGAAGAAATATGTCCTCATTCTCTAAAACTGACATTACCCTGAATCCAAAACCAGACAAAGATATTACAAGAAAGAAAACTAATGTCATGAAAATGGAGGTAAAAATTCTAAACTAGACATTAGCGAATTAAATCCAACAATACAGGATAATTCATTGTGACCAAGTCGGGTGTATCCCAAGAATGCAGGGCTGTTTTAACACTTAAAAGTCAATGCTATTCATCATATTAACAAACTAAAAAAGAAACCATATGATCATGTCAGTGGATAAAAAGAGGCACTTGTCAAACCTCAACACCTATTCCTGATAAAAACTTCCAGGAAACTAGGAACCAAGGGATCATCTTCACTATGACAAAGATCTATGCTAAGCCTACAGCTGACACCATACGCAACGGTGAAAAACGGAATGCTTTTCCCAGAAGGTGAGGAACCGGACAGGAGTGGCTTCTCTTACTCCTTCTAATCAGCACCGTACTGGAGCCAGTGCAATCAGGCAACATAAAGAACCAAAAGGCATCTGGATGGGAAATGAAGAGGTAAAACTGTCAGCTAATCAGCGGGGAATATGATTATATGGTGCGAGTCAGCTAACTCCAACCTGTGGGCTGGGTTGCTTGCTTTGGTAAATAAACTTTTACCACATCCATTACAGCCACGTCCATTAACTTGTGTATTGTCTATGGCTACTCTTGTTGCAACGGTGACAGAGCTGATTAGCTGTGACAGGGAATGTATTTATTTATTGGCTGCAAGTCTTAAATGTGAACTATCTTTAGTAAGACAGTAGTTTAAAAAAGAAAAAGCTTGACCACCTCTGGTTATGTAGAAAATCTGAGAGAATCCATAAAAAGGCTACTAGAACTAACAAATAGGTTCAGCCAGGTTGGAGGGCACAGAGTCAGCATACAGAAATCAACTGTATTTCTATCATCAGAAACTAAAATTTAAAATACATTATTTTAAAACAAATAAATAAAAATATACAACTTATAATCTCACTGAAAAATAAGAAATACAGGTAAACTCATAAAAGACGGAAAGACCCAGACACTAAAAACTCTAAAATATTACTGAGAAAATCAAGGAAGACCTATGTAAACGGAGAAATCAACTTTGTTCGGGGTTAAAAATTCCGTATTGTTAAGAAGTCAATTCTCCCCAAATTAATCTACAGATTCAACATAATCTACATCTCATTTCCAGGACACTATCAGACTTTTTTTTTTTTTACATTGACAAGCTGATTCTAAAACTCATGTGGAAAGAAGGGTAATAAAAGGAAACAAGATGAAGCCAGAGGACTGTGGCCTTTAACCATGGAGCTACAGAAGCAGGAGCTGGATTTTAGGCAAGGAGGTAACAAAGACCTGAATTTTAAAAACTGTCTAGTAATCACGGTTGCGGTGTAGACCAAGGTCCCAGGAGGCGGAGCGGCGGCCAAGAAAGTCCTGAGGTGATTTCAGTGTTCTAGGAGGGAAGCAGCGATGACCTGACCCCGGGTGAAGGCGTAGGAGCAGCAGAGGCAACAGAAAGCACAGGGAGAGGGGACGGCCACAGCCCCTGGCTGGCAGCGCACACATCTGATTCTGCTTCAACACAGAGCAGGCTTCTGAGACGCAGCGGCCTGTGACGCAGCCGCGCTCCCCGGGCAGCGCTGGGTGTGCACACGTCACCGCGAGACACTTAAACAGGCTGTGCAGTCACACGGGGGGGGCCTACCTTCACTCTCCGGGCCAAGTCGTTTGACTGGCCTCAGGGTGTTCTTAGAGTTATGGAAAAGCGACTCAGAATCCTCGGAAGCTGTCCCCGGTGACAGAGTTAAGTCATCGAGGCCATCCACAGAATTCATCTGCTCTTTGACCTACGAATAAATAATGCTATTTCACAGTGTCCAACATAGTTATAAAATATGCTCAGTGTACAGAGGTGATAGATATCCATCTTTTTATGAGAGCAAAAACACAGACACTTCTCGAAAGAACTGATTTCTGTCAAAAGGCTAACTTTATCAATAGTGTTTCTAAATGATTTTTAAGTAAATGTTTCTACAACAAAGGAGGATTTTCTGTTTTTCCACTCTATCTTTTATAATTTTTTTTTACCACAGGAAAACAATATTCAGGAAGGTTTTTTTGCCTCAATTCCAAGGATAAAGTTTAACTATAAATGATTATAGATCCTAACAATACTTTAAGTTTTGTAACTAGATAGAATGCTATTAAAAACTAAATATTAAATAATTATTTATTGACTCTAAAAGTCTAGTTTGAAAGGCAATTTCTTTTGAACTGTGTTATTAAAGCACAGAAAACAGTATTAAACCAGAAATTTAAATTTACATTTTTACATACCTGTGAGTGGTTATTTTCACTTCCATCAAGTCTTTCTTCCTCTTCCTCAGATGTCCTTTCTAAGTCTAGGTCTGCTGAAAAATGAATATGCTTAGTTAAAATTCATTTTTATCTAGAACAGCTAGATAAAAGGCATCATCTTTATAAAAACATAAAACACATTTCATCAATTGACAGTTTAAATTAAGCTTCATCTTTAGCCGGATATTTACTTCTTTAAGAAATACTTCTAATTATTTAAAACTTCAACAAACTATTTGGGAAATACTAGATGTTACCAGATTAAAGGCATACAAACATCTCAAAGTTTCACTCACAAACTGATTCACCAGACATGAACAAAACAAAGAGAAATAAAACAAAATTTAAAAATACAGTAGAAATATACAAAGTCACGGTAGACTCTATTCTCTACCTCCTAACAGTACCTTTTTTAACAACATACCAAGCTTCAAGAGCAATGTCATTCATGGTTTCCAAAATTATTGCTACTTTTTATGCTTTTATCTTTCCTTTATCTGAAACGTTTCCCTCTACCGTTCTGACAAGTTCCTTTGCCTCTTTGAAGACTCAGCCTGCTCTGTGAAGTCCTTCTTGATTACAGCTCTCTTTCCGCAGAGACACAGGGATCTCTTTCCTTGGAGCTACCTTGGTACTTCACAGATTTTTCTAGTGTGTCTTCACCAGCTGAACTGTAAACTATTTCTTTACATGTCTATCCTCTTTGCTCCCATGCTGTAGAGGACACTCTCTTAAAAGTATCTGTGTATAAACTATTTATTAGAAAAACTTTCAGTTTTGAGCTTGTAGTCACTACTATAGGAGATAACTGAGAATCTTTTCCAAATACAACATTAATTCTGCAGGTAAGGATAGAAAAGATAAAACTACAGGAGCAGAAAAAACATTGTAAGACTTATTACTACAGCTCTGATTATATCACTGATTAAGGCACTAAATTAATTGGTATATAAAGTAGAACACGTATTAGATGTGGTTAATCAACAGACTGGGTATCCTAGAAGAATTAGAATTGATATTCCATATATTATTTTTAAGTGATCAAGCACTCCTTAAAAACCAATATCCTTTTCGACCCATCAATCCATTAAAAATAATAAAACAAGCTGATACACTGTGCGGACACAGTTAAGAAGGAGGTCCTGTGTAGCAAATTCCCAATGTCTGCCACTACCGCTGGGAAAGCCACTTCTAACATACAGAAAGGCAGAGAATATACTAGAAATACTTTGATATTTAGTCGCAGAGGTGCTTTTTCAGTTACACTGAATACAGCTATAACAAATATTTATAAATTCAGAGCTAGATAAAAATAAAGCTAAGAAACCATACTCTGAGAAGGGAATCTTTGGATGTCCACCTAGGTTTCCCAACTACTCACAAAGCTCTAGACATCATCCTCCTACCCGCTCTCAGGAGTGTGCTAAATACTATTCTGAATGAACTTACTTTCTCCTAATTCTCTTTGCTATTTAATATGTTGCTTTGATCAGAGGTTGAATGTAAATGTCATGCAAAAAGGTATTGTCCGGTTGTAGGTTGCATAAAAGGAGTAAACACAAAGGAGATCCTGCCACAAAATGATTTCTGCAAAGTCAGAGTACGGTGAAGCCATGCACAGGTAGACCATGGCTAGCTCTCTGTGCTGCTTTATTACCTTCTTTGCTGCTTCTGTTCTCTGGCAGCTGTGACTCACACAGGCCACGGAGCGCTGCGTTTTCTGACAGAGACACGGCTCCAATATTCACCTGGTCTTTATCTACCAGGGCCGTCTGCCTCAGTTCTGTGGGTGCTGACTGGTTTGTGGTCACTGATTGTGATACCAACGGACATTTGTCAACTTTCAAATGCTTGGCTCTTTGACCAGCCTCATTATTGAGGCTCAAACTAGTAGAAACCCAGTCTGAAGGACCTGAAAACAAAGTTTCCACTTATTAGAATGTGAATAACAATACAAACTTGACTAACTTTTACGAATTCTCTTCCCAGAGCAGCAGCCCCACGCCCTCCTCTCCCCCAAACACACTGCTCCTTCCCAGCTGGTTGTACTTTACATGTCATTGCTGTTCATATAGGGAACCACTGTCTCTCTTTTTTCTACCTTTTCTAGTATTACTAATTTGGATTCACTCATCACTCTCTAGAAAACAGTCTATATTCTGTAAGAGCTTTATGAATAATTACGACTCTTCAACATATGAAGTTTTTCATTAACAAAATGTATGCCTAACCAGTCATTTACTGGACGTTTAAATATGCATGACAGTATTGAGTCCTAGAGATGCGGGCTTTAAGAAAACTTCTACTGAATGGTACTACTTAAATCACAATGAGGCAGTCTTTCCTCAATGTACCAATATCTTCAGAATTCTTACCTTAAGCCTTGGATAAACATCATAAATTTATATAAGAAAGGATAGCCTTGAGTGACTAATTTTTTCCATATAAAAATAGGGTAAATCTAGGTACAAACTAGATCCAAACAGTACAGAGTGCCATCAGACAGGAAATACATAACAAAAATGTTTTCCTTTTTTAAAAAGAATTAAGTTGTCAGATTCAAAATTTTTAAGGCAAGTTAAAGAAAAAAGGCAAGAAATGTAGATGTGAACTTTAAAGCCCACCTCATCACAAGGGCCCCTTTATTATTTCACACCCATGAACCCTGTTTAAAACAGCAGTTCTCAAGTGTCATCTGAGAAGCCCTGAAGCCCCATGTTCCCTCCATCTAGGGAGTCCAGGAGGTCAAAACTATTTTCACAATAATACTGAATGCTATTTTCATTCTCATTCTCTGTTAAGTGTGCAGTGGAGGTTTCCAGATACATGACATTTGAGAACATCATAGCTCTAATGGCTAATGGAATGTTTGTGCGTGCTTGTTTTTTAAATCTTTCAGTTCTATTTTCTAATATACTAAACATCAATAGATACAACCCACTTAACAGTTCTTCAGAATTTTCAATAATTTTTAGTAGTATAAAAAAATCCTAAACCCAAAAACTTTTAGGATTATTGCTTTAAAAGATCATATCTACCAAACATTAAGGTAGGACTAATTACTTCCATCATTTTTAATAATCAAAGACACCACACAGAGAGAGAGAGAGAGAGAGCGCTAATCAAAACATCCAGTTGCCTTAAGACCTTTGGGCTAGGGAAATAGCTCAGTGGTAGAGCACATGCTTAGCATGCACAAGGTTCTGGGTTCAATCCCTAGGACCTTCATTAATAAATAAATACAGAAATAAATATCATCAATGTGATAGCACTAGATGAAATAATTAAAGTGAAATATGACTGACATGTTAGCAAGTGAAGCTTTACTCTACATAAAGGTCAGAATTCAATTAAGCATTTTAAAACTCTGGAAAAATCTTAGAACCTAATAATCTCTCAGAATCCCTGAGAAGTACAGGGACTCCAAACTGAGCACTTTGGTGTCTCCCAACATCAATAGAAACATCCAAGTCAAAGCTGACATTTTAAAACTCTATTTCTTATGCTTATACATATTTTTCAAACATGGATACCGATCATAACACCTGCCTTACTTATATCATCTTTCAATTAAATTAGAAAAAATAAAAGGAATTAGGAATAAGAAGACTGTACTTCATTTCACAGTTAAATTTGTATTGCAAAATTTACCTGATTTGAATCTTTGTAAATTCTTCATTGCTCGTGTATTTTTAGGAACAGAATCTTTCACTCCAACTGCAGGCTGAATGGTTTTTGAAACAAACTGATTAATCATGTGCATTTGATACAATCTGTAGTAATAATTCAAGGGGGGAGGGTCTAGCTAGGTGGCAGAGTGCCTGCTTAGCAGTGCATGAGGTCCTAGGCTAAATTCCCAGTACCCTCATTAAAAAAAATTCAAGATAAAAGTATAAAAGTTTTTACCTTCAGGTGAGGATATTTTTCAGTAGAACCTAAAAGCCAAAAGGGACACATAATCAATTATAAGTAAATATGAAAGCCAACTATCCAGTCATGCGGTTAGTACTGAGCGCAATCCTCATGCTTGCATTGGAAATGAACACGTTAGGTTTCGGTGTTTTGTTTTTTAGGGGCAGTTAGGACAGCAACAAGACAGACATATGAATCCATGATAGATACTGAATAAAGAGCAGGAATATAGGTTTAACAAAACATGCAGTTAAGATGTCAAAAGTACGAGTACGTTTCAAATGACTTTATAAAATAGAAACGTGCACATATACAAGTGTGAACATGCTGCCTGAGGAGGAGAAAAGCGATTTTTAATCAGAGGAACAAGTCACGGCTCCAAGAAGACAAAAGTGAAAGCTGATGGTAAAATGCAACAGCACATCTTTCATGCGACTGACACCATTAGACTACAAGTGTTTATCATGCTCTTCAATTTGTCCTGTGATTCAGGAAGTCCACAGTTGTGATGGCAGTTCATTTGAATGTGCAGTTCACTTCTCGTCAGAGAAAGTGTTATGAATTGATCAGCCTGGATACACACTTGTAGAATAATTGTTCATAAAAATATTCATATTTTCCCATATCCACATGGGCTACCGGTATGCCTACATTTCTTGGATCCTCTAGCCATCAAAGTTTCTTCATCCACTCATGCAAGAAAGAATGTATACTGAGTTTTCAATATTGAAATCTGGTGAAAAAAAAAATTTCATTGCCACAGAATTATTAGACATTAAAAGTCTTTTATGTTTCAAAACCTGTGTAGTATTCACTGAAAATAACAACTTTAGCATTTATGGAATGAATCCTATTAATTTCTTTTATTTCCAAAATTGGTTTGGTAATAAATCAGGCTAATGTATAAAAGGATTCTTGTGAAATAAATATCTTATCAAAAAATAACATATATTAAAAACAACAACAACAACAACACAGCCAATGCTTCATATTCAAGTTAGTCTCATTTGAATAACAAATACCAATACAACATGTATCTTTGAAGCCTGATAGGAGGAGAGGCTGTGGTTTACCCCAATTCTAGGCCCCCTCCTGATTCCAGTATTCTCTGGATTGGCAATGATCTAACCTGGCTTCAGTGCAAATACACTGATGCCATCGAAAAGGAGTTCTCTCAAGTTTCCCCTCAATTCCAAAATCACCTACCTGCGGCTTTTTTTCCTCCTTCCTTCCTTTCACTTTCCTCTTCAAAGGTACCTCTACATCTGTGATCTTAATTCTTCCCCTTTTCTATTCTTTTGATGGACGATCCCCACCACTTCTTTTCCCTCTCTGCTTAGCAGCAGTAGCTTACACCTCTAATTTCTACTTCAACTCTTTGCCTCCCTCTGACTATGAACGTGCTCAGAAAGAAAAACAAAATCGTGCTTTTCCTTGTTGCTGTTGTCTTTAACTCCCCAGTGGCTCTTCTTCCAGATTCCCTTAAACACAAGTCTACCCTCTGAGCGTGATCTGAAGACCAGCAACATGGGCATCACCTGACAGCTTGTTAGAAACGCAGACCCACTGCTCAGAATGTGCGCTTTTCACTGGGTCCCCAGGTGACTAAAATTTGAGAAACTCTGGTCTATACCGAGCCTGCTTCTATAGCACTCGGACTTAACTGATCCCTCTGAAACAGCCGCAGGTGTCTCCCAGTAACACTTCCCCAAAAACTGCATCAGGATCTGCAGACTTTTCAGTGGACTCTTTACCAGGCTCCAGCTCCCCTGACCTCCCCGGAACGCACCCTGCTCTCCACCTCTTTCCCACTCTCTTCTGTTGGCCTATGAGACACCATCCTATAAGGCAGCAACACGCTGCATGATACGAAGGTCCAGACATTGACAGCTGACCACACCCGCCTGTGCTCACCGGCAGCCACACCCAGCTCTGCGTGATCAGGTACCGCAGTCCTCACCGCCTTCCTAATGGTCAGGGGACGGGCGAGTGGGACATTCTGCTGTGCCTCCCGGACAAGGTTTGGTGCTGGAAGGAGCTCACTTCATACCCGTCTCATTTCAAACACTCTTCCCTTCCTTCTTCTAAAGAACTATTCTACATTACCACCTCCTGCCAGGGACCCCCCTCCTTTTCCTTCATTTACTCCCCTCCTCTCTACCTCCCTCATTCTTCACTCCCTCCTTCCCTCCTCCTGGTTTCCTGATTGTCCTCAGGTCACAGAGCATCTTGAAACAAAACTAACAACTGAGCTCCTTAAACAGCATTCTAGTTTAATCTGTTGCTGACACCTGGTAAGATATACAATTTACTTCCTTTTCTCCTCTTTTTTCTCACTGTATGTTCAACAGGTGATTTTCTTTGGCTGAGAGAATAGATCCAAATCCATGTTTTAAATCAACATTCTGTAAAATGACTTTTTTTGGAATAAAATACAGTACTTACTTTCTATTTGTCCATTTAATGTATTTTTTTCTCCTAGATCTGCAGCTCCAGATAAATGATCAACACGGTTCGGTAGTTCAATCTCGGAGATACTCTGTTAAAATTAATATTAATAATGAGTTGCATAAAGATTTCCTGATCCCTTTCTAAGAAAATACCTGCATTTCCTATCTTATTATTATTTTTTTAATTTCCTACTTTAAAAGCAATTAGACTCGAAAACAAAATAAGCATATCCTGGAAACCCAAACATTTAAATAGAAAATTTCATATGCACTCTTTAGATCAAGTCTATCTTTAATCTTCAGTTGGCTTTTGATCTTCTGTAAACTGAGCATGGAAAGCTAGAGCAAATATTTTCACAGACAAAATACTGACTTACATGCAGATTTCAACAAAGAATTAACTTCAAAGCACCTCATTCCATTTTGCATTCCTCGACAAAAGAAGAGGACGTTTAAAAAACATATGTATTTTTATACGTATAACTGAATTGCTTTGCCGGTACACTTCAAACTAACATTATAAACTCACTCCACTTCAATAAAAAATTAAAATACATATTAAAATATATTCTGTAATAAGTATGCTATACATTTAAAATGTTTCTTAGGACAGATATTGTTTTTAGCATTAAAATAACATACATGGCATGAAAACAAGCCTTGGAGCCTGTCATGTTGAGTATTAACAGAACACTTTGGAAACTGCTACATTTCAGTAAACAAAGGCTTAGCGAATCTATTATTTGATAAAACTTTTATTGATAGGGAAAATAGTTGAATAAAGTACCAAAGTAGAAAGAAAAACATTTATGTTTAAATTAACAGCAGAAAAATTTTAAATGTAGCTATGCAGCTCTTCAAAGAAGTACCATAAGCTTTACTTCACTGAGGGAAGAATAAGAACACCGTTTAGTGACCACCCGCATGTGCCAGGCCCTTATGATGAACATTCTCTTCTCTACACACAACAATAACAACAGTGACTCTAAGGACGGTTACCCACTTGCTGCTTCCTGGCCGCTCCAAGATGCTAGAGTACCGTGATGAGCCGATGTCACCCACTGTTCTCTGTCTGGAACATCCCTCCCCTGGACCTTCGTGTGACTGGCTCCTTCCTGTCCGTCACCTGGCAGCTTTGGTCACACTCAGCTCTTTCCTGACTACCTAAATTCCACCCTTACTCCACCCCCGTCCTAACTACAAACTCCCCCACTGTTGTCGAACCTCACGCTCTCCACGTTCCTTATGTGAAGGACTTACTGTCCCTGATACAGGGTTCCTGTTTACTTGTTCTTCTGTTCCTGCCACTACAGCCTAACCCCTCAGCTGCTACATTCAGTGTCTTAACTGCCTGGTGCTAGTTGGTGTTCAGGAACAGGAATTTATTTAAGGTCAAAACATGGAAAATCCCCAGAAGGCGTCAAGTACCAAAGCACTACGTACCTATCGGAGATCTCCGATAATAGCCTACCGACACTCAACATACCCCAAGTGAGAAATCCCCGTGCCCGCTCTAACTTTCCCACTTTATTGTCCTTCAGATTTTAAAAAGGTGTCCTCAACATTTCAGTAGGTCACTAGTGGCCACTGTGATCATTCTTACATTTCTATAGCACCCTTTGCAGTTGACAACGTGTTTTCAGATTTGTTACCACATTTTTGTTCATGACACATAACCTGAGAGGTAGGCATCAGTACCATGTTTTGGAACGAGCTCACTGACATTCCAACAAGTCAGACAAGTTTTTCCAAGATCTCACAGTGGGTCAGAACCAGGATGCTACCACGTCTGCTGACTTCAAGTACAGGACCTGCCGAGATCCAAGAGTTCAGGCTCTTCTGACCTCTTTCCACGGCTATCACCTTGCAATAGGTCATCACTACCCTGCACTCAGCTTCCTTCAAGTTCGGTCGCCATAAAGGTACTCAGTGCCTGCTATTTTCTACCCAAAATGGGCTGTCCTCAGTAAAACATCACTAAACCAAACTGGTGGTATTTTAATCCCACATATTTATTACTAGTCCCCATGCTTTTGCTTCTCCTGAAATGTTCGCTGCAGATCTACTTGACAATCCAAATATAATAATACTTTCAAGTCGCAGGCACTGTCTTTCCAAGGTCAAAGTGGTTAAACAAACAAAAACACCGGTTTTTTGTGTTTTTCTTTTTTTAGTACAACCTGTTTCTCTCTGAATCTAAGAGTTTTACACATTCATTTATAACAAAGAAGCAAACATCTGGTCACAGGCCGACCAAGAATTATTTTCTTCAGTTTTTAGAAAATGTAACTTCAGAACCCAAACCGATTCCCTGTGACTTCTAAGCCTTGGCTTTTGCACTACATACAGCAGTTTCATTAGGTGAGTCTGGAAAATTAACACAAGTGCACTCTGCAGTGGCATGACATGTAGCACAGAATGACTTTACTAAGTGAGGGTTAAAGTGAGGAACCAAAATTTTGCTGGGCAAATGTAAAAGTGAGAAAGTGAAGTCAAAACATCCCTCCATTTATGTTTCAACATCACGCAATGCTTACATTTGAACATAATAACAATAGAAGACAGTACCTCAAAAGCCCGGGATGATTCTGCATCTTTCTTTCCTTTGAATCTTAATGCTGGTGTTGCATCTACAAAATGCAGTCACAGATACATTAATGAGAACACATACCACTGGGAAGTTTAAATACACATAAGTCTATCTGGATTCATGAATATGTCAATAAATTAAAGTGGCACGAAAGAATTTCAGAGGGTTGAAGCATTTTCTGGAAGAAAACTTGGTCGTAGTTGGGATATTTATGAAGGAAGATGGCAAAAGAAAAACACTTAAGAAGAAATGGCTATCAGATTTGGATCTACACACTTCAGATTTTTTACACGACTTTTTTTTTTTTTAATGGAGGTACCGGGAATCGAACCCAGGACCTCGTGCATGCTAAACGTGTGCTCTCCCACTGAGCTATACCCTCCCCCCTCCAACCACACTAGCTTTTAAGCAGAGAAGAAAACCCATAGATGCTCCCTGACTTCCCACCTCTGTCACCTTTGTGTGCTCCGTCTCCATCAGTAGAAATCAACTTGCTCTGATCTGCCTTCTCCTTTAGAACACCGTTAATTGTCCCAGTGCCGTTCTCTTTTCCCCCAGTTTTTGGCTTTGCTGCCTCTCCCTATAAAAACAAAACACAATGTCACAAAAACCCAACATCAGAAAACATCATATTCCTACACTTGGTCATTCAATCAGTCAGTCAGGAAGACAACATATAGTTACTGTATCCATCAAATCATAGGCATTCTCCTGGGAGAAGCTGGCAATATACATAAAAGACAGATTCTGCTCTACACTCTAGGGGAGGTAGAGACACATGAAAATGAATCAACACAGACAAGTTATCATTCAACAGCTCTACACCTGAAGTGAACAGATACAGTAAGGGCACAAAGGAGAGAAGAGACTTGCTGCATGCCAATAGCTCCGGGAATGCTGGGAAGACCAGACTGTGTCTTAAAAGACAGACCCAGTGCAAAGAGCAGATGTGAAGGGGGTTCTAAAAAGGGCAGCCTGAGCCGAAGGTCGAGGTGTGAAACAGCATGATAAGTCACATGGAAAACTAGAACTCAGTTACTGGGGACGGAATGGAGAGACAAAATTTGCTAGATTAAATATAAGACATCACTTCATTAATTTAAATGTGAGGCTATCTAAAAAAATAAATAACTTCAAGTTAAAACTAGCTTCCATAGAGAACTGTATTCAATATCTCACAAAAAAACTATAATGGAAAAGAAAGAAAAATTGGTTATATAACCAAATCACTTTACTGCACACCTGTAACTCATACAATACTGTACATCAACTACACTTGAATTAAAAAACAAACTTCTATAACCAAAAAGAAAAAAGGTTAGGGTCAAATTTTCTTTCTGTTGTTCATAAAATCAGCTCTATGTCCTTCAGAAGAGTCTGAGCACTTTCTTCCATGACCTGACTTTTCCTTCTCTTAATTTGAATTAGAGATAATTTCTGTCATAATGTGTGCTATAGAGTTCCTGCTCTCACTTAACCCCACTATTTCTGCTGTGTCTGTATAATCATCTCTCTCATTTTGACACTCATACATCTTGTCCTTATTAGATGAACGCTTCCCCTTTGTACCCCTGCCCATCTTCATATTCATCCAGCTGTTCTTTCCTGTTGCTCTCTTACTCTTTCTTTTCTTAATGGCATATTTGAGAACTGTTTATTGCCACCAACCTTTACAAGTCTCAGTCCTGCACGTGTACCTCTCTTGTTATCACACTGTTTTCTATTGTGATCTTGAGGACTTCCATTCCTCTGTAGGATCCTTTTCATCCCCATGAGAATCAGGGGGACGGTAAGTGAAAAAGCACAGGAAGGAAAAGTTAAAAACAAAACGGCTTACCTCTGAAACACCAAGGACTACTGAAGACGTGAGAGGTTCCGGTGCTGGGAAGGCAGGATGAGAAAAGCCTGAAACTTCACTGGATGGTTGGGAAAAGGTTCTAACTGCATCTTCATTTTCACTATTAGAATTATGGTCCTCAAAGACGGTGCTAGTTCCTGGTTTCAAAACACCATCTTTTGCCTCTGCTGTAGTGAAAACAAGGTACAGTAGATGAAATGATCTGTAATTTCTCATCAGTGACAACACAAAAAGACAGTCTTCAAATAACTTACTGTTTATCACGGGTTCTTCCCAGGCCCGAATTAGCTTGGCAAATCTTGGATGCCGGACTTTCTAGAGAAGAAAATTGCAGCTTTAAGAACAACAAATATGAAATTGAATAAAGTAACTGTAACATTCCCCATTCCTAGATGATCTAACACAAAGAGCGCTGGCTTTGGAGTCATTCAGATACGGATTCAAGTCCCGGGTCTGTCATTTACCAACCTACATCTTCTCATGGGGTGAGGATTATGACAGATGACCTCAGGGGTCCCAAAATGTTACTTTCTTTACCCCTCATTGATTATCATACAAACACTATGGTATCCATTAGATGACTTTCTTGACCAAAATGATCTAGAACAAAATCTTATACCTGATAGTTTAGAGTCGTATTGAAAAACCTCACATTAAGAAATTTAAAGTGGTGGTTGTATTTTGAAATGTGTTTGCATGATTTATATATGTGTGAATGATCTCTCATGGGGGAAATATGAGAGTTTACTTTTTAGCAGTATCTTATTTGGATGAGTTAGAACGGCAAACAGTATAAGCTACTTCTATTCCATTCGCCAAGAAGCTAAAGACAAATGGTTGTTCATAGTCAGTTCCTTCTAAGAAAGAGGAATAAGAACAAAAGTAATTCTGAGGGGCAATGACTCATGAGTGAAAGCCACACACATAGTAAACAGAAAGCTGTCACTAAATATGTTCACAGAGGCAGAGTGAGATGGACTGAAAGAGCAGACACCGAGGAAGTGTTTTCTGCAGAGAAATATTAGGTTTGGGGAAAATCACTAAAAAAAAAAAGTGGGGAGGAGGAAGAAAAGAAAAAATGAGACATGACTAGTGAAGTACAAACTTAAGGCAAGTAAAAAGGAAAATGTAAGTATAACAAGGCATGTGGAGAAATATATATATTTCAGCATTTATATATAATAGATCAGGGATGTATCAGTATTGTTAGGGATATACGATGAGTGAAAGCCTCTGTTTTACCTTTTTATTATATATATAAAAATATGTAAGTTATATATGCAAGTATATATATTATTCAGCAAATTTTATAAAAATATGAAAATATATGGCCTATAAAACATATATATAAAACAAAGGCCTTTCTTCATAGTATATCCCCAATAATACTGACTTGTATTACCCCACAACTGTTTGTTTGTAAACACTGCTATAAGTAACAGTTAAATTTTGTCACTGTAAGTCACTCAATTGAACATGGTCATCTCTCACCACCCACTGTTCTCTGTCTGGAACGTCCCTCCCCTGGACCTTCGTGTGACTGGCTCCTTCCTGTCCGTCACCTGGCAGCTTTGGTCACACTCAGCTCTTTCCTGACTACCTAAATTCCACCCTTACTCCACCCCCGTCCTAACTACAAACTCCCCCACTGTTGTCGAACCTCACGCTCTCCACGTTCCTTATGTGAAGGACTTACTGTCCCTGATACAGGGTTCCTGTTTACTTGTTCTTCTGTTCCTGCCACTACAGCCTAACCCCTCAGCTGCTACATTCAGTGTCTTAACTGCCTGGTGCTAGTTGGTGTTCAGGAACAGGAATTTATTTAAGGTCAAAACATGGAAAATCCCCAGAAGGCGTCAAGTACCAAAGCACTACGTACCTATCGGAGATCTCCGATAATAGCCTACCGACACTCAACATACCCCAAGTGAGAAATCCCCGTGCCCGCTCTAACTTTCCCACTTTATTGTCCTTCAGATTTTAAAAAGGTGTCCTCAACATTTCAGTAGGTCACTAGTGGCCACTGTGATCATTCTTACATTTCTATAGCACCCTTTGCAGTTGACAACGTGTTTTCAGATTTGTTACCACATTTTTGTTCATGACACATAACCTGAGAGGTAGGCATCAGTACCATGTTTTGGAACGAGCTCACTGACATTCCAACAAGTCAGACAAGTTTTTCCAAGATCTCACAGTGGGTCAGAACCAGGATGCTACCACGTCTGCTGACTTCAAGTACAGGACCTGCCGAGATCCAAGAGTTCAGGCTCTTCTGACCTCTTTCCACGGCTATCACCTTGCAATAGGTCATCACTACCCTGCACTCAGCTTCCTTCAAGTTCGGTCGCCATAAAGGTACTCAGTGCCTGCTATTTTCTACCCAAAATGGGCTGTCCTCAGTAAAACATCACTAAACCAAACTGGTGGTATTTTAATCCCACATATTTATTACTAGTCCCCATGCTTTTGCTTCTCCTGAAATGTTCGCTGCAGATCTACTTGACAATCCAAATATAATAATACTTTCAAGTCGCAGGCACTGTCTTTCCAAGGTCAAAGTGGTTAAACAAACAAAAACACCGGTTTTTTGTGTTTTTCTTTTTTTAGTACAACCTGTTTCTCTCTGAATCTAAGAGTTTTACACATTCATTTATAACAAAGAAGCAAACATCTGGTCACAGGCCGACCAAGAATTATTTTCTTCAGTTTTTAGAAAATGTAACTTCAGAACCCAAACCGATTCCCTGTGACTTCTAAGCCTTGGCTTTTGCACTACATACAGCAGTTTCATTAGGTGAGTCTGGAAAATTAACACAAGTGCACTCTGCAGTGGCATGACATGTAGCACAGAATGACTTTACTAAGTGAGGGTTAAAGTGAGGAACCAAAATTTTGCTGGGCAAATGTAAAAGTGAGAAAGTGAAGTCAAAACATCCCTCCATTTATGTTTCAACATCACGCAATGCTTACATTTGAACATAATAACAATAGAAGACAGTACCTCAAAAGCCCGGGATGATTCTGCATCTTTCTTTCCTTTGAATCTTAATGCTGGTGTTGCATCTACAAAATGCAGTCACAGATACATTAATGAGAACACATACCACTGGGAAGTTTAAATACACATAAGTCTATCTGGATTCATGAATATGTCAATAAATTAAAGTGGCACGAAAGAATTTCAGAGGGTTGAAGCATTTTCTGGAAGAAAACTTGGTCGTAGTTGGGATATTTATGAAGGAAGATGGCAAAAGAAAAACACTTAAGAAGAAATGGCTATCAGATTTGGATCTACACACTTCAGATTTTTTACACGACTTTTTTTTTTTTTAATGGAGGTACCGGGAATCGAACCCAGGACCTCGTGCATGCTAAACGTGTGCTCTCCCACTGAGCTATACCCTCCCCCCTCCAACCACACTAGCTTTTAAGCAGAGAAGAAAACCCATAGATGCTCCCTGACTTCCCACCTCTGTCACCTTTGTGTGCTCCGTCTCCATCAGTAGAAATCAACTTGCTCTGATCTGCCTTCTCCTTTAGAACACCGTTAATTGTCCCAGTGCCGTTCTCTTTTCCCCCAGTTTTTGGCTTTGCTGCCTCTCCCTATAAAAACAAAACACAATGTCACAAAAACCCAACATCAGAAAACATCATATTCCTACACTTGGTCATTCAATCAGTCAGTCAGGAAGACAACATATAGTTACTGTATCCATCAAATCATAGGCATTCTCCTGGGAGAAGCTGGCAATATACATAAAAGACAGATTCTGCTCTACACTCTAGGGGAGGTAGAGACACATGAAAATGAATCAACACAGACAAGTTATCATTCAACAGCTCTACACCTGAAGTGAACAGATACAGTAAGGGCACAAAGGAGAGAAGAGACTTGCTGCATGCCAATAGCTCCGGGAATGCTGGGAAGACCAGACTGTGTCTTAAAAGACAGACCCAGTGCAAAGAGCAGATGTGAAGGGGGTTCTAAAAAGGGCAGCCTGAGCCGAAGGTCGAGGTGTGAAACAGCATGATAAGTCACATGGAAAACTAGAACTCAGTTACTGGGGACGGAATGGAGAGACAAAATTTGCTAGATTAAATATAAGACATCACTTCATTAATTTAAATGTGAGGCTATCTAAAAAAATAAATAACTTCAAGTTAAAACTAGCTTCCATAGAGAACTGTATTCAATATCTCACAAAAAAACTATAATGGAAAAGAAAGAAAAATTGGTTATATATATATATATATATAACCAAATCACTTTACTGCACACCTGTAACTCATACAATACTGTACATCAACTACACTTGAATTAAAAAACAAACTTCTATAACCAAAAAGAAAAAAGGTTAGGGTCAAATTTTCTTTCTGTTGTTCATAAAATCAGCTCTATGTCCTTCAGAAGAGTCTGAGCACTTTCTTCCATGACCTGACTTTTCCTTCTCTTAATTTGAATTAGAGATAATTTCTGTCATAATGTGTGCTATAGAGTTCCTGCTCTCACTTAACCCCACTATTTCTGCTGTGTCTGTATAATCATCTCTCTCATTTTGACACTCATACATCTTGTCCTTATTAGATGAACGCTTCCCCTTTGTACCCCTGCCCATCTTCATATTCATCCAGCTGTTCTTTCCTGTTGCTCTCTTACTCTTTCTTTTCTTAATGGCATATTTGAGAACTGTTTATTGCCACCAACCTTTACAAGTCTCAGTCCTGCACGTGTACCTCTCTTGTTATCACACTGTTTTCTATTGTGATCTTGAGGACTTCCATTCCTCTGTAGGATCCTTTTCATCCCCATGAGAATCAGGGGGACGGTAAGTGAAAAAGCACAGGAAGGAAAAGTTAAAAACAAAACGGCTTACCTCTGAAACACCAAGGACTACTGAAGACGTGAGAGGTTCCGGTGCTGGGAAGGCAGGATGAGAAAAGCCTGAAACTTCACTGGATGGTTGGGAAAAGGTTCTAACTGCATCTTCATTTTCACTATTAGAATTATGGTCCTCAAAGACGGTGCTAGTTCCTGGTTTCAAAACACCATCTTTTGCCTCTGCTGTAGTGAAAACAAGGTACAGTAGATGAAATGATCTGTAATTTCTCATCAGTGACAACACAAAAAGACAGTCTTCAAATAACTTACTGTTTATCACGGGTTCTTCCCAGGCCCGAATTAGCTTGGCAAATCTTGGATGCCGGACTTTCTAGAGAAGAAAATTGCAGCTTTAAGAACAACAAATATGAAATTGAATAAAGTAACTGTAACATTCCCCATTCCTAGATGATCTAACACAAAGAGCGCTGGCTTTGGAGTCATTCAGATACGGATTCAAGTCCCGGGTCTGTCATTTACCAACCTACATCTTCTCATGGGGTGAGGATTATGACAGATGACCTCAGGGGTCCCAAAATGTTACTTTCTTTACCCCTCATTGATTATCATACAAACACTATGGTATCCATTAGATGACTTTCTTGACCAAAATGATCTAGAACAAAATCTTATACCTGATAGTTTAGAGTCGTATTGAAAAACCTCACATTAAGAAATTTAAAGTGGTGGTTGTATTTTGAAATGTGTTTGCATGATTTATATATGTGTGAATGATCTCTCATGGGGGAAATATGAGAGTTTACTTTTTAGCAGTATCTTATTTGGATGAGTTAGAACGGCAAACAGTATAAGCTACTTCTATTCCATTCGCCAAGAAGCTAAAGACAAATGGTTGTTCATAGTCAGTTCCTTCTAAGAAAGAGGAATAAGAACAAAAGTAATTCTGAGGGGCAATGACTCATGAGTGAAAGCCACACACATAGTAAACAGAAAGCTGTCACTAAATATGTTCACAGAGGCAGAGTGAGATGGACTGAAAGAGCAGACACCGAGGAAGTGTTTTCTGCAGAGAAATATTAGGTTTGGGGAAAATCACTAAAAAAAAAAAGTGGGGAGGAGGAAGAAAAGAAAAAATGAGACATGACTAGTGAAGTACAAACTTAAGGCAAGTAAAAAGGAAAATGTAAGTATAACAAGGCATGTGGAGAAATATATATATTTCAGCATTTATATATAATAGATCAGGGATGTATCAGTATTGTTAGGGATATACGATGAGTGAAAGCCTCTGTTTTACCTTTTTATTATATATATAAAAATATGTAAGTTATATATGCAAGTATATATATTATTCAGCAAATTTTATAAAAATATGAAAATATATGGCCTATAAAACATATATATAAAACAAAGGCCTTTCTTCATAGTATATCCCCAATAATACTGACTTGTATTACCCCACAACTGTTTGTTTGTAAACACTGCTATAAGTAACAGTTAAATTTTGTCACTGTAAGTCACTCAATTGAACATGGTCATCTCTCACCACCCACTGTTCTCTGTCTGGAACGTCCCTCCCCTGGACCTTCGTGTGACTGGCTCCTTCCTGTCCGTCACCTGGCAGCTTTGGTCACACTCAGCTCTTTCCTGACTACCTAAATTCCACCCTTACTCCACCCCCGTCCTAACTACAAACTCCCCCACTGTTGTCGAACCTCACGCTCTCCACGTTCCTTATGTGAAGGACTTACTGTCCCTGATACAGGGTTCCTGTTTACTTGTTCTTCTGTTCCTGCCACTACAGCCTAACCCCTCAGCTGCTACATTCAGTGTCTTAACTGCCTGGTGCTAGTTGGTGTTCAGGAACAGGAATTTATTTAAGGTCAAAACATGGAAAATCCCCAGAAGGCGTCAAGTACCAAAGCACTACGTACCTATCGGAGATCTCCGATAATAGCCTACGACACTCAACATACCCCAAGTGAGAAATCCCCGTGCCCGCTCTAACTTTCCCACTTTATTGTCCTTCAGATTTTAAAAAGGTGTCCTCAACATTTCAGTAGGTCACTAGTGGCCACTGTGATCATTCTTACATTTCTATAGCACCCTTTGCAGTTGACAACGTGTTTTCAGATTTGTTACCACATTTTTGTTCATGACACATAACCTGAGAGGTAGGCATCAGTACCATGTTTTGGAACGAGCTCACTGACATTCCAACAAGTCAGACAAGTTTTTCCAAGATCTCACAGTGGGTCAGAACCAGGATGCTACCACGTCTGCTGACTTCAAGTACAGGACCTGCCGAGATCCAAGAGTTCAGGCTCTTCTGACCTCTTTCCACGGCTATCACCTTGCAATAGGTCATCACTACCCTGCACTCAGCTTCCTTCAAGTTCGGTCGCCATAAAGGTACTCAGTGCCTGCTATTTTCTACCCAAAATGGGCTGTCCTCAGTAAAACATCACTAAACCAAACTGGTGGTATTTTAATCCCACATATTTATTACTAGTCCCCATGCTTTTGCTTCTCCTGAAATGTTCGCTGCAGATCTACTTGACAATCCAAATATAATAATACTTTCAAGTCGCAGGCACTGTCTTTCCAAGGTCAAAGTGGTTAAACAAACAAAAACACCGGTTTTTTGTGTTTTTCTTTTTTTAGTACAACCTGTTTCTCTCTGAATCTAAGAGTTTTACACATTCATTTATAACAAAGAAGCAAACATCTGGTCACAGGCCGACCAAGAATTATTTTCTTCAGTTTTTAGAAAATGTAACTTCAGAACCCAAACCGATTCCCTGTGACTTCTAAGCCTTGGCTTTTGCACTACATACAGCAGTTTCATTAGGTGAGTCTGGAAAATTAACACAAGTGCACTCTGCAGTGGCATGACATGTAGCACAGAATGACTTTACTAAGTGAGGGTTAAAGTGAGGAACCAAAATTTTGCTGGGCAAATGTAAAAGTGAGAAAGTGAAGTCAAAACATCCCTCCATTTATGTTTCAACATCACGCAATGCTTACATTTGAACATAATAACAATAGAAGACAGTACCTCAAAAGCCCGGGATGATTCTGCATCTTTCTTTCCTTTGAATCTTAATGCTGGTGTTGCATCTACAAAATGCAGTCACAGATACATTAATGAGAACACATACCACTGGGAAGTTTAAATACACATAAGTCTATCTGGATTCATGAATATGTCAATAAATTAAAGTGGCACGAAAGAATTTCAGAGGGTTGAAGCATTTTCTGGAAGAAAACTTGGTCGTAGTTGGGATATTTATGAAGGAAGATGGCAAAAGAAAAACACTTAAGAAGAAATGGCTATCAGATTTGGATCTACACACTTCAGATTTTTTACACGACTTTTTTTTTTTTTAATGGAGGTACCGGGAATCGAACCCAGGACCTCGTGCATGCTAAACGTGTGCTCTCCCACTGAGCTATACCCTCCCCCCTCCAACCACACTAGCTTTTAAGCAGAGAAGAAAACCCATAGATGCTCCCTGACTTCCCACCTCTGTCACCTTTGTGTGCTCCGTCTCCATCAGTAGAAATCAACTTGCTCTGATCTGCCTTCTCCTTTAGAACACCGTTAATTGTCCCAGTGCCGTTCTCTTTTCCCCCAGTTTTTGGCTTTGCTGCCTCTCCCTATAAAAACAAAACACAATGTCACAAAAACCCAACATCAGAAAACATCATATTCCTACACTTGGTCATTCAATCAGTCAGTCAGGAAGACAACATATAGTTACTGTATCCATCAAATCATAGGCATTCTCCTGGGAGAAGCTGGCAATATACATAAAAGACAGATTCTGCTCTACACTCTAGGGGAGGTAGAGACACATGAAAATGAATCAACACAGACAAGTTATCATTCAACAGCTCTACACCTGAAGTGAACAGATACAGTAAGGGCACAAAGGAGAGAAGAGACTTGCTGCATGCCAATAGCTCCGGGAATGCTGGGAAGACCAGACTGTGTCTTAAAAGACAGACCCAGTGCAAAGAGCAGATGTGAAGGGGGTTCTAAAAAGGGCAGCCTGAGCCGAAGGTCGAGGTGTGAAACAGCATGATAAGTCACATGGAAAACTAGAACTCAGTTACTGGGGACGGAATGGAGAGACAAAATTTGCTAGATTAAATATAAGACATCACTTCATTAATTTAAATGTGAGGCTATCTAAAAAAATAAATAACTTCAAGTTAAAACTAGCTTCCATAGAGAACTGTATTCAATATCTCACAAAAAAACTATAATGGAAAAGAAAGAAAAATTGGTTATATATATATATATATATAACCAAATCACTTTACTGCACACCTGTAACTCATACAATACTGTACATCAACTACACTTGAATTAAAAAACAAACTTCTATAACCAAAAAGAAAAAAGGTTAGGGTCAAATTTTCTTTCTGTTGTTCATAAAATCAGCTCTATGTCCTTCAGAAGAGTCTGAGCACTTTCTTCCATGACCTGACTTTTCCTTCTCTTAATTTGAATTAGAGATAATTTCTGTCATAATGTGTGCTATAGAGTTCCTGCTCTCACTTAACCCCACTATTTCTGCTGTGTCTGTATAATCATCTCTCTCATTTTGACACTCATACATCTTGTCCTTATTAGATGAACGCTTCCCCTTTGTACCCCTGCCCATCTTCATATTCATCCAGCTGTTCTTTCCTGTTGCTCTCTTACTCTTTCTTTTCTTAATGGCATATTTGAGAACTGTTTATTGCCACCAACCTTTACAAGTCTCAGTCCTGCACGTGTACCTCTCTTGTTATCACACTGTTTTCTATTGTGATCTTGAGGACTTCCATTCCTCTGTAGGATCCTTTTCATCCCCATGAGAATCAGGGGGACGGTAAGTGAAAAAGCACAGGAAGGAAAAGTTAAAAACAAAACGGCTTACCTCTGAAACACCAAGGACTACTGAAGACGTGAGAGGTTCCGGTGCTGGGAAGGCAGGATGAGAAAAGCCTGAAACTTCACTGGATGGTTGGGAAAAGGTTCTAACTGCATCTTCATTTTCACTATTAGAATTATGGTCCTCAAAGACGGTGCTAGTTCCTGGTTTCAAAACACCATCTTTTGCCTCTGCTGTAGTGAAAACAAGGTACAGTAGATGAAATGATCTGTAATTTCTCATCAGTGACAACACAAAAAGACAGTCTTCAAATAACTTACTGTTTATCACGGGTTCTTCCCAGGCCCGAATTAGCTTGGCAAATCTTGGATGCCGGACTTTCTAGAGAAGAAAATTGCAGCTTTAAGAACAACAAATATGAAATTGAATAAAGTAACTGTAACATTCCCCATTCCTAGATGATCTAACACAAAGAGCGCTGGCTTTGGAGTCATTCAGATACGGATTCAAGTCCCGGGTCTGTCATTTACCAACCTACATCTTCTCATGGGGTGAGGATTATGACAGATGACCTCAGGGGTCCCAAAATGTTACTTTCTTTACCCCTCATTGATTATCATACAAACACTATGGTATCCATTAGATGACTTTCTTGACCAAAATGATCTAGAACAAAATCTTATACCTGATAGTTTAGAGTCGTATTGAAAAACCTCACATTAAGAAATTTAAAGTGGTGGTTGTATTTTGAAATGTGTTTGCATGATTTATATATGTGTGAATGATCTCTCATGGGGGAAATATGAGAGTTTACTTTTTAGCAGTATCTTATTTGGATGAGTTAGAACGGCAAACAGTATAAGCTACTTCTATTCCATTCGCCAAGAAGCTAAAGACAAATGGTTGTTCATAGTCAGTTCCTTCTAAGAAAGAGGAATAAGAACAAAAGTAATTCTGAGGGGCAATGACTCATGAGTGAAAGCCACACACATAGTAAACAGAAAGCTGTCACTAAATATGTTCACAGAGGCAGAGTGAGATGGACTGAAAGAGCAGACACCGAGGAAGTGTTTTCTGCAGAGAAATATTAGGTTTGGGGAAAATCACTAAAAAAAAAAAGTGGGGAGGAGGAAGAAAAGAAAAAATGAGACATGACTAGTGAAGTACAAACTTAAGGCAAGTAAAAAGGAAAATGTAAGTATAACAAGGCATGTGGAGAAATATATATATTTCAGCATTTATATATAATAGATCAGGGATGTATCAGTATTGTTAGGGATATACGATGAGTGAAAGCCTCTGTTTTACCTTTTTATTATATATATAAAAATATGTAAGTTATATATGCAAGTATATATATTATTCAGCAAATTTTATAAAAATATGAAAATATATGGCCTATAAAACATATATATAAAACAAAGGCCTTTCTTCATAGTATATCCCCAATAATACTGACTTGTATTACCCCACAACTGTTTGTTTGTAAACACTGCTATAAGTAACAGTTAAATTTTGTCACTGTAAGTCACTCAATTGAACATGGTCATCTCTCACCACCCACTGTTCTCTGTCTGGAACGTCCCTCCCCTGGACCTTCGTGTGACTGGCTCCTTCCTGTCCGTCACCTGGCAGCTTTGGTCACACTCAGCTCTTTCCTGACTACCTAAATTCCACCCTTACTCCACCCCCGTCCTAACTACAAACTCCCCCACTGTTGTCGAACCTCACGCTCTCCACGTTCCTTATGTGAAGGACTTACTGTCCCTGATACAGGGTTCCTGTTTACTTGTTCTTCTGTTCCTGCCACTACAGCCTAACCCCTCAGCTGCTACATTCAGTGTCTTAACTGCCTGGTGCTAGTTGGTGTTCAGGAACAGGAATTTATTTAAGGTCAAAACATGGAAAATCCCCAGAAGGCGTCAAGTACCAAAGCACTACGTACCTATCGGAGATCTCCGATAATAGCCTACCGACACTCAACATACCCCAAGTGAGAAATCCCCGTGCCCGCTCTAACTTTCCCACTTTATTGTCCTTCAGATTTTAAAAAGGTGTCCTCAACATTTCAGTAGGTCACTAGTGGCCACTGTGATCATTCTTACATTTCTATAGCACCCTTTGCAGTTGACAACGTGTTTTCAGATTTGTTACCACATTTTTGTTCATGACACATAACCTGAGAGGTAGGCATCAGTACCATGTTTTGGAACGAGCTCACTGACATTCCAACAAGTCAGACAAGTTTTTCCAAGATCTCACAGTGGGTCAGAACCAGGATGCTACCACGTCTGCTGACTTCAAGTACAGGACCTGCCGAGATCCAAGAGTTCAGGCTCTTCTGACCTCTTTCCACGGCTATCACCTTGCAATAGGTCATCACTACCCTGCACTCAGCTTCCTTCAAGTTCGGTCGCCATAAAGGTACTCAGTGCCTGCTATTTTCTACCCAAAATGGGCTGTCCTCAGTAAAACATCACTAAACCAAACTGGTGGTATTTTAATCCCACATATTTATTACTAGTCCCCATGCTTTTGCTTCTCCTGAAATGTTCGCTGCAGATCTACTTGACAATCCAAATATAATAATACTTTCAAGTCGCAGGCACTGTCTTTCCAAGGTCAAAGTGGTTAAACAAACAAAAACACCGGTTTTTTGTGTTTTTCTTTTTTTAGTACAACCTGTTTCTCTCTGAATCTAAGAGTTTTACACATTCATTTATAACAAAGAAGCAAACATCTGGTCACAGGCCGACCAAGAATTATTTTCTTCAGTTTTTAGAAAATGTAACTTCAGAACCCAAACCGATTCCCTGTGACTTCTAAGCCTTGGCTTTTGCACTACATACAGCAGTTTCATTAGGTGAGTCTGGAAAATTAACACAAGTGCACTCTGCAGTGGCATGACATGTAGCACAGAATGACTTTACTAAGTGAGGGTTAAAGTGAGGAACCAAAATTTTGCTGGGCAAATGTAAAAGTGAGAAAGTGAAGTCAAAACATCCCTCCATTTATGTTTCAACATCACGCAATGCTTACATTTGAACATAATAACAATAGAAGACAGTACCTCAAAAGCCCGGGATGATTCTGCATCTTTCTTTCCTTTGAATCTTAATGCTGGTGTTGCATCTACAAAATGCAGTCACAGATACATTAATGAGAACACATACCACTGGGAAGTTTAAATACACATAAGTCTATCTGGATTCATGAATATGTCAATAAATTAAAGTGGCACGAAAGAATTTCAGAGGGTTGAAGCATTTTCTGGAAGAAAACTTGGTCGTAGTTGGGATATTTATGAAGGAAGATGGCAAAAGAAAAACACTTAAGAAGAAATGGCTATCAGATTTGGATCTACACACTTCAGATTTTTTACACGACTTTTTTTTTTTTTAATGGAGGTACCGGGAATCGAACCCAGGACCTCGTGCATGCTAAACGTGTGCTCTCCCACTGAGCTATACCCTCCCCCCTCCAACCACACTAGCTTTTAAGCAGAGAAGAAAACCCATAGATGCTCCCTGACTTCCCACCTCTGTCACCTTTGTGTGCTCCGTCTCCATCAGTAGAAATCAACTTGCTCTGATCTGCCTTCTCCTTTAGAACACCGTTAATTGTCCCAGTGCCGTTCTCTTTTCCCCCAGTTTTTGGCTTTGCTGCCTCTCCCTATAAAAACAAAACACAATGTCACAAAAACCCAACATCAGAAAACATCATATTCCTACACTTGGTCATTCAATCAGTCAGTCAGGAAGACAACATATAGTTACTGTATCCATCAAATCATAGGCATTCTCCTGGGAGAAGCTGGCAATATACATAAAAGACAGATTCTGCTCTACACTCTAGGGGAGGTAGAGACACATGAAAATGAATCAACACAGACAAGTTATCATTCAACAGCTCTACACCTGAAGTGAACAGATACAGTAAGGGCACAAAGGAGAGAAGAGACTTGCTGCATGCCAATAGCTCCGGGAATGCTGGGAAGACCAGACTGTGTCTTAAAAGACAGACCCAGTGCAAAGAGCAGATGTGAAGGGGGTTCTAAAAAGGGCAGCCTGAGCCGAAGGTCGAGGTGTGAAACAGCATGATAAGTCACATGGAAAACTAGAACTCAGTTACTGGGGACGGAATGGAGAGACAAAATTTGCTAGATTAAATATAAGACATCACTTCATTAATTTAAATGTGAGGCTATCTAAAAAAATAAATAACTTCAAGTTAAAACTAGCTTCCATAGAGAACTGTATTCAATATCTCACAAAAAAACTATAATGGAAAAGAAAGAAAAATTGGTTATATATATATATATATATATAACCAAATCACTTTACTGCACACCTGTAACTCATACAATACTGTACATCAACTACACTTGAATTAAAAAACAAACTTCTATAACCAAAAAGAAAAAAGGTTAGGGTCAAATTTTCTTTCTGTTGTTCATAAAATCAGCTCTATGTCCTTCAGAAGAGTCTGAGCACTTTCTTCCATGACCTGACTTTTCCTTCTCTTAATTTGAATTAGAGATAATTTCTGTCATAATGTGTGCTATAGAGTTCCTGCTCTCACTTAACCCCACTATTTCTGCTGTGTCTGTATAATCATCTCTCTCATTTTGACACTCATACATCTTGTCCTTATTAGATGAACGCTTCCCCTTTGTACCCCTGCCCATCTTCATATTCATCCAGCTGTTCTTTCCTGTTGCTCTCTTACTCTTTCTTTTCTTAATGGCATATTTGAGAACTGTTTATTGCCACCAACCTTTACAAGTCTCAGTCCTGCACGTGTACCTCTCTTGTTATCACACTGTTTTCTATTGTGATCTTGAGGACTTCCATTCCTCTGTAGGATCCTTTTCATCCCCATGAGAATCAGGGGGACGGTAAGTGAAAAAGCACAGGAAGGAAAAGTTAAAAACAAAACGGCTTACCTCTGAAACACCAAGGACTACTGAAGACGTGAGAGGTTCCGGTGCTGGGAAGGCAGGATGAGAAAAGCCTGAAACTTCACTGGATGGTTGGGAAAAGGTTCTAACTGCATCTTCATTTTCACTATTAGAATTATGGTCCTCAAAGACGGTGCTAGTTCCTGGTTTCAAAACACCATCTTTTGCCTCTGCTGTAGTGAAAACAAGGTACAGTAGATGAAATGATCTGTAATTTCTCATCAGTGACAACACAAAAAGACAGTCTTCAAATAACTTACTGTTTATCACGGGTTCTTCCCAGGCCCGAATTAGCTTGGCAAATCTTGGATGCCGGACTTTCTAGAGAAGAAAATTGCAGCTTTAAGAACAACAAATATGAAATTGAATAAAGTAACTGTAACATTCCCCATTCCTAGATGATCTAACACAAAGAGCGCTGGCTTTGGAGTCATTCAGATACGGATTCAAGTCCCGGGTCTGTCATTTACCAACCTACATCTTCTCATGGGGTGAGGATTATGACAGATGACCTCAGGGGTCCCAAAATGTTACTTTCTTTACCCCTCATTGATTATCATACAAACACTATGGTATCCATTAGATGACTTTCTTGACCAAAATGATCTAGAACAAAATCTTATACCTGATAGTTTAGAGTCGTATTGAAAAACCTCACATTAAGAAATTTAAAGTGGTGGTTGTATTTTGAAATGTGTTTGCATGATTTATATATGTGTGAATGATCTCTCATGGGGGAAATATGAGAGTTTACTTTTTAGCAGTATCTTATTTGGATGAGTTAGAACGGCAAACAGTATAAGCTACTTCTATTCCATTCGCCAAGAAGCTAAAGACAAATGGTTGTTCATAGTCAGTTCCTTCTAAGAAAGAGGAATAAGAACAAAAGTAATTCTGAGGGGCAATGACTCATGAGTGAAAGCCACACACATAGTAAACAGAAAGCTGTCACTAAATATGTTCACAGAGGCAGAGTGAGATGGACTGAAAGAGCAGACACCGAGGAAGTGTTTTCTGCAGAGAAATATTAGGTTTGGGGAAAATCACTAAAAAAAAAAAGTGGGGAGGAGGAAGAAAAGAAAAAATGAGACATGACTAGTGAAGTACAAACTTAAGGCAAGTAAAAAGGAAAATGTAAGTATAACAAGGCATGTGGAGAAATATATATATTTCAGCATTTATATATAATAGATCAGGGATGTATCAGTATTGTTAGGGATATACGATGAGTGAAAGCCTCTGTTTTACCTTTTTATTATATATATAAAAATATGTAAGTTATATATGCAAGTATATATATTATTCAGCAAATTTTATAAAAATATGAAAATATATGGCCTATAAAACATATATATAAAACAAAGGCCTTTCTTCATAGTATATCCCCAATAATACTGACTTGTATTACCCCACAACTGTTTCTTTGTAAACACTGCTATAAGTAACAGTTAAATTTTGTCACTGTAAGTCACTCAATTGAACATGGTCATCTCTCACTACGTGAATGCTGCAAATTATTAGTAGAGGGAGAGAAAAATAGATTTTAGAAAGTTCCTAACACATCAGCTTTCCACCTAGACAAAGAACTGGTCATCAGGATTCTAAGGATAATAGATAGCTTGAAAAGATATATTTCATGGAACATGAGAGGGGGCTAAAAGAAGGTTAAAAAGTTTTCATCTCAAATTCTAAGCTCACAGTTGGTGGATACTGAAAAACAGACTGTAACCTTTTCCTATTTATCATATACTTCTTATCTATTTCCTCGGCATTTATGACATATTTCCTCTCATAACAACTGAACTTTTACAGCCTAAACAAAGGGAATAGAAATTTAAGGCATATTTTTAGAATTCAAATAGATTTCATTATGATAGAGTGTGCATGTTGTATCACCTGCAGCATGGTGCAGAATTCCATGTCTCCTCATGCACTCACATTCATAGAATACTAAAATGCTTCTTACATTTAAGACCTTATTCTAGGTGCTCCAGGAAATGCACAATTACGTTCCCTAATCTCTAGCGGTGTATACTGATGCAGGGGTTATAAAATGAGTATGTAAATAACTATACTACAAAGTATCTGAAACTTGAAATTTTAGAATGGGACACGGGGACTGGACATACTTTTTAAAACTGTAAGATGAAAGAATTCTGAAATAGGTTTCATCATATGGTTGTTATTAAGAGTCTACTTCTAAAGCTGGCTGTTATTTTAGGGAAAACATGTATTCTTCAGTTAGATGCAGAGTTTTGAACATATTCATAATGGGATAATTTAGAAAACACAGAGGAATCTCTTTATAATATGGACTTTGAGAAACAGAATTTTAATTTCTAAATTTCTAGAATTTCAACTATTATTTTAAGTCTTAATGCAGAACCAGAGATAGAAATATAGTAAAAAACAAAACAAAACAAAACAAAACAAAACAACCCTCTTTCCTCACAACTCTCTGATACCAAAATAATAAGTGTCCAAGGGGGAAAAAAAAGATACATGCTACGTAAGTTTTGGAACTGAAAGGCCCCAGGAAGAGGCCATGGCTATCATAGTAAGTAGCTGTGTGCACTGAAGAGGTCCCTGAGGCACGAGTATTATACAAATGCCGTCAGTGGGGTTTGAAAGTCAAAGAATCCTTATCTTTGGCCAAGCTTCACACCTCCTCTGTTGTGGGAAACCTTTCCACAGTACAACTTTCCTGTCACGATCTATTTTCTAGTCCATTTTGCTTCAGCCTCATCTTCAGTATTTACCAAAGTAAAAAAAAAAAAAAGAAAGAAAAAGAAAAGAAAAGAAAAAAACTGCCATATTTTAATAAAATGGTTTACTCAGATCAACTTTCTCATACAAACATAAAACAATGATAGGCAGAACACTGCTAAATTTTAAGAGTAAATACTACACAAAACTAAATTCAGAGCAGAAAAGTTAATTTCACAAGAAAACACTTTACCTTGGCAGCAAGATCTAAGTTACCATCTGATGGAGGCCGTGAATCATCAATATCATGTTTGGGTGAAATACTTTGAAGAAAAATACACATCATAAATTAGTGAGTTCATTTCTTTAAACAAACAAGTCACACAAGTCTATGCTGAGGGATGAGAAAGCAGAGTTGGGAGCCAGGCTGCCTGATGGTTAAGTCACAGGTTAACTACTTGTTAACCATGGAATCATGGGTCAACTAGTCAACCTCCTTAAGCTACAGCTGCCTAATTAAATAGAAGTAAGCTATAACAGCACAGCTACTCTACAAAGCTGTTGTGGTGACTGTACGAGGTAACAAATGTCAAGTACATAACACAGTGTCTAACCCAGAGTAGGACACTCAACAAGCCTTGTTTTTTTTCTCTGTGTTCCCGCAGTCAGCATGTAATTTTTAAAAATCCATAAAATCCTACCAGCTTACAGAGACGTCTTCAAGCCTCGGTGCAATCTTAATCACTGAAATCTCTATTAAAGAAGAAAGTAAAATAGAGTTTATACGGGCAATAGAAAAATACAGAATATTAAAAGTATGAGATCACTGTTTTGTTAAAAAGCATTCCACTGGGACCACACCTGGAGACTACACACTTGAGTGAATACGGAGTATACTCCTGGTAAGTAATTAATGCATAAAAACCACTTCCCCTCCTTTATATTTATCAAAAAAAAACAGGGTGTTTATCCAAATTTGATATTTTAAAGTGAACTGCTGTTTACAAGGACCAAAATCCCAACCAAACTTTATGAGACTCACAAAAGAATGATAATCATTAGTAGAATCAGTATCATAAACTGACAATGTCAAGCTTACATAGCATGGTATTTCTGGATGATACCCATGGGACAAACCCACCCTGCCATTCGGCTTTGTCAACCTCATGTTTTCTGGGCACGGTCATCCCTATTCGCTCACATACGTTCTAGGGCTGCTTTCACACTGCAATGGCAGACATGAGTGGATGTGACAGACATCACATGGTCTAAAATATTGACTCTCTGGCCCTTTACAGAAAAAGCTTGTGCATCCCTGCTTTATGTCATAACAGGAAACCCTAAGACTCAAATCGAATCTTCTTACTCGTCTGCTCAACATTCTTCAGTGGATCCATGCGGCTGCCATTGCTGGTTCCCAACTCGACAACCTTTTCCTCTTCGTTGTCCTTGCTGGACAATTGCAACTTTTCTTGGATGTTTTCTGCCCCAGTATGCGAAGAAGGTAAGCTCTCCTTAGCTGCGAAAAGAGAAATGATTGTCTTACGGTCATCACAGTAACTGCATTTCCTTTCCCAGTGGCTGCTTTAGGAATGAGCATGTGATGTAGCCCAGCCAATAAGATGCTAGGGGAAGTCTACCGGGAGCGTCTCTGTTTCCTTCCTAGTTAACAGGAAACATGCAGAGAGAAGCAGCCCTCCTCGCCTGCGGATACTATCAGGTGAGAAGATGACGCTTGGAGCTGCTGCCAATCAGCAGACCAGGAAAGGCGACATCAAACACCAGCAGCCTCACAGCTGAAGGAGGGACAGCGTCTGGGATCCTGATGACATCACCGAACTTTCTAAACAATCCTGACTCCTGTTGCTCTTGCCAGTTACTTAGGGCTCCTAAAAGCATTCTGACAAATTTCCCAAGGTCTACAGCAGACCTACTTTCTATAGTACCAGAAAGGCTTTCAGAAGCGTGTCTGAGCTAGGTAGTCACCTCATTCCCAACCATTCCTACAGCATCCTTTCTGCACCAACAAAATGAAACTCATAGATCCTGCAAAGTTCACTGGCACATCTTAGCCTCTGCACCGCTGTCCTTTCTGCCAAATGTAATCTTCAAAGATGCCCCACCCACCAAACACTGAACTTCTGCCTCCTTCCCTGGCAAACTTCTACTCGCTCTGCATGGCTTACCTGACATCCTACCCACTTTTAAAAAACTTCTTTCCTCACCATGGACTTAAAAGTATTTGGTACATATTAAATACCAATAAAAAATACATAAAGACAGTTACAAAGTCCTAGTGGGCTCTGGGACACAGTAAGCACAGAATAAAGTAAAGCCAATCATAAAAATGAGGATGACAGTAGCAAGCTCCCGGAGGCCAGGAACTGTGCTTGTGACCTGTTTGCATTCTGTAACGTCAGAGTGGTGCTTAGTACCTAAAAGACACTTGATAGTCATCTGTTAAGTGGATGAATTAACAGATAAGAATGTTTTCTTTGAAAATCCTGTTTAAAAAATATACAGACATTAACCAGGGACAACTCTGTTGTGTTATGAGCACCTTGAAGACTAAAACTCTGTCTTTTCCATCTTTGTATTTCCTACAACAGAAGTTCTTTGCTTGATCAAGGTGTACTAAGTTAAAGGTGCCCTCATACATTTCAGACTGAACAGCATGCTAGGAGTCACATCTAGGCAACACAGTCATCATCTTTTTTTTTTTTTTATGTGAAGCACTTCTGTGCTTTTTTCTACAATTTGTTGAGTCCTGTCCTGAGTTGTGCTGAGTATTTATTATGACAATCCTTTAACTAATGGCAATAGAAAATCTTGTTCTAACAAAATAGTTTCATGACAAGTATCCCCAAAAAAGAAGAAATCATCTGGCTCTCATGCAGACAACATATCTCATTCTGTTTGCACTTCTGAGGAATGAAACTGGTGAGAGCGAGCCCTTGTTGGTGTAATGATGTGAAAAGTAACCAGTGCTTCTCAGCAAGGCACTGCTTGCCTGGCTTCTGCCCTATCACTAGGTACCTTTAAAAAACAGTGTGCAGTATGCTGCACACTGGCCCAGCTGTGCAGCTCTAATTGTTGGCCATTTGTTTACAGCACCAGGAAGGTATCGCTGAGCTCCCAGTTTTAAAGACAATCACTTTTTAGTGAGACTAATCACTATGCAATAAGTAGCATTCATTTACCCAATGTAATCCATTTGCTGTAAAAATTAAAGAGCCAGTTCTGTAACAAGGCCAACTTGTTATAATGTTACAGGAAATGTACAACAAAGTTAAAAACCTGTTTTTCTTATTTACACAAAGATATAATATGGGATTTCAGGGGCCATGATTAAATAAATGAATTTCTTTTCAGACAATATTGTCTCAGATTTTAAATTACCTACAATTAACTTCTTAAACAATTCTGAATACTAGACCATTAAGAAAAAATTAATTAAAAAAATAAAAACACACACAAAATTTACACACTGGCTTTTTTCACTGCTCTTTCATTATCAAAATTTCCTCAATCTTACTTTCTTTATCTATGGTAGGGCCAACAAGAGTAACTTATTACCAGAACTCTGTCCTAGGTCGCTATTTTGAGGGGGAATAGCTGGTATCTTTCCGTCTCTGTAGTCGACAATCAGTTGGGAGAGGCTATGTATAAAAAAATGTGATAAATATTACTACTTGAATACTAACATGAAAAACAATTACCAAATGTATTAAATTCTTAGGTTATTTCAGACAATATCACAGGTAATATCAAAACTTCAATTGCCCCATGTACTTCAAATTTGTGCAACCTACACTTTTAAAATTAGGATGTAGAATTAAAAAAGAAAAAAAAGTAAGGTGAGGTAGTCATGAACTGAGGGCACTACAGCTCAGTAAGTTAACTAGAGCGAGCCTGACATATACAAAGTATCTCGAACTCATAAGTCCCAGCTCTATAACCAACAGCTATTTGTTCCTGGACAAGGTGCTTCTCTTCAGCTCAAAGTCTTCCTTTATAAAACCGGGATCTTACTGTCAGGCAGTTAGTTATTAATACTCTTAAGAGTATTATGAAGATTTAATGAGATAATGTATCCCCCAGATGCTCAGAGAAATAGTGGAAGAATGGAATAATTTGTTCTTGAACTTTAATGCTGGAACTATCTGAGAATCCCAAATAAAACCCAATGTGTGTTTTCTTTCACAGGTGTAACATTTAAATGTGGTAGTTTTCAGAAAATTTTACAAATTACGGTGATTAGCTGTTCTTCATGGTTTATACTTCAGGGCACCTCAGCTACTATATAACTTGCAGTTAAACTTATTTATAAATACATGACCTCATACAAGCATATGTATGAGAACTAAACAAGCCGTCACGCAGAAGTTTACGTGTCCATCGCCACGAAGGCTGCGGAAACTGGATCAGCACAGGCATCCCGGGAGCAGAGGTCAATCACGACCCGACTGCAGGGCCAGTTTCTTTTTCCTTTTCTTCTTCTAAAATTTTATTAAAGGTCTTTAGAGAGCAACATCCAGACCCCAGCCCCAGCTGCCGAGGAGATCCTGTTAAAACCAGTTTTAGTACCAACGCTGCAGCAACAGAATCAAGGGAAACAAGAGAACAATTAGCATGCCCTCGCCCTGCCCCAGTGCCTTGTGGGAGAGGACTGTCACTGTGATCTTAGGGAATCCCTTAGGTTCCTGGAAAATTCAAGAGGAAGATTATAGAAGAAAGTCCCCAAAGGAAAATACAGGATTTCCTGCTCTACTAAACACTTCAAGACCCAAATAACTAGTTAGAAAAATCAGATATGTGGCATTATTTGTACCCCATGCATAGGGGTTACACTGGGATGAAATGGAGACCAGTAGGATCCTAAGGATAACGGTCTTACAAACCCTGAGATAAAGAACCCTGTGCCCACTGCTCCATCTCACTAGTCTGGCCTTTTGCTGGTTTCCAGCTGGTGATGGGGAGGGTCTCACTGCCATCCCCAAAGTGCCTGCTCCCAACTAGGAACTCTCACCTGTCACATAAAAAGTCACAGTTAGGTCATTTCCAACCTCAGTTTAGAGATAACTGGCACTTTAATGTAAACACTTACTGTTTAAAACCATTACAACAAGCATGATGTTCAGCAGACCGTCCGTGTACATCCAGCACATAGGCATTAACACCTTTCTGAAGAAGCAGCTTGACTGTGTCTGGTGAGTCATGACGTACGGCAAGCATCAGTGCTGATCTAAAATAAGAGAGACAACTTCACTCTTAGGAACTTAGTTATTTAGCTTAAACAGTTAATTTGATCTATTTTACCAAGTTAATATCCTGCCCACCCCCGGAGAACTGACCATGTACATGCTCGAGTGCTCATCTCTGCAAATGACCTCCAAGGCCAAAATGGAGGGACAAAAAAGAAGCCTCCTGTCTTACTTGGGTAGCACATAGTAGAAGTTGCTAATTTAAAGTCCTCTGAAGGACAAGAAAGGACACTGAGGTCACTGATCTGAACTAGGAAAAGGTTTAAATAAAGGATTCCCTATTTCTTCCCTAGTCTGAAATATAATACTTTAAAATCAGCTAGAGGTCAGGTAAGGAGAAGCTGTTTGCAGGCTGAAAACAGTAATATCAATAAAAATGGCAATAAAAATAGTCACAGCTGCAGTGAATCACGCTGAGGAGCACGTGCCCGGCACTAACCTGAAGAGTCTACGTGTGGTCTTTCTTAGGCACAACCACCCTTGAAGGATGTACTACGACCCTCCTTTACATGTCAGGAAACATACTGGGTGGTACTAAGTCATGTTCCCCAGGTAACACACCTGACCAGCAGGAGGGCTGGGATTTCAACCTCGTCTGACTCTAAAGCCCAGCTCTTTCCTCTTTATCATCCACCAAAGACTTGTCTTCTATGACTAAAGCTATTTTTCTTCCTTCTATCATTATCAATTAAAAATAAAAACATCAAAATGTACTAGAAATGAAAAAGGAGAAGAACTGATGAGCCCACAGTATCTGGTGATAGTTACTCTCTTAGTGATACTCACTTAGTGATAACCTAATAACATCAGTATCCTTCAAAGAAAGTAACTTAAAGCAGAGTCATCCAAAAGACAAAACAAACTCCTCTTGGTTTAATATGCGTCTTTTAAGAAAAAAATATATACCAAGAAGAGGTTAAAACAAATTATAAAGAATGAAGAAATTCAACACTGTCTCATAAGGTAAATTAAAATTAGAGTCCATACTAATAAAACTAAAATGAAATCCCTGAACTATTGTAAGATTGTATGACCAAAACAATCAGGTTGCAAATGACATCAGTCACTATCATAAAGGAAGATGAATCCTGCTGCATACTGCTCTTTGTGACACCAGGCAGAATAATTGCTTTTCTACCTAACTGATGACATGTTGATTCTAAGTTAATCCTCTTCTTATTAGGTTAATCTTCCTGATTGGCTGTTACTACTCTAGAACAACATTAAGATTAAAAAAAAAAAGAGAGAGAGAACAAACTATTGTACCTTTGCAGCTTGTCGACTGCACGTACATTTGCCCCGTTCTCTATCAAAAATTTGACCATTTCTTCTTTGTTCTTCCTGACGGCAAGTAAGAATGGTGTCAAGTTATACTGTAAAATAGTAAAAACAGTTGACAATGTACAAAATTACATACAAACTTCAAAACTGAATTTAAAAACTTCAGTCTCTGAACTTAAACATACACTACAAAGTAAATAAAAACTAGCCCCTTCCTCCTCGCCCCTCTGTGCTCCTTCTCTTTAAAAGGTTCCTCCTTGACCTCTTCCAAAGTTTCCCTGTGAAGTCATTCTCTGAAACTCACTTCAGACATTTGCTGGTTCCAAGAATCTTCACTTCGATTGCAGCGTGTGTCAGGCATTCTCTAGTTACCTTACTGCTCAACTACTACTCCTGACACTCTAAACACTGCTCCAGAGAGAACCATTTAGCTACTGAATCAACTACACTTCTAAGGAACCACGCTGAGGAGAAAGATGCCATACTGTCTGCAACATGCATAACCTATCCAATTACAACTACGACTAATCTCACAAAGCTTGCAGACTTTCCAGTGGGAACATGATTATTTGCATGTAAAGAAAAAGTTTCTCTTAAACCAACTTATAAATTCTAATTTGAAAAATTCCATCCCACTCTTAAGGGATTATTATAAAATACGAAGTAGACTATAAATTAATATAGACTGTCTTTAAAATCTTGAAATATTTATCAAAATATACAACAGGAATTGGAAATTCAAATGCTTACAGAGGCAACATAGGCGGCCCGAGTAAGTGAAGGTCACAAGTGAGGACAGCAAACCGGAGGACACACGCCCCGCCGAGAAGGGGCCATCTCTGCAGGGCAGACCACATAGGCCTGGGCTCAAGGGGGACCAGATTTGATTCTTTAGGAGAAGTTCTGAAGTGTAGACTTCTGCACAAGTCTCCTAAATTTTAAATGTTGACTCAATGTGTGGAGACAAACTGAACATATCCAGGCATGTTTGGTCTATAGCCCACTTGTGTTTTTATGTTTGCTGTGTTTCCAAACAGTTGGGTATAAATCAAGTATTTGTATGTAAAACCTTGCCCTTCTTTAGAATCATATGTCTTACGCACAAAAACACTGGGCCCCAACATGTAATAATAATTGTGATTAAGACTCATAATACCCACTTCAAGAATTTTTCCAATGCCTACTAAAACTACAATCTATCTGTATCGAATTCTCCCTGATTGTTAATCAAATGGATAATTAGGTCATGAGATGGCCGAAACTAAATTATTAGAACATTTCCAATAAAAAGAATGAAATAATGCCATTTGCAGCAACATGGAAGGACCTAGAGATTATCATACTGAGTGAGGTAAGTCTGAAAGTGAAAGAGAAATCCCATAGGATATCACTTAATATGTGGATTCTAAAATACGATACAAATGAACTTATTTACAAAACAGAAATAGACTCACAGACATAGAAAACAAACTGATGGTTACCAAAGGGGGAAGGGGGTGGGAGAGGAATAAATTAGCAGTTTTGGACTAGCAGATACAAATTACTACATATAAAATAGATGAGCAACAAGGTCCTACTGTATATACTACAGGGAACTATACTCAATATCCTGTAATAAACCATAATGGAAAAGAATGTGTGTGTGTGTGTGTGTGTGTGTGTGTGTGTGTGTGTGTGTGTGTGTGTGTGTGTGTCTATATAAGAATGTACATATAACTGAATAAGAATATATATAACTGAGTAAGAATATATATACACACACATATATATGTATATATACATATAACTGAATCACTTTGCTGTACACCAGAAACTATCTCAACACTGTAAATCATTAGATTTTAATTTAAAAAAAACTGTCATCTTGATTATGCTAGGGCTCAGTGAATCTAACAGATAGATTGCAAGAGTCCATCACACAGCTTTAACCAAAAGAAGGCTCATGATTTCCTATTACTGCAATCAGAAAAACCCTGTTGACCTAATGACCTGGATGGGAATAAAAGATGCAAAATCTTTAAAGGGTCCGACTCTACTTATTGAATCACTCGCCACAAGCAAGTTTCTAAGACTGTCTGAGTGCCACTGAATGATCAGTGGTTAGAAGGGAAAAGGAGCCATTCTTCAAGGCAATAGATGCTGCCAGTAATATTGCCAGGAAGAGACGGATAAAAGTCAGGCTAACACGGCTGGAAAGGAGAGCGCTGAAAGAAGCAGCATCTATCAAACCCCTGCTCTTCCAGAGATGTCTTACTTTTGAGATCTGTGAATTTACATGTATTACACGAATCCATTCAACAGTCCTTAACCAAGGGTTGTATCAGAATCTCAGGGAAGTATTTCTAAATACCTGTGTCTAGACCTGAGTACATTTATACAATCAAAATCTTCAGGGGAGAGCCAGGATGAAAAAGCAGGCGGACCAGTTTCACCATCACTTGCTCCCCACCTACAGCCACAGCCCCGCAGGGGAGCTACACCAGGTTGAGCATGGAAGACCCCAAGGTGAAGGTGTACGTGGAGGGCCATGTGGCCACCAGCACAAATGAATGCCCCTGCTGCCTGTCAAACATGACCTGACCTCACTTGCCCAGGTTCTAGAACCTGGGACCCTGGGTGCTCAGGGCCTGTGGCTTGCTGCCTCCCCTGCCCAGCTGCAGTCACCCAGCTCCCCCTGCTGGGTACTGGGTTCCTTCCTCCTCCCACCCATCCCCAGGCAGGCAGCCCGCCCTTGCCATCACTTCACTCCCCGCAAGCCTTCATCTTCCGTAGGCTCTGAGCCTACCACCCACTCCCAGGTAGTTCCTAATGGGAAGTTGTTCCTTCTGGGGTACAAGTGTGGCTGGGAGACAGAGCTCTGCCCTTTCTGTGGGCACTACCTGTAGCCTCTGGCCTTGGCTTTGGAGTTGTTTCCATGATAACAGGGCCTGATGTATTGTATTCAGTATACATATTACTATAAATAAAACACCTGTAGCTAGAAAAGACCCTGTATTTCAAATATCTTGTAAATAAAGTCAGTCAAGCTATACCTTGTTTATCGCCTCAATATCTGCATCATAGCGGAGCAGCTCTGCTGCAATTGATGTATTTCCAGCCAAGACGGCGTAATGCAGAGCAGTGTTTTGATGGTCGTCCGCAAGATTTGGGTCAGCACCCCGTTTCAGCAGGATAGTGACACACGCTTCTTTCTGGCATTGTACAGCCTGTTGGTATCACACCAAGAAACAGACTGTCTAAGTGCCAGGCATTCCAAGTTAACATTCCTCAAGTTCCAGCAGTTTGTTATATTTAAAACAGATAAATTCATTTTTATTTTAAGTAATTAAATCCAATCCATCTCACGTGCTGCTACACACCTTGATGAGAGCTGTCTTGCCTTCCTTGTCACGAGCATTCAGATCACACCACCACTGTGTAAGGAGATCCACCACTGGTGACTGGCCGCTGGTGCAGGCTAAGTGTAGGGCAGTCCTGCGAACATGAGAGGACTTTTTAGGAAATTAGAGCGAACTAGTTCGAAGGTACAGTTACTCATGTAATTGTAAACATTCAACAGCATGCTATTCCGACCCCTTTAAAACTAACATTTAGTCGTATCTTACTTCTTTCTATGGGGAAAGAATAATATTTATTAGCTCTTATTACTCACCGCATTAATGGGAGAACTACCTGTTTGAATAGAAAGGGCATGCCGTTGAGATTCAGCTCAACTTGGGTCTGGCTTCTACTTAAACACTGTCCTTATTAGCTCTCACTTAGCCTGTCTGTGCCTCAATTTACTCATCAACAAAATGGGTGTGAAGTAGTAGTTATCTTACAGGACCCCACTGTGATGCTTAAATGAAAAGCTATGCAAAATGTCTGGCAGTTCCTTGCACAAAATAATAGCTCAATAATCGTTGGTAATATTATAATTGTTACCATTACTATTTTACAAAGACAACATTTCAATGAAGTAAAATGATAGTGTATCTACTTTGCTGCTGCAAGGATGAGAGAGAACGCTGTACTTCAGTGATTCTAACATGCTCATAGTCTCACACTTCAACATCTCTCACGTGGGAAGGCAATTTAAAATTCACGTCTTAACAACCATAGTTGGCAGCTCCTCCCAGGCCCGCCCCGCCACTGTTACCTGTTCTTCCTGTCTCTGCTGTCTACGACATTTCTCTTATATGTCAGCAACTCCTCCACTGTACACCTGTCACCTGAATATGCGGCTTTGTGGAACTCCTTTAGCTCACATTTATGGACATGATACCCAGGCACAGGCTTCTCACGATTCCTGCGCTCTCTCTGATGGATGCTGAAGTCCACCCAGCTCACGAAATTAGCGAGTCTCTTCTTCATCTGGCTTATCGCCTTCCGACACCGCTCACTTCCCTCCTGGTCGCTTGCCACCTCCCAATCTCAGTGCGGGTGCTGCAGAAGAGCCACAGAGGTCTCGCTGCCACACCTTGGCTGCAAAGCTCAACGGCTCGGAATGTTTGGTCCGGAACAGTCGTAGCCTAGCAACAGCACTGACCCTCAACTGACCCTCAACTGTCCCTCCAGAGCCAGTGTCCCTGTGAGTGCGCACAGAGGCCAGGAGGCCAGTGTGCCCAATATGCAACTGTGGTTAGAGTGGGGTGGAACCACAGGATGCTGAAGGCCTAGTCCCCCATAGAGCTCCCCACCAACAATATCTAAATCTCATCCCTCAGTTCATTCCTTTCCCCATCCCTCTGGGCCCAAGCCAGTCTCCAGGGAATTTAGCACATGCAAACAGCAAAAAGCTGTTTTCATGGTTTCAGAGCTTGTGGCAATACGTCTCATTAAGTACAAACTGGAGAAACCAACACACGCTCTGCAGATGAGATGGAAACGTGTTTCCGCACGTCTGCTGACACTGCTCTGTGGCTCAGCCTGATGTTTACACGCTTTCCTCACTTTATTTTATCTTTTGCTTTTATTTCCACCAATTAAAACTTGAATCAATTTGAGATTTATGTGGGAGCATGGTATAACACTTCAGAACTTTTTAACCGCGTGACTATGAAAATACCACGTTAGTTACTCAGCGAGGCCAGGCTGCTGGGTGACCACTTGCAGGAGGGGCGGAAGGCAGGGCATACCTCTTCTTCCTGGCCACCTCCTTCCTTCCTCCCTCAGCTGGCTAATGACGGCTTCCAGCCCTGGCAGGATCAAAACTGCAGGGGGCGGCAGAGTTCCTAAGTGGCTGACACTCCTGGTCCTGCATACTCCTCAGCCTGCTCCCTCCTGTAGCTTCACAGTCCTGGGCCTGCACACTCCTGTGTCTGCACACTCCGGGGCCTGCACACTCCTGATCCTGCACAAACCTGGGCCAGCACACTCCTGGGCTTGCTCTCTCCTTAGCCTGGGCCAGCTCCCTCCTTAGCCTGCAAACTCCTGGGCCTGCACACTTCTTGGCCAGCTCCCTCCTGTGCCTGCACACCCCAGGGCCTGCACATTCCTGGGCCTGCTTCCTCCTGTGCCTTCACACTACTCGGCCTGCACACACATGGGCCTGCTCGATCCTGTGCCTGCACACTCCTGGGCTTGTACACCCATGGGCCTGCAGACTCCTGTGCCAGCACACTCCTGGGCCTGCACACTATTGGGCCTGCCCTCTCCTGTGCCTGCACACTCCTGGGCTTGTACACCCATGGGCCTGCAGACTCCTGTGCCAGCACACTCCTGGGCCTGCACACTATTGGGCCTGCCCTCTCCTGGGCCTACCCTCTCCTGGTCCTAAACCCTCCTGTGTATGCACACTAATGGGCCTGTACACTTCGGGGCCTGCACACTCCTGTGTCAGCACACTATTGGGCATGCACACTCCTGGGCCTGCACACTCATTGGCCTGCTCCCTCCTGTGCCTGCACACTCCAGGGCCTGCACATTCCTGGGACTGCTCCCTCCTGTGCCTCCACACTCCTGGGCCTGCACACTCTTGGGCCTGCACACTCCTGGGCCTGCTCGATCCTGTGCCTGCACACTCCTGGGCTTGTACACCCATGGGCCTGCAGACCCCTGTGCCAGCACACTCCTGGGCCTGCCCTCTCATGGGCCTGCACACTCCTGGGCCTGCCCTCTCCGGGTCCTGCCCTCTCATGGGCCTGCAGACTCATGGGCCTGCACACACATGGGCCTATTCTCTCCTGGGCCTAAACCCTCCTGTGTATGCACGCTAAAGGGCCTGCACACTCCTGGGCCTAAACACTATTGGGCCTGCCCTCTCCTGGGCCTGCACACTCTTGGGCCTGCCCTATCCTGGGCCTGCACACACATGGGCCTACTCTCTCCTGAGCCTAAACTCTCCTGTGTATGCACACTAATGGGCCTGCACACTCCTTGGGCTGCTCCCTCCCGTGCCTGCACACTCCATGGTCTGCACATTCCTGGGCCTGCTCCCTCCTGTACCTCCACACTCCTGGGCCTGCACAATCCTGGGCCTGACCTCTCCGGGCCTGCACAATCCGGGGCCAGCCCTTTGCTGGGCCTGCACACTGACAGGCCTGCACACTCCTGTGCGTGCACCCTCCTCGGCCTGGACACACTTGGGCCTGCACACTCCTGGGAGTGCACACTCCTGGGCCTGCTCCCTACTGTGCCTCCACAATCCTGGGCCTACTCCCTCCTGTGCCTGCACAACCCAGGGCCTCCACACTCCTGCTTCTGCTCCCTCCTGTGCCTGCACACTCCTGGGACTGCACACTACTGTGTCTGAACACTCCCGGGCCTGCACACTCCTGATCCTGCGCACCCCTGGACTGTATGGACTGTACAGTCCTGATCCTGCCCTCTCCTGGACCTGCACAGTCCTTGGCCTGCCCTCTCCTGGGCCTGCACACTCCGGGGCCAGCCCTTTCCTGGGCCTGTCCTCTCCTGGGCCTACACACTCCTGTGTCTGCAGACACCTGGGCATGCAGACCCCTGGGCCTGAACAGTCCTGGGCCTGGTCCCTGCTGTGCCTGCACACACTTAGGCCTCCAAACACCTGGGTCTGCTCATCCTGGCCCGTCACACTCCTCGGACTGAACACTCCTGGGCCTGCACACACAATGGCCTACACACTCCTGTGCCTGCTCCCTCCTGTGCATGCATACTCCTGGTCCTGCACACCGCTGGGCCAGCACAACACTTGTCCTGTCCCCTCCTGCGCCTGCCCACTCAACGGATTGAACACTTCTGTGTCTGCATATTTCTGGGCCTGCACACTCCTGGGTCTACCTTCTCCTTGGCCTGCCCTCTCCTGGGCCTGCACACTCCTTGCCCTGCTCCCTCCTGTGCCTCAACGCTTCTGGGCCTGCACATTCATGGGCCTGCTCCCTCCTTTGCCTCCACACTCCTGGGCCTGCACACTCCTGGGCATGCACACTCCTGGGCATGCACACTCCTGGGGCTGCTCCATCCGGTGCCTACACAATCCTGGGCCTGTATACTCCTGGGCCTGCACACTCTTTCGCCTGACCTCGCCTGGCCCTACGCACTCTTGGGCGTGCAATCTACTGGTCGTGCCCTCTCCTTGGCCTGCACACTCCTAGGCCTGCACACTCCTCTGTCTGCACATTCCTGGGCCTGCACACTCCTGGACTTGACCTCTCCTGTGTCTCTGCACACTCCTGGGCCTGCATAACCCTGGGCCTGTTCCCTAGTATGCCTGCACAATCCAGGGCCTCCACACTCCTGCTTCTGCTCCCTCCTGTGCCTGCACAGTCCTGGAACTGCACACTCCTGGGCCTGCACACTCCTGATCGTGCGCACACTTGGGCCAGCACATTTCTGGGCCTGCTCCCTCCTATGCCTGCACACAGATTGGCTTGCACACTCCTGGGCCTTCTAGATCCTGTGACTGCACACTCCTGGGCTTGTACATTATTGGGCCTGCCCTCTCGTGGGCCTGCACACACACGGGCCTACACACTCCTGGTCCTAAACCCTCCTGTGTATGCACACTAATGGGCCTGTACACTTCTGGGCCTGCACACTCCTGTGTCAGTACACCATTGGGCATGCACACTCCTGGGCCTGCACACTCCTGTGTCAGTACACCATTGGGCATGCACACTCCAGGGCCTGCACACTCCTGGGCATGCACACTCCTGGGCATGCACACTCCTGGGCATGCACACTCCTGGGACTGCCCTCTCCTGGACCTGCACACACCTGGGCCTGCACACTCCTGGGCTGCTCCATCCAGTGCCTACACAATCCTGGGCCTGTATACTCCTGGGCCTGCACACTCTTTTGCCTGACCTCGCCTGGCCCTACGCACTCTTGGGCGTGCAATCTACTGGTCGTGCCCTCTCCTTGGCCTGCACACTCCTGGGCCTGCACACTCCTCTTGTCTGCACATTCCTGGGCCTGCACACTCCTGGACTTGACCTCTCCTGTGTCTCTGCACACTCCTGGGCCTGCATAACCCTGGGCCTGTTCCCTAGTATGCCTGCACAATCCAGGGCCTCCACACTCCTGCTTCTGCTCCCTCCTGTGCCTGCACAGTCCTAGAACTGCACACTCCTGGGCCTGCACACTCCTGATCGTGCGCACACTTGGGCCAGCACATTTCTGGGCCTGCTCCCTCCTATGCCTGCACACAGATTGGCTTGCACACTGCTGGGCCTGATCCCTCCTTAGCCTGCAAACTCCAGGGCCTGCACATACCAGGGGCTGCACCCACCTGTGTCTGGACATCCCTGGGCATGCACACTCCTGGGCCTGCACACTCTTGGGCCTGCACACTCCTAGGCCTGCTCCCTCCTGTGCCTGCACACTAAAGGACCTGCACATTCCTGGGCCTGCTCCCTCCTGTGCCTCCACACTCCTGGGCCTGCACACTCCTGGGCGTACACACTCCTGGGTCTTCACACTCCTAGGCCTGCCCTCCCTTGGGCCTGCACACTCCTGGTCCAGCCCTCCCCTGGTCCTGAACACTTCTGGGCCTGCACACTCCTGGGCCTGCTCCCTACTGTGCCTGTACACTCCTGGGTATGCACATTCCTGGCCTGACCTCTCTTGGGACTGCGGACTCCTGGGCCTGCACTCTCCTCGACCTGCTCTCACCAGGGCCTGTACCCACTTCAGCCGGCCCTCTCATGGGCCTGCACATGACTGGGCCTGCACATGACTGGGCCTGCGCAACCTTGGGCCTGCACACTCCTGGGCCTGCCATCTCCTGGTCCTGCACACTCCTGGGCCTTCTCGATCCTATCACTGCACACTCCTGGGCTTGTACACTATTGGGCCTGCCCTCTCCTGGGCCTGCACACGCTTGGGCCTGCACTCTCCTGGGCCTGCCCGCTCCTGGGCCTGCCCTCTCCTGGGCTTGCCCTCTCCTGGGCCTGCACACACATGGGCCTACCCTCTCCTGGTCCTAAACCCTCCTGTGCATGCACACTTCTGGGCCTGCACACTCCTGTGTCAGCACACTATTGGGCATGCACACTCCTGGGCCTGCACACTTCTTGGCCTGCTCCCTCCTGTGCCTGCACATTCCTGGGCCTGCTCCCTCCTGTGCCTCCACACTCCTGGGCCTGCACACACATGGGCCTGCTCGATATTGTGCCTGCACACTCCTGGGCTTGTACACCCATGGGCCTGCAGACTCCTGTGCCAGCACACTCCTGGGCCTGCACGGTATTGGGCCTGCCCTCTCCTGGGCCTGCACACTCTTGGGCCTGCCCTCTCCTGGGCCTGCACACACACGGGCCTACTCTCTCCTGGGCCTAAACCCTCCTGTGTATGCACATTAATGGGCCTGCACACTCCTGGTCCTGCACACTCCTGGGCCTGCACACACATGGGCCTACTCTCTCCTGGGCCTAAACCCTTCTGTGTATGCACGCTAATGGGCCTGCACACTCTTGGGCCTGCACACACATGGGCCTGCCCTCTCATGGGCCTGCACACACATGGGCCTACTCTCTCCTGGGCCTAAACCCTCCTGTGTATGAACATTAAAGGGCCTGTACTCTCCTGTGCCAGCACACTCCTTGGCCTGCTCCCTCCTGGGCTTGCACACTCCTGGTCCTGCACACTCCTCGGTCTTCACACTCCTAGGCCTGCACACTCCTGACCTGCCCTCTCCTTGGCAGGACCTCAACATTTCTTCCGTCTCCTTTGTCTGCACACTCCTGGTCCTGCACAATCCTGGGCCTGCTCCATCCAGTGCCTGCAGTCTCCTGGACCTGCCTTCTCCTTGGCCGGCCCTCAACATAACTGCCCTCTCCTTTGTCTGCACACTCCTGGGCCTGGACACACCTGGGCCTGCCCCCAACTGTCCTGCCCTCTGCTGTATCTGCACACCCGTAGGCCTGCACACTCATGTGCCTGCTCCATCCTGTGCCTGCACACTCCTGTGTCTGAACACTCCTGTGCATGCATACTCCTGGGAATGCAGAGACCTGGGCCTGCACACTCCTGGACCTGCTCTCACCTGGGCCTGCACATTCCTGGGCCTGCTCTCTCCTGTGCCTGCTCCCTCCTATGCCTGCACACAGCTTGGCTTGCACACTCCTGGGCCTGCTCCGTTCTTAGCCTGCAAACTCCTGGGTCGGCAAACTCCGGGGCCTGACCTCTCCGGGCCTGCACACTCCAGGGCCAGCCCTTTCCTGGGCCTGCATACTGCTAGACCTGCACACTCTTGTGCGTGCACCCTCCTGGGCCTGAACACTCCTATGCCTGCATCCTCCTTTGTCTGCACACTCTTGGGCCTGCCCTCTCCTGGGCCATCACACACATGGGCCTACCCTCTCCTGGGCGTAAACCCTCCTGTGTATGCACACTAATGGGCCTGTACACTTCTGAGCCTGCACACTCCTTGGCCTGTCCAATCCTTGGCCTGCCCTCTCCTGGACCTCCCACTCCTGAGCCTGCCCCTACTTCGTTTGGCCCTCTCCTGGGCCTGCACACTCCTGGGCCTGACCTCACTTGGACATGACCTCTCCTGGTCCTGCACACTCCTGTGTCTGAACACTCCTTTCACACACAGCTCACAAAAAAAAAAAAAAAAATCACAACTCTCGGTGAATCACAATTCAAAGTTTTAAAATTACAATCTACAATAAATAAATAAACTCAGTCCCACAAAGATACAGTGTGGGAGCCACTGGGGCTGAGATAGCACATTATGCAACAAGAGGTCGGGGACTGGACGGGAAGCACAGAGATGGCCGGGCACCTCCAGGGGCTGGCAGGAGCTCTTGGGTTTCTCTCCACGGTCACTGCCCTCTGTTGAGGCTCCCTCTCCCTCCCCAAAGAGGGAAAACCCAGAGGTTTTCTAACTTTGCAGTCACTGTCCATTCATCAGCCATGTCTAGTGTATCTCACCAGCACTGCAAACCTCCTCCCTGCCTTCCCCACCCCCTGCAGGCAGCTCTCAGGGGCTAGGGGGGGTGCTCTTCCTCCCTGAGGCCAGCCCTCCTGGGGCAGGTATAATAGCAAAGAATAAACCTGACTGCATATTAGATCTGCTTTCCCTTTAACCCTGTGCTGTTTTCCAGGCTGCCTTACCAGCTCTGCCCCTTTTGTAAAACAATGTTGCCTTCAGCCTGAAATTGACAGGAGAGCCTGTTCTCAAGGCTCTCAGCCTTCAGGATAAGAGCTCTTTTCCTCTCCTATACACACAACAAGCTGCAGAACAGAAAGTAACATTTGTTTTGTTAGAGGTTTTACAGGGGCCCCAGGAGCTGACCCACAACTGCAAAAACAAAGAATTCCTGCACCAAGGACTTTGCACCAACCACCCACAACCCCTCTGCTTTTGAGTGTAAAAGGAGCCTGAATTCTCACTCGGAGAAGGTGGCTCTCCAGGACATTAGCCTGCCATCTTCTCGGTCAGCTGCCTTTCCAAATAAACTCACTATTCTTTACCCCGACACCGCGTCTCCCGATTTCTTGGCCTGTCGTGCGACTTGCGGAATGAGTGTGGACTTGGAAACACAGGGAAGGAAAGCCAAGTCAGGACTCTCACCCTCTTGTCTTTGCTCAGAATACCACCAAGGGGTTGCTGGGACAGTGGGCGGAAAACTGAGGATGCAACACGACCATGAGCACTGGACCTGGGTGGGAGAGATGGGGGGTGCTGTCCGAAGCGCACCCGGCCTCCTTCCGTGTCACATCACACCCACGTCCCCAGACCCAGGGAGGCCTGGAGCCCCACACAGCAGAGCGCATCCAAACCTTCAGATGTCCAGTGACCGGTCCACTGTGCACCATCTGGTGCCCTCCTCCCTGTTCCTCCTCCCCGCTCGTCCTCCTTCTGCCCCGCTGGCTCAGCCCTGGTCCCACCACATCCCCACCCAGGGCCAGCACAGCGGCAGGAACACCCTCGGCAGGCCGCCCAGCTTTCCTGCAAGTACAATGTAAGATACTGACCAACTCCTGCAATCACTCTACAGTGACACTTCTATATTATTTTGTAAAATATTGGCTTTTGAAATAGCTGACTACAGAGTCCTACCAAAATAGAAATCCGCAAAAGACATTATCAGATGAAATAAAGCAATTCGCTCACCTCACAGCCAGGGGTAACGCTGTGGCCCCAGACATGAGGGGCACGTGTAGAACATTTCTCTCCGATGGTGCTGGGAGGGAAGCACACTGACCAGCCTCAGGGTCTCAGGGTCACGGTTATCACTTCGACAGGAACAGTCACAAGCTTCACGGTTGAAAGAATAAAACAAAGTCTGACATAAAGTGTTGAGTTTTATGTTTGTGGGGTTTTTTATTTTCCATACTATGGTTAAAGATCCTTGAAACTAAAAATTCATCCATTTTTTAGATCATAGTACAGTGTATTTCAGAAGGGTCATTCAATAAAGATGTATTGAATTTCATTTAATAATTTTAAAAGGTAAAACATTTTTAGCTTTTCAACTAAGGATGAAAAGAACTGATGTATCAGATTCCCTACTGTACTGCCTTATATCTAGGGACCATCAAGGTTAGAATATTGTTTCTATATTTATTTTAAGTTCATAATTAACTTTTCTGTGCTGTATGGATTAATATTTCCTTCCTGTTGATGACTCAAATTTGCAATAAAAACCAATAAGCTTAATAAGCTTCCTAAATTCAGTATATCATATATTTAGTTATAAATGACACGCATCCAGATAGTCCAGTTTTGCAAATATTTTTAAATAGTTGAATCACAGAACTATATACATATATATAAAGTTTTTTTATTGAAGTATGGTCAATTTACAATGTTGAGTCAATTTCTGGTGTACAGCATCATGTTTCAGTCATCCAAATACGTACATAAGTTCCTTTTTATTTTCTTTAGTTACTATAAGATATGATTATAGTTCCCTGTGCTATACAGTAGAAAACTGTTTATCTATTGTGTGTATAATAAATAGTATCTGTAAACCTCAAACTTCCATTTTATCCCTTCCCACCCATTCCCCCTCTGGTAGCCGAAGTTTGTTTTCTATGTCTGTGGGTCTGTTTCTGCTTTGTAAGTAAGTTCATTTATGTCTTTTAAAAAGATACTTTTGAATTTCATTTACCATCTGCCTTATTTCTTTTGAATTGATTTTTTGTTTTTTTTATCTATGATACAATACGTGAAGAGTGCAAATATCCTTATTCATTGCACTTCCTCAAAGAATGCAAAAATAAAATTTGAAGAAAGTGAAACACGATTTGAGAAGACCTTCAAAGCCATCCAAGACAAAGAACACGTGCCACTTACCAGCTGTAGTATATTTTAGCAGCATTTCAAATTAAAGAAGTGAAAGAAAGAGAAAAATAACGTCAAATACTCAGATTCAAATAGAAGACTAATGTTACAGGACAATTTTTGATTAGCTATATAATGATTAAATCTTTAACAAAAATACATCTTGATTATTTGGTTAAGTTCACCTTTTTAAGGGAACACAATTATCATGGATCACAGAATTCCATCCCAGCTGTGAAAAATGTTTTACACAAAATTTGACATAAACACCAAATAAATGTTTGCCACTGTTTTCATTACTGAAATTGTTGTTGCTAATTTTAAGCCAAAGTGGTTATTTCATATATACTATTTATTAAGAAGAAAAATCATTCACATTAGGTTTAAATTTATGCTCTAAAAGATGGCTTGGAACAGACTGAGGCATTACTTGCACATAGAAATTCTCTAAGTATTCTTCAGTGGAGCCGTAACACTGAACAGGAGGAGGACTTGAGTAACTGGCTAGTTTTCCTGCCAAAATGGGACGTTTAGCGCAATGGATGACGCTCACAAGGAAATGTGATGATAATGACAATGATAAACCACCCAGCCACCCTGGTGCAGGACAGGCTCACACACCAAATAAGGCTTCAAATAGCCGTGTCTGGATCAGGAGCGCCCCAGGGTTCTTCAGGTCCCCAGGAGCTTCCACCCTTGGTGGGAGATTCTTCCCCTGAGATGGTGTAACCATCTCCAGGGACTCTCAACTGACCGCTGAACACCTGGGCCGGGCCTCACACAGTGGCCAAGCACTGCGCAGACAGAGCAGAGCTGCTGGGTGGGCCCTGCCCAACCCAACAGGACTCACCCCAACCCGACCTCAGCTTCAGCCCACTCATCCCAGCCCGGACCATCCCCAGGTCAGGCCCATGGCCTGGCTGTCCAATCTGGAACTCACAGAGCCCCGCCCACCCCATCCCGTTCCCCTGAGGACCATTTCCCACCTTCCCACTCCCTGGCCCTCCCCAGAGCCCTGGTTGGGCCCAGCCGCCTCCGAGTTTACAAGGGTTTGCAGTGCTCTGACTCATTTCTTTTGGCACCAGAACCCTTTGGCCTTGGGAACGCCAGGGGAGAGGATGCTGTCGACTCTTCCCTTAGAAACAAGTGCTTGGGCTTGAGCCTGGAAGGCAGGAGGCCAGGCTTGGGGTGCAAGGACTACATGGCTGCCAAACTGAGTCTAAAGGGGGGGTGTCTGTTTCCCCTCAGCATGCTGGGGCGGGAACTGGGGACTTCACTGACCGGTGACCCCGTAACCATCAGGCATGAGGAGTAATTCCTGCCATTTAACGAAGAGGAAAAAGATTCAGAAATTGTCTTCAAGGGTCATGACTGGGGCTCTAAAGGGGCCCCACAGTTCAAGGTCCTTGAGGCCCTAAGTCTGAACTTTTGAATCTACCTCGATTTTGAAGCTCACATCGTGTGCACTGCCTGGCCACTCTGGCCCAAACTGTGTGACCCCGGTTTCCGTCTCTAAAGAAACTTGTTTTATTCATTTAAAAAGACCCATGGTGGAGGGGGAGTACAGCTCAGTGTTAGAGTGCATGCTCAGCATGCACAAGGCCCTGGGTTCCCTAGTAGTTCTGTTAAAAAACAAACCCAAACAAAACCACACTGCTTTAAGTAATGTACTAAATCCCCCCGATGGGGCATGATGTCAGTGCTACATGGCTCTGCTGATGGAGACGAAGCTGGCTCGGTCACATCTAATATCCCCTCGGCTGGCTTTTATGGCCACTTTTTAGTGCAGACCTCTTCACGTTCAGTCAAAACCTGCAGACTATTCTTTTGCAATCACCAGTGTAATCAACTGAGATAACGGGGAATGGCTAAAACTAGCAAATGAAAGGTTATTAACTGGATATTCAAAAGGCCTGGAAGTTCTAGCCCATAGATATGAATTACAAAGAAGATAAAGTTCCTTTATAATAGAGACTTGAAGGACAGAGACCACTGTAACCAAAGACTAAAGTTAGCGTCACTAATAATGGGACAAATGGACTGCTGGCCCATCAATTTCATGAAAACAAAGCAGCAGACTATCTTACAGAGAGACTATGTTATTTATCAAAGCTGTGCATAATTCAAACCCTGGATCCAAGACAGAGAAAGAGTATTTTGGGGGGTGGCGGGAGGGTATAGCTTAGTGGCACAGCGCATGCTTAGCATGCACAAAGTCCTGGGCTCAAGCCCCAGTATCTCTATTTAAATAAATAAACAAATAAATAAATCCAAACACCTCACCCCACAAAATAAAATTAAAAATTAAATAAAGAACATTTCAGGACAGTGGGGAAAATTTTAACACGGATTATACTGTAAATCAGCATATATATACACACACACACACACACACACACACACACACAATACATAATTTCTATAATGTGGATTTTTACGTAAGAAAATGCCCTTGTTTTGACAAGAAACGTGCTGAACTATGTAGTGTTGATGTCTATAATTTACTTACAAACAGCTCACAACTCCCTCAAATGAAACTCTATTTTCCCTATATACACAGTCAATGTGATACAGGTAAACAGTTGGTTCTCAGTAAAGGACATCCAGAATTCTTTGTACTTTTCTATAGTTCTGAGTGTTAATGGAAAGGAGAGGAAGTACTAGTGGATCAGGTAGCTGGTAAAAAAGTAACTTACTGGAGGGAAAACAAGTGCCACCTACCCCCTAGTGAGGACTCTCCTTATTGGGCTAAGTCATCCCACCCCACGCCCCACACACTCACATCATTTCTTTGGCTGGAAGTTCAACGTGGTAGTTAAAGAAGTAGACAGAGCGGCACAGGAACTGTGTCCAATTTAAGAGTATTAGAGAGAAGCCTGTATAACTACACAAACTTATTTCAAACTCATAAAACTGTACAAACTTATAGAATAAACAAGCAGGACTTAAATTGTTGGCCCAGGAAGTACAACCATCCAAAACTTTGACTTGTAAAGATACATGCACCCAAGTGCACATAGCAGAACTGTTTACAACAGCCAAGAAATGGAAGCAAATTAAATGTCCATTGACAGATGACTGGATAAAGAAGTTGTGGTATTTATACAATGGAATACTACTCAGCCGTAAAAAAGAATGAAATAATGCCATTTGCAGCAACATGGAAGGACCTCGAGATTATCATAATAAGTGAAGTAAGTCAGAGAAAGATAACTATCATATATTACTTACATGTATAATCTAAAAAAATTATACAAATGAACTTATTTACAAAACAGAAACAAACTCACAGACAGAAAACAAACTTAAGAGATACCAAAGGGGAAAGGGGGGAGGGATAAATTTGGAATTTGGGATTAACAGATACACACTACTACATACAAAATAGATGAAAAATAAGGACCTGGAACTAGATTCAATATCTTATAATAACCTATAATGGAAAAGAATCTGAAAAAGAATATATGTAATGTGTAACTGAATCATTTTGTTGTACCCCTGAAACACTGTATAAGTCAATTATACTTGAATAATACATAAATAAATTTTTAACAGGCAGAAGAAAAAGCAGTGTGAGTGAAACACCACACACCTGGAAGAATCACTAGACTTGTGGAAACCGATCTCGAAAGAGTTCATGTGCCAGGCACACCTGTATCCTCAGCCTCCAAGAAACGCTGTGCTTCCAAAGGTGTGCGATGCCTCAAGTCTCATCCTGCCCTGCTTCCTCTCCATCTCAGCTGCTTCCCGCCCTTCAGAGGTGCACAACCCCCTTTTGCTTCCATCTCATCCTCCATCAATTCTCTCCAAATTGATACCCACGTTTGATCCGACTCCTATCAAAGTGCTGTCAAGATTTCTTTGTAGATATCGAGTATTTTAAAATTTCCATTAAAAAAGGCACTACAATAGCTAAAACAATGTTTAAAACAAATTATCTGCTTGCTGAAGTGTAGCTATCATCATATAGCTATAGTCAGCAGGACGATGTGGTGTTGGCAGATACAGTGTAAAATGCAGAGCTGTAAAGCCTTCAGGGAAAAAAACCCAGGATACTATCTTTGGGAACAAGGGCTAATACATCCTGAGAACTGTCACCAAAAGGTAGATACAGAAAAGAAAATTGGACCTCATCTAAAGTAAAACCTTAAAAAAAATTGTTTCTTGATGAGAAAGTTACTTAGATTTATTTACTCATATATTACTGTTTAACGGAGGTGCTGGGGATTGAACTCAGATTGTCTCCCTGCATGCTTAGTACGCAGGGAGACAATCTGAGAGTCCTCAACTGACTAAAGACAGAGTTCCCATAGGACCCAGCAGTTCCCCCACTAGGGACGCACCCAAGAGCAATGAAACATACGTCCACACAAAAACTTGCACGTGAGTGTTCACAGCATCTTTGCCTGTAACAGCCAAAAGCTGGAACAACACATTTCTTTCAACAGGTGAATGGACAAATAAGCTTTGATACATTCATACTATAAACTATCACCTGTAAGTAAAAATAAACTATTGACAGAAGTAACAATCTGAATGAACCTCCAGAGAATTATGTATCTGCCTTGCACCAAGGGCTGCATGCAAGTCAAACATCATTTCCAGGTTTGGCCAGCAGAGGGGAGCAAAGGGTAGTGGAGCCAGTGCTAAGGAGGGGTAGGCAGTGTCTCTTGACAGTCTTTCAGGAGGTAAAAATCAGCTGGCAGGTAGCAGGAAGTCCAGAATGCCGCAATCAGGAGAGAAATTACTCACACAGACAGTGACCCAGAATGAACATTAGGCTGAGGAGGCAGTGGAAAGGTTTAGCCACAGTTCACAGTGAGTACCTGTTGTAGAGACGTGAACAACTAGACCTCAGACCGCTCCTCCCAGCCTGTCTGCAGCCTGTAGACTCACTCATTAAAGTCACAGGCACCTGCTGTCCATGCTCAGAGCTGCTCACACTTCCTGTCATGCAACCAGCAGAGGCTAAGGGTCCACAACCAGCCATGTTGAGGAGAGAGTGGGGTCTGGGCACCAAATGCAAACACAGTCAGTGAGAGCACTCAGACACGTGCCAACTAAACACTGACAGAGCCAACCTACACATGATGTGGCTTCGTATTTTTCTTCTGTCCTTCAGAAGGGAAACACTGCTTAGTTGTGGAAACACTGTATGACTTTGAAATTAGACAAACATGACTCTACAAATTGTTAGCTATGTGGCTCTCAGCTACTTAACTTTACTGAGCCTCAGTCTCTCCATCAGGACAACTAGAAATAAGGATTCTTACAAATCGGCTGCAAAAAAACAACACGAGGTATTGAACCTTCCTGGCAAAGAGCTTAGCAACTGGTAGCTACTCTGTCAACACCACTCCCTGTTCTGTCTCCCTCTTTGATCAGGGAAGATCACACATGATGACTCTTGCTAATTCTGAATATAAAGTCTCACTGTCTCGTAAAAGCATAACTAACATGAATTGAGAGGTCACGGTGTTGGGTACCGTATTAAGTTTTCACAAGTATTATCTCATTTAATTCTCATAACAACCCTACAAGAAAGGTACTTTTATCATGACCTCTATTTTACAAATAAGGATATTGAGGCTCTACAAGTGGACCTGGCTCTCCTAGTCTTCTCAGGTAGGTAGTAAATAATGAAGAGGGATTGAGAACTAGGTAACTGGGTTCTAGAATGTATACACGTGACACTACACACTCCGTTTTCGAGTACAGATATTTAACCAAGTATTTAGAAATTTAAGGGAAAAAATAGAACTAAGAAAACTGATTTTGCAACATGCTTAAATGCTGGTACTAGTGACACAGGATCACCTCTTCTACTGGGTATTTAGGGTGAAAGTTCAGTGTTTAATGAAATACATGAAAACAGACCCAGTCACTGACATTCCACTCACAGCGCTTTCATAAAAGGAAAAGGACAATTGTACTTTGGAAGAAAGTAAGCTGTAAGATTTAAAACTATTACATCACTAAGGAAAGCTCCTTTGGTCTTTCTAGGAAAATGTTTTCTCCCCTTTGCTTCACACTGAAGGGGAACATGGCATAAGAACCCCACTTCTTTCTCAGTGGATGCCTAAAACACAATCACAGTGCTGGTTACATACACTAGTCATGCCGAAGGCTTTTTATAAATACTGGTTTTCGGGATCTGCTGACTCAGAACCTCTGGGGGAGGACTGCCTGAAAAGCTCCCCAAAGCCATTCTGATACATCAGTCTTGATGACCAGGGACTGGATTCCAGAAGGGGACATGGTTCCTTGGCCTCTAACCTCCCTCTCCAAAGGGGAGAGGCAGAGAGTGGACAGGATCTGGGAATTGGGGAAGGTGCAGAGACATGTCTGCCTACATTTCTTGCCTTAGACAGACTCTGGCAGATGCTGGATGAGGGGCCGGAAACTGCTGCCCCGTGAGCCCCCATGGCTGTAAAGACAGGCAAGCAGGTCCAGACCAGAACTTCCCTTTACAAGTGGGGAGAAGGGCCTGGAGGCCACTATCTACATGCCACTCACGCTAGATTGGTTTGAAAATGAGAAGCCTGAACAAGGCCCAAAGGACTAAAAAGACCCGTGCTTCTGGCCTCCACCTACTTTTCAGACTTATTTCACTTTCTAGGAAACTCTTGCATGTCTCTGAAATTTCATAAGCTCAAATCCTATCCCTTCGACATGGAAATATAACACCATCCTGCCCAACACACGAACTTGACTTTCTCTCCTTTCTTTTCCTCTCTCTCCTCCTGCCTTTCACATCCTCTCCAAATAATTCAAAACTACCTTTTAAAATTCATTTCAAATGAGCTTTTCAAATAACCCTTCCTTGCCAGACCGCTCCACAATCACACACAGGTGTCCCTCTTTTAACTACTCATCTCACCACTTTTCTTCATACCCAAGAGTCTCGTGTTAACACATTTATTGGTGGGAATCTGTTTAATTTCTGCCTCCACCATGCAAATCTAGGCTTTCTGAGAGAACTGAGTCTGAGTCCATTTGCTCCCTGCTCTCCAAACCTAACCAGGTGTCTTTCTTTAATTACACGCTCAAACCCTCTGCTGAATGAATAAAATTAAAGAAAGACTATTTCAGAGTATCCCTTTTTTCCTTCCTCCGTGGCAGAAATTTATTTCATTCACTTACTCAATAAAATGTTTTGAATTCCTCCAATGTGTCAAGGCCTGTGAGAATTAAATGATAAATAAGAGAGACTCTTTCCTCAAGGTCCTTCGAAGTTACTGGGGGATAAAACATATGTATTCAGGTAACCATTACGAGCCGACGAAAGGAACCACACACTTTTTTGCTACTATGGTTGAATTTCAGTCCTCTGCAGTTGTCAATGTGCCTGCTCCTGTGAGAAGACGTTAGGTGAACTCCTGAGTCAACTGGATTTGAAGCCTCTGGTTCTATCACGGCGGCCTTGCTTGACAGCGTCTAAACCATCTGGGCAGCAGCCTCCTCATCTGCGCCCTGGTCAGTTTTCTACTGGAGAGAGAATTCTGTCTCTACATACAAAGTCTGTAGCAGGTTACTACAGGTCTCACAGCAATGAAGACACACAGATGGCAAATAAGCACAAAAGGATACTGAGCATCACTAACCACGAGGGAAACGCAAATTAAACCCACAGTGAGATGGCACCACACAGCTATCAGATGCCTAAAATAAAAAATGACCCACCTGATGTGTGTGTGCAGGTGGGGAAACTGACCCAGGCACACAGTGCTGGTGAGAATGAGAAACGGTGCCGCCACTTGGGGAAACAACTTCTGACAGTTGCTTAGAACACAAAGCACAGCCACAACAGCTACACCACCACCCAGCATTTGCCCAGGGAAATGAACACTTGCGTTAACACAAACACCTGCACACACACACTGGTTGCAGCTTGGTTTGTAAGACCCCCAAACTGAAGACCGACCCAGACGTCCCTCAACAGTCGGTTCAGCAAACTATGACTCGTCCCTATCATGCACCACTGCTAGGAGTTACAGAGGAACCGACTATTTCTACCCGCCTCAATCCTGACGAATCTCGACCCGTGCTCACTGCAAAAGAGCAAACCCCAAACGGTTATGCACTGTATGATCCCATTGACACAACATTCTAGAAATGCCAGAATTAAAGAAATGGGGAACGCATCACAGGTTTCCAGGGACTGAGAGATGGCAGAGTGGGGGGGGGGGTCTGCACGGCTGAGAAGGAGTAACAGGAAGGATCCTCAAGGGGATGTTCTGCGTCTTGACTGTATCCATGTTAATATCCTAGTTATGATACTGCAGTAAAACCTAGAGAGATGCTACCATTGGGGAAACCGCGTGAAAGGTTATAGGCCCTCTTTGCTATTTCTTATAGCTGCACTGCAATCTACAGTTATCTCAACATGAAGAGGTTGATTTTTAAAAGTCAAAAGATGGAGGCAAAATCAGGGAAACAAGTATGTCAGTTTGTCAGTTACGGCATGAGCCTCAGAACCCTGACATCATAATGGCCAGAACCCTGCCTGCGGCAGAAGCTCAGGCTTCGTCGAGGAGTTCACAGCACTCTGCCAAGTGCTGGAGACACACTCGGTTTCCAGAGCACAGAGCTGAAGACGACAGGATGTTCACCTCAAGCAATGAACTTGCAGGTGATCATTCAAGGTTTGACTATATGAGGTAATCTTTTCATACACTATTTTTTCACTGTTAACATTCCATTTACTTACTATATTTCAACTAAAAAGTTGTCCAGGATATAATGTAAGTTGACAATGTTGTGTTAATTTCTGGGGTACAGCATAGCAGTGCGGTCACACACACACGTACAGACACTATTTTTGATCATCAGAGCAGGCTGGTGGTCCCAGGAGGGGCTTTGTTTCCTCTAAAAGATACGAACTCCTTTTTACCATCAGCACTGCTTTCATGAAAAGCTACTCATGTCTGTAAGATTCAGCGCCGCTGAGCACCAGGCACAGGTTTGACGTTCTTGGCTGGGGGTGGGGCTCACTTTCTTGACTTCATGGGAAAGAATTTTCTGTAGATTTATGATAATCACTGGTCTATGTATCAGTTTTCAAGCTCATGTTCAATTCAGGTGTTTTACCTCTTATGACCAGAAGCTCTGTTAGCGCTTAGCTGCAGCTCAGCCAAATAACAGCGAAGCACTTCTTCGTATTTAGAAACATTTTAATGAGTCCAGTAACATTTCCGGAACTTTGAGAATGTTTCCCAAATATCTAAATATTGATTTACAATATAGTCAATTTACCACAATCCTCACTTATTTAAATTTTTGTGTTAAAATGAAACCAAACTGTAATTACTTCTCTGTAATCTTCATATAACTTTATCTGTGTTAGCCCACAAATTATCCTATTTGGGTTTTCCTTGCTTTTGATTAGTTTTTTATCTTCTTGTAATACACTCATCACTTAAGTTTGTTCCTCTTCCTTATAGTTTACCAATCAACTCTGCTCTTTTCTCCTTTTCCCCACCTCAAAGTGTGCCATGCCTTGGCACTTTGTCCCTGATAAACTGTTTCCCATCCACATCAACCCCCTAAGCGACCTCATTTCTTTCAGTTGCTTTCTATAATTTACCAACTCCTGACTGGGAGCTGTGAAGCCTTGTTCGGGAGACTGAGGCTAATTTTTAGTGTCCACCTTGACATTTAACATAAACTCCATCAAATACTTGACCAGTGACTAGCTGTTCTGTGGTGTTTGATGTTTTGCAGGGAAAGCCCTTCTATTGAGGTGGACGCCCATGGGGACAACGCGTCACCGTATGAGGGCACCCAACGTGTTGTGATGATGTTCGGCCCAGCCAAGCTCCAAACAGGCTGGAGGAAGAAGAAGAGGCAGCTGTTCCTGTACAGGGACAAACTACTGATCTCCAACACCAAGTATGCACATACTATGCTCTCTCGATAATCGTCAAGTTGCATGTTCACTACCCCTTACTGTAAAACATGTGGCAGGCAGGGGCTCTCTTGTATGGGGCTTACAGACAGACGATAAATCGGGGGGAAATTACTGACCATTACTACTGCTTTTGATAAAAGGTAGGCAGGATGCCATGTAAAGATGATGAGCCCGTATGACACAGGGGTGTCCAGCAGGACCACTCCAATTGGCAGCCGTTAAGCTAGACCCACGGGGTGAGCAGCAGCCATCATTCCCAAAGCGCCTGCACCTTGTAGGCTGGGGGAACAGCCTGGACCCTGGAAGGGAGAAGTTCACTGAAGGCCAATGTGACAGGAGCCCACAGCATGGGGCGTATCTGGCAGGATACTGTGTTCAGGGGGTCCAGTCACATGGGGTCCCACAGGCCACAGGAAGGGGTGGAAACACTATGCTGAAGGGCTGTAACCAGCAGTCACCACATCTGGTTTGTATTTGCAAAACTTTCTGCACGTGGGAGGTCTCTCTCCCTCCTCTTAGAAGCCCACCAATCCGATTGCATTAGACTCTTACCTTGATGACCTCATTTAACCTTAATCACACCAGAAAAGCTCTGTCTCCAAATACAGTCTTACTGTGAGTGAGGGCTTCAGTGGATAAAAGGAGGCGCTGGCAGAGATGGGGGAGTTGAAATTCCGTCGGTAGCTGTAACTAGCAGGCCCGAGCGCTGCCACCCTGCACAAGTTCTTACGATTTTTAGCAAACTACCTTCAAGATCATTCCCATAACAAAATTTGAGTATATTCATGACCATTATGCATATGAAGAATTTTGCATATTTTCCAGAAAGAAACAACAGCTAATTATACAGCATCCTGGAACAAGAAACTTCTTTCTTCCCTGCCAGGCCTCACTCCTAGATGGAGTGTTGCGTTATGTCCTGAATCAATCGGCTAAACATAATAACCTGAGTTTACCACCAAGTGTTTCCACTTAGCCTTAAGAAGGGGGGGAAACTAAGCTTCCACTCTTCCCCAGCTCACCTGCAGTGCAGCTGGAAACTGAGCCATCCTTGGATTTCTCCCTCAGAAAGCAGCACACACGGAATAGCTGACTAACTGCTACCTTTGTATCTGGTCATAAGAAGTGTATTTTAGTTTGTGTGTAATCATACACGGGGCTTCAGTGTTTCCTTCTTCACTAATGTTTCTACAGTTGTGGGAGATGCTGAAACTCAGTGAGAATCCTCTTGAGATTTTTGTCATCGTTTTCCTACTACACACATTAGACACTTCTGTTCTCAAGACTTGCCGCCAGATACAGCCTTCACTATCACTTCTGATATTCACTAGAATGCTCAGGAAGTTACTTTCTACCAAACAGTTTAGTTTTTACAACAGGATCTCTATGGTAAATATTAAGATACTAATACTAGTAGACACCCATGAAGAATTGCACATGGGGACTGCACAGAGCACGCCCATCTTTACGCATCATTATCCTCAAATTTAGTTAGTAAAGAACGCAGAGACAATGAAAGACACTTTATTTAACTCTAAAGATGAAGATTACTAAAAACTTAGCAGTGAAAGGACAGAGATACTTACAGGATACTTCACGACCCCAGCTCCCAAGCATCTCAGGGAACACCCCTACCTTAGAAAAGGGGAATCTTCCTAGGACCTTGTAAGTCCCACAGCTCACTGGGGCTCACCCTCTGGTATAAAGGTTAAGGGGGAGGAGAAGAGAGGGGTACCTGTCTTGTCAATACATCGTAATACGGGACACATGATAGAAATGCAAACTTGAGTCCTGTTCACCCTTCTCTTCCTGAGAAACTTAACATGAGATTCATCCTCTAACTCCTACTGGGAAAATCTCAAGAGTAGGTGACTGGATGTGAAGGAACACAGTCAGGCCCTAGGAGAATCCCCTAGACCAGAAAGCTTTCTTGTGGTACATTTTAAGTATTTCCATACTAACATCTGACTTTTTGATACCATGTAACAAGATTTACCATCTCACTCACCAAATCAAAGAACACTGCCATCAGAAAAGCTGGTGGCTCTGCACAAAGAGGACGAAGGAGGTGGAGGCAGAGGTGGGTACTTCAGGGAACTATAGGTCAACAAGCATGAATGCCAAGTGCTTGTCAGAATAGGCTCATGAGTTAGGCTGTCTGGGTTCCAACCCCTTTTTCGTTGCTTTTGGCAATTTACTTAGCCTTCCTGTGAGTTCCCTCACCTATAAAATGGGGCGAATAATGACTATACGGTGTGGTTGTTTGGCAATTAAGTGAAATAACATTTATAAAATATCTAGACCAGTGCTTGCAATATGGTAAGTGCTCAGGGTTACAGGAGAGTCATTTGTGAAGCCATGCTCTGGGTTTCTGGACAACTTCCTGGTTTACGTTCAAGGGAGTGCATAATCGTGGCACCTGATGGAACTAAGGAGAGAATTACTGAAGTAAGTTTTCCCAGGTCAGTATATCTGAAAGTTTCCACATGGTACCTTGAGAGTCTATACACACAGACGCCTACATGAGAAGGGTAATGTGTAACATCTAGCAGGTATGTATCTATCAATCCCACCGCCACATAATTCCATCTTGATGATGACTTTAGTCATTGTCTAGAAACATAATTTTATCTGACCGTTGTGTTTCATGCAAATCTTCAAATACGCAGACATAGAGTAAAACTGATGAAACAGAATGTAGCAAAAGACCATCTTGTATCAGAAGGTGAGTTTCCATCACATTTACACTCATGGTGCCCGAAGCTTTGTATCTACACCTTTCAGGTGGGCTTCCTGAGAAATTATTTTCATTCCATAAATCACACTGAAGAGTTGTAGCTTAACTACATGAATCAGTGGAGTCATAGGAATTCCTGCACATGAGGGGACTCTGAGCTGACTTAACCTTGAGTATTTCTACATGTGGTTCTGAACAGCACGGCTTCTAGAGCGCTGGCCCCAAGTTCTCTCGGCATCCTTCACAGGGTGTGGAGCTATGATTAAATCAAATGCTACGCCTACGTGAACGGTACACGTGTGAATTAACCAAAAGATATGGTCATTTGATGTCAGAAGTCGAAGGAGAATAGGCAGAAACAGTCAGAAAGCAGGTTTCCTGGTGACAGTCACCTTCTCACCCCTCAGAGGCACATGAGAAGCATGACCTTCACTTACACAGAAGACGTCCTGGCCACCGGTCTGGGATTGACTGATTCACTGATTTTTAAGATGGGTTTAGTCTGTATGCTAACATTTTTTCAGCTTTAGCTAGAATCTAAGAGAAAATGGTATGGACAAAATCTTAAGGAAGGAAATTTAAAATAACCTATCCTTCAAAAGCTAGGGAATCTTAAACATTAAGGTCAAAAATGTATTCTAAACCCCTTTGTCTCTGTCAAAAAGACTGCATAACTATTTTTACAAATCATGTATCATGTAACTTTGTTCAGTCCCTGCAATACTTTTTGAAGCAAGAAATGAATGAATAATACATTAATTAGAATAATTATAAAAACTAAATATATAATAACAAATACAAGAATAAATGATTTAACGGTTCTCTGATTTCTACAATATAAACCATTCTCAATTCTCAGCATTCAGAAAATGCCTATTTGCTGCCATCAAAGTACTTTCAGAGCCTTCCTCAACCAGCCTCTGCTCAACACACACTGGGCACAGGCCTGCCTAACCACTCCCTGGGCTGTGCACAGAGGGTCATAGGGATGAAGGAGCCATGCTTTGCCTGCAGCAGCAAGAACTAGCATTTCAGCATGAACACAGTGGCTCCATTACGTTTAAGAAACAAACTAACAGAAGTCTTGTGTGGTTATCTTTGCAGGTATAGATGGAACTTTAAAATCAAATACGAAATCCCATTGAAGAACGTGTGGATGGGCGATTGCACAAATAAAGCAGGAGAAGCCATCAATGCACCCAAGTCCTTCGTCTTGGGCTGGCCCACGGTCAACTTTGTGGCCAACTTTAAGTAAGACCTATAGCTTGGTCCTGTCTATTACATGAGTTTGGAAGGAAAATATTTTAATTAGATTATATATTCAGTCAGTGACTCACTCTCTGACCTCCCATGATGACATGTGTTATGCCGTACACCATGCCCCTCAAAAAGGGTTTTAGGTGCAACTGATGGTAAATAGGGGGAACTACTGGAGGACTTTCCTTTAGTTTTGATCCGTGGTTTTTCAAGTGGGCTACAGGAGCCCCATGGGGAGCGGGACCATCACGTGTCCGTGGTGTTCCTGTAAGTGGAAGGAGGATCACGAGGTCAAGTGTCCAGGGCCCTCTCTAACAGCCTGCGCCCGATGCCCAGAGAGCATCTCTGTTTCTAAATCCCCGCAATGTCTTTCTTGACCAAGTACTATCAAGTAGTCCAATTACATTTGAAAAATTGTCTTTACACTCCCAAGTGAATTCCTTTAAAGACAGGATTTAATTATAGAAATAAAATGAATCATCATATATTAGATAGTCCTAATTGCTGTGCACGGACTATCTTCTTTGGGTGTCTGTAGACAGGTCACCATCTTCAAACAAAGGTATGATTCCATGGAGTGCAGGTCAGTTTACCAAGACACATTCTTGGTTAGAGTGAGGACGGGGAACGTGGCCATCCTGAGTCAGCACTTCTGCGTTCACGGGGGTCATGCAACTTTCACACGTGCCACCTGCAACAACCACAGCCCAAGTCTCATTCTCCTCGTGCACATCGAGTGTGCATCACACGCACGCAACTCTTCTGTCTTGCCCTCCTCACCCCGTGCTACCAAAATCTCACCTATCATTATAAAGACAACTACAATGTTACCAGGCTGTTAATGTATGAAATTCTAGACTGCAGCTGTTGACTTAAAGAAAATTCCCAAAGCTTTCTGGGAAGAATCATGTATTTGTATCATTCTCTACATATTTTCTTTCAATGAATTATTTCTCTAAAGATTAATGCTATTATTTAATACCGTTTCCATGTGGCAAGTGAAAGGAGGCAGTTTCAATTGGGAATATACAAAGGTTTTGATAACGGAATGTCCAACAAACATTTTTTCTAATAAGGGGGGAAATGAAAAAGCCATGTTTACATGTTATACTGGTTATAAAGGCTGCATAAACACACATAAGGCAGTAACACTGCCTGGCACCTAGTGCCTGGCTATTTGCTGTTTTACTCTTCTGCAGACTGGCCCGAGTCATTACAAGCTGTGTTCATGCACATATGCAGGGTGGGGAAATCAGTGGGCATTCTACTTCCCCGATGAACTGGGTCTGATACGGTGATGGCAAAGGCAGGAGCAGTGCTGTTGGCAGGAAAATAAAATGTGGCAGCCCCTTTACAACAGCCACGAGAAATGAACAGATACATCCACACAAAAATTTATACAGAAATGTCCAGAGCAGCATTATCCACAGTAGCCAAAAAAAAAAAAAATTAGAAACGACCTAAGTGTTTACCAACTGAGGAATGGATAAACAAAAGGTGGGGTGGGGGCTGAGAATCGGGGTGGAATCGGGAGTCAGTGCTTAATGGACACAAGAGTTCTTTTGCTATTGAGTGATGAAAACAGTCCAGAACGAGACCGTGGTAATGGCTGCACAACACTGTTGATGTACTGAAGGTCATGAATGGGCAATCTGCCGGTACGTGTAATTTATCACAATAAATAAAAGCCTAGTAGGAGGTAAATCCATGTGGGAATGGACGTTAAAGCGTTTCAGTTTTGGAGATTAAAATGCTGCAGAGACTGTAGCAGAGACAACAGGAATCTCTAATTTAGCAATAGGCAGATTGACCTTCACCAGAGGGTTATAGTCATGAAGCACTCATTTAATGAATTACAACTGGCCAGATGCTCTACATATAAAGGAATACAGTATGGTAGGGTTTCTTCACAAAAAGATGTGAATGGAACACAAGAGTTCCATTCAAACGCCAATTCTTAAGTAACTCAAATACTGCAGCTCTTTACCTGTAAATGGCACCTCAGCTGAGGGAACACTCTGGGGTATGATTAACCCCTTTTCAGTGTCGGAACTTGAAGCTCAGAGTGGTTAAGTGACTCGCCCACGATGACACAGCTTGCATCATACAGAGCTGCACTTAGGGGTTTACATTTCAAACCAACTGCTCTCCCACTCTAAGACCTACTTCCCATTGCTCTAGCACTGCTTATAAAAGAGCAGGGCCCATCACAAGCCCAGTTATGAGGAGGTAACACTGACACATGCAGCCCCATCAGTAACCACAGGACGCTGATACATTTATCGGAACAGTGTTTAACATGTCAGTACAAGAATTTTATGCGGTTTAATTTCTTTCTCTCAATTTTTAATCTTGCAGTTCTTCAGAAAGAAGGGACAAATGGCACGCCTTCCTTGAGAGGTATTTTGTCAGGACGCGTATTGCACATCTTTAATCCATGAGAAAAGAGCACAGATCCCTTCCAGGCAGGGCCCCCCCACTCTCCTTCCTCCGCTTGGTGGGAACTGTCAGATGGCCCTCAAACCCCTGGAGCTCTGCCCCGGCCGCTCCTGTAACTGACACGCTGTCCCTTACAAGCACGTTCTGCTTCTTTTTGCTCATACTGTTCATCTCTCCTGTTCCCCTTCTCTCCGTCCTAATGCTTGGCGCTAACACGATTCTCAATATATACACTCAATTCCCAGAAACGCAGCTTACTTACTGTCCTGAGTGGTTCTCAAAGCAACTGTGCCTTCCTCCCCTGGAACCCAGGAAGGTGCCGGGGGCCCTCTCATCTAGGCAAGAAAAGCTGAGGACTGGCTCTGCTGCCCAAATCTTACATGACAAGGCAACCTGTTCTTTTCTGGGTCACGTCTTATTTTCCTGAAATATTTCTGCATCTTTTCTCCCAGCCCCTGATTTGATTCTGCTGAATCTATCCATACGCTTTTCAAAAATAACAAAGTATACTTAAAGGATTGACTTGAAACAAGCTAAGGGCTAATTCACTGACTCCACTTTAGATACATCGATCTCGCCAAGGAGAAGGAGCAGCCAAAAACCATTCCACTGAAAATCTTTACCGAGGACATCAACAACTGTGCCTCTGTAAGTGCTTTCAGGACCAGTAACTTAAATTCCAGGTTCCTGACTTAGTAAAATGAAAGGGGATAGAGAGACAGAAAGAGAGGACAGGGGAATGGAAGGGAGAAAGGAAGAGAGGGCAGGGGAGGAGGGAGTATTTAGAAAGCACTATGTGGGAACATGGATTTCCCTGGGAAAGTGTGTCCCTGCATATATAAACAGTGGGCCCTAGGCAAGATGAAGCAAGGAGAGCCCACCACAGCAACAGCGCTTCAGCATGGGAAGAACAGTGCCTGTGGAGTGTCCGTACTATGTCTCCAGGTCCTTCTAACAGCAACTACACTGGCTGGTAATAGAGTGATTTTCACAAGCAGGTTTTTCCTATTGGAATTAAACATTGTTTTCTAAATGTACCACCACTTATATAATTGTAGTTTGGGTTGTTTCCAGTTTTTATTTTTCCTGTGATGTAATGTTTGCAAAAATAGCAAACTTGCAGAAAAGTCACAAAAGTGAAAACAATACGCAAAAGATCACCCCAAATACCCTTTACCTACATAAACCTATTTAGCAACGTTTTGCTTGATTTCTTGCTGTCCCCTCTACTACACTCTGTACGTGTATGTGTCTAAGTATTTGAGGATCATAGACACACCATGGCCCAATATCCTTAAACACTTAAGGATATTCTCTCATATACCCAACAGACAGCTCCAAGTTTCAGCAAATTTAACACTGACCACTCATGTCCCCACCGTGTCATTAACTGAACTAGCTGTGATGTGCTGCGGGACAACCTGTGTGCCCTCTTGGAATTCTCAGCTTTCTTTCTAGCTTAAGCTGTTATATTTTGTGACCCACAAATCCTTTCAAAGAAACACCTATTTTACTGGAATGCTGTTTACTAGCTTCGTGTTACAAAAACAAATGAAAGTCAGTTATAATCGGGGGCTGGGCTCTACATGTACTGCACTGTGTCACTGCCTCAATGCAAGCTTTGCCTGTAGAATATAGATCATAATATTACAGTAATTATCTACTCACCTGTTTTAATTTTTAATTTAGAGCAATGTTTCTCATTTTTTTAACAGTCTATAACAATAAAAATACTGAATACACACACAGTGAATGATGTCATCAACCTCTCACTGTCAAAGCTGGGAATCACTGTAAGTTACCTGCAAGTTCTTTTTACTTAGAAACCAAATTTTATTTTTGACACGGGTTTGTGTGTGTGTGTGTGTGTGTGTGTGTGTGTGTGTGGTGTACCTCCCATCATGAGACAGCGGACTATTACAAACAGGTAAGTCATATTCTGTCCCCCTGAATTTAGAAACTGAAAGCAGCAGAGCTAGATTATCAGCCTGCACAACAGTGTTAGTCTTGTATTCCCGTTAAAATCCTGTGCGAGTTTAAAGTGATAACATAACGAATGCAGGCGGTAACTTTAGAGAACTAATAACACCCTCTTTATTGTGTACATTATATACCAGAAAGTACACTATGTCCATGACTCCAGATAGTCCCTACTCTATTGGACTGTTGTTTCTGTATCTTTGTCCCTATACCCCGACTCCTGATTGTCACCTGAGGACTCTATCTTGCTATGATAAATCCTACATGAGCTGTTTTGCTGTAAGTTTGGCATAAGGATCGCTGGCTAGAAGCCACATCCCCTTGAGGCAGGTCCTGCAGAGGAGGCGGCTAATGCCTCTTGTCCGTTGGTAAAGGAAACCAGTTGTGGTAAGACCATGGATCTGGGGACGTGCGTGTACACAGCGCTTTCACCTTGTCTTGCCTTCCAGTCTCTGCTCCTTTATGTTTTGCTATGTCTGCTGTCACTCGTAAAACGTTTTTGGTGAAAGACACGGCTTCATTACAGGATGAAGCTGTGCAAGGGAAAAAAGGCGGGGGGGAGACTGACGTTCAGATGGACAGAACTGAAGGACGCACCTCTGCTTACATACGATTCTCTGTAAATGGGAAAACATCCTGCTACTGAGACATGACAAGCACAGGACCTGCGACCAGCACTGTTTCACACACGTTCTGCTTTACCTTCCCGTAGAGGACTCTTTACAATAATGCAGAAGCCCTTATGGTTTAACCTTGTTTCCAATGGGATTTCCAGCATTTCTAGGCAGTCATTCTGCTGGGAGAGAGTATTCTCTGCGTCTCACTTGTGCTCTAGGTCAGAGTCCTTGTCTCCTGTCCCCATGGCACGGGGCTGGGCGCCACCAAAGCCACTGGGCAGACATTTCTCTCCCGTCTCCAGCCCTCTTGGGCATTTCCCTCCTTTTGCTCCCAGCTGCTGAGCCGATGCTGCCTTTCAAGTTTGTCTTGCTCAAGAACAGTCTTGGCAGAGTACGTGGCTCTGGACGACATGCTAGTCTGGGCAGGGGTGTTTAAAGGAAAAGCTAACATTCTCTAAGGAGTCTGGAGACAGTAAAAGGGAGGACTCTTGAGATTAGACTTTCCGTTCATAGTGGGGGGGCATTCCTGTGATTTTTTATGTCATGGACCGCCCACAAAGGAAAGGGCTGTTTGCACTGTGGTTCCACAGATCCTCAGCCTTTATCAAAAGAGACAAAAATCTCACATGGACTATTGGAGGCTGCAAGAAGGACCAGGAGTTAGTACTGATATCAGGACTGTTAACTCAAAAACTGTTTCACCCCCCTGGATGAAATACCATTTCTACAGCCCAAATTCTTCCTTTTTGGAAATATAACGAATGCTAAAGAAATGTGTTCAAGTACCTACTGGGAAAGATCTGCAGTGACACATAGTTCTTTTCTGTTCCCAAGGGCTCTGAGAAAGACTACCAGCTGTGGGTGACTGCTGGCAAGAAAAACGCCTCATACCCACTCATTGGTAAGTGTCAGGGGAAACCTAAGGTGGGCTGATTGCATAAAAAACTGTAACCCTCAAGTCTCAACGTGACAGTCAGTCTGAAGCTTAAATACCCTCAACAATGAAACTCTCATGCAACACTCACTCATACATTTATTCAATGACCCCAGGCACTTGCTCTACGGCATGGATAACATCTCTTCTTTCTCCAGCTTATAGTCTAGTTGGGGACAGAAAGTGAATTTTTCTCCACTACTTTTTTTACTTGACAAACACAGCTACCTCGAAAACCTTTATTAATTTACTTACTCATTTCCTTCCTTCATTACATAGGCATGAAAACAACACAAATCAGAGTATCTTTTCTCACACGTTATTTTCCACATTCCAGTGTTCAAGTTCTCTCTTCCACTTCCTAACCACTAAGTAGCCTCTATTTTACAAGAATCTTCTAAGATCCAGCTGTGCCTATGGATCCAGTATTTAGTGAGTATCTCCTTCATGCCCAAAACTTTTCTCACCATCAGAGAAGAAAAACTGACATAATCACACTCAGACGCTTCAAGTCTTCGAGGCCTGAAGCACCTGCACTTGGCTGTTTCCCCAGCTGACTTCACCAGCACTGCCCTTGAGCTTTTCAATAAATAGATCACACTTCTCCTAAAACAGTTACTAGAGCAAATGAGCTGACATAATGACACCTCTCCTTGGATCAGGAAGTCTGTGCAGGGTGGTCCGTGAAAATAGAGGGATTAAAACAAGGGGAAGGACAGGGTCTGCAGCAGACCCTGCAATACAGTCATGGGAACCGTGACTCCTGCTACAAAACCTAGGGCACCCCATCTTACAGGCAGTATCTTTCTTTCTTTCTTTCTTTTAAATCTATTAAAAAATCCTACGGGGCTATTACTCTCTTTCTAGTGATCTCAAGTACACTTTCAAATGATCTGGAAACTCCAAACAACCAAGCTTTTCCTATGAAATGTACATTCCTAGTCTTAGAATATATGGGGTCACCAATACACAGCTGAGAACTCAAGTCCCCTCAACTATACATGATTCTTTTTAATGTTGACATCTTTGTAAATGTTAGTCAGCAATAAAGTGAAAAAAACTGAATACTTAGGTATATTTAAATAAAAGGCATTAATCACATACAATCAACATATGTGACAACTTGTAGCCTGAGGATGGCTTCACACAGCACGGCTGCTCTAAGAATCCCTAAGAGCCTGTCATTCATGATGACACCTGAGCAGTCGCTCCGCGGGCAGTTTTCACACGCTCCGAATTCTCAATCCTGGTCAGTTGCTTGTATTTTATTGATGTCATGGAAGCTTCCTTTGTACTAAAACTTGCAAGTCACTATGATTTTTGTTCTGAACAGAGCACCGAACTTGCATCTGCACCACATGAAAAGCAAAGGCAAGAGCTCCCCAAGTTACATTCAACAATAAGTCTGAACTCGAAGACAAGGAACATTCATTCTATTCTTTAAAAATGAAATCCACATCAATGCACAGGGGCCTTGAGGATTCCATGGAGCCAAAGATACTAAAGCACAAACGAGCAAAACAAATCACTTGGCAACTCCCAGTGACTTCCTGCCAAGTTTTCCATTCTGTAAACACTGATCTGCACTTGGCTTCTGAGTTTCCAACAACCTGCAGCGTCATGTCTAATCCTTCCCCGGCAGGGCCCCCTGAGGGGAAGGCAGCAGTGGGAGGGAACCTCAGAGACAAACCTCCCTGCTGCTGCTGAGCAGCTCTGGCTACTGAGCTGACAAAATGAATAACCTGTTTGTTGAGTTGACGTGCGTGAGGCGACAGAGACCATAGCAATTCCTCACACACACAGCCCCATTCTGTAAAGAATATTAAGCACCAATTGTTATTAAGGAATTACTTTGGCCCTTATGAGTCTAAGTGGGGTCAAGTGGTTGAAAGGAGGGATCTGAGGCCAGTAACTTGCCTGAGACATACAGACCTAGTGCGCCTGTCAAGGCAGAAACTAGGAGGCCAGCAGCACCCTCAGAGGGACACACAGGGGAAGTCAACGCTGTGTGACGCACTGACACAGCTACACATTCAAGCCAAGCACCGTGTCTGAGAACAGCTTTCTCTTTCCTTCTCAAACTCTTGCTTGGGCACCTGGCTTTTGCAGGGGGTCCTTCAGGTCACCCCACTTCATGCTCATTCAGGAGGCACAGACTTCTTTGCCCAGAGCCCCTAGGAGAACGGCAGCCACATCAGTGTGTTGCCCACGCTCATGGTAAGGTGGGTCTGATCACACCCATCGCCAGCAGCCTGAATCCATATTTACTTTATCTCCACACAGGCCACGAACACCCATTTGGCATTAAAACCAGCCACCTTCCAGCTACTGCGCTCCTGCCACAGGGACCAGAGGACTCCGCCTCACCTTCTGCCCTCCTGGAGGCCATCCTCTTGGAGAAGAGGTCCCCAGACACCCAAGGCCAGTTCGTCCTTAAGCCCAGGCACCCAGCCAGGAGCCAGCAGAGGAGAGGTGAGCCCCTTCCCTCCCTCAGGTGTCTTCTCTCGGCTCACATCTCTGCTCCTGAAACCAGACTCATGCAGAGCTGCTTCTCCATGTGGGGGTGCAGGGACAGTATAGGGGGGCACCCAGTACCCACCCAAGCTCAAGCTCAGAGAAACCCTAAATGTCTGAAACCAAGACCCAACTCATGACTAGGAAGGTTCAGTTTTTGATTCTTTTCATTCCTCCAGGCCGACTGCCCTTCTCTGTGTCTCCCTGGAGCTCTTCCTACATAAAATTGTGTGTGTTCATTACTGTGTGTCTTAATAACACATGAGCTTTTTCCAGCCTGGGAACACATCGTACTTGTCCCAGTGTTTGGTCCAGCATCTCAGACCCTCACGGGAGGTGGTCAGATGACTGTAGGACTTAGACGCAGCTGCAATGGAAGAATTCCAGTGGTGCAAAGTTATGGAGTTGAACTGGATTCCGTTATGGCCTTAGGCTGAAGTGGCCTTGAGGATTCTAGGGCCAGGCAGCTTGTGTCACGAAAGGCAGATCCTTTCGATGGGAGGAGGTTGACCGTCATTGGCTACTCAGAAAGCCAAACAGAAAATCTCAGAGTGGGAGAAAACCTCTTACAAAAGTAGGTGATTACCACACTCTGCTTCTTAGGGAATATCAAACTTTTTAGCGTTTACAGTGACATCTGACACTAGAATCTGCTGACAATACTTGTCAGGAACCTTGTGAACCTTGTGTAACTACAGCTTAAGTGACCCCCCACGACGCAGGGCAGAGGCAGGAGAGAGCGCTGTAAAGGGAAGCGCTGTCACTGGGACAGTCACCCCGGAGACTGATCAAGCCTCTCGGCTTCACTAGCAGTCTGCAGGGCCTGGGGAAGGAGGACACATGCACACCACAAGAAGCCAAGTAGCCAATGTCAGCATGCGGGAAATTCTATACAAGGGACTCAGTTTCTCTCGCTTCTAGCTGTGACAAGAAAGGTGCTGTAACATGGAAATAGTGGGAATAAGGTTAAGTGAATTAAACTATTACTACTAATAATCTCTCTTCTTCATTACATTCACTTCGCAAAACAGCTAAGAGAACTTATGTCACCAACTGGGCCTTTTGGCGGCGCCCCCGCCCTCACCAGGACAACCAGCGCGCACCTCCACCATCTGCAAAGCGAGGACGGCTTTTTGGAGCTCCACTGGGGGACGTGTGTGTGGACGACAAGCTGCCCGCCCCAGTTCTGGTGGGTCTCCTTTTGATCTTCTGTAGCCCTCCTGACAAGGGGAGCACTCACAGGTCACGTGTTCTCATCCAAACTCATCACCAAGTGGAGCATTCTTTAGACAGCCCCTGCCTTTGGCTGAGAAGGTTTCTTCATATTATGTCAGAGAATAAAATCTGATGTCAATACCGCAGAGTCAGAAAGCACATACAGCAGTAAAAATTGCTCTTGTTCATTCCACTGGTTTCAGCAAAGACCTACATCCACTTGCTCAGACCCATTACAACAGGCTCTGCGGGTATGAAATGCTGCGAGTCCCCGTCACCCTCATCATCCCTCTTCGTCTCCTTCCTTGAACTGCACACTAGTCTCAAGTCTCCTCCATCTGAGTCTACTCAATCTTACAGCTCAGCTCTCACATACATTTGATTTGTAACACGAGAGTTAAAGTATACAAAGACTCATTCTTTGGCAAATATGAATTGCTTAATCTTGACAGGGTGTCAAGTGAAAGTCACACAGTCTGGTCTGTGTTCTGTTCAATTTGTATACCAAAATGTCAGCATTAACATTTATTCACCATCCAGTGTTTCTCAGAGCACTACACTAGATGTCAGAAATTTTATGCTAGATATGAAGAAATATATCATACTAGTTACATGTTACCGCTTACCCCAGTCCTTGCATCTTTCACAGCAAATTTAGAGTAGCTGTGATGATCACCATCCTCAAAAAGGAAGAACAAAAAGGCCTCAGTAAACTATGTGCTGTGCCCAAGGTCACATAAACAGCATATAACAGATTCCAGGTTCCTTGGATTCCCTGACTCCAGCACCTGTCACCTGTCTGTGCTGCAGGCCACACAGCAAAAGGACAGGAAAGACTGATGAGCAGGGGATACACCCAGAGGGGAGGAGAGGGGTTTCAGCCCAATTTCAAAGAGGTGAGGAATACAGAAAGCAGAATTGGGGTACACGGTCACCAAAAGGGGTACAAACACACAGAAAATGAATGAGGCAAAGATGTCCATACTTGGGCAAGAGCATTTGTATCAGGGAAGAATGAGACAGGACTGGAAAGGAGAGGGTGACTCTACAAAGGCCTCAAAGCAGAGATGTCTGACTTCACAGTGTACATTCACTGAAAAGGAAAATCTGATTAAACAAGCGTTTAAAATGTTTCAGCGTATGAATGTTAAATGGATTGCTGGGTAGAAAATACATGTAGAGACACTGAAAAAAATTCTAAATTGGCTTTAGTCCCTCCAGCTCCAGCACTGGGCCCTCACACACCACCAGTCTCTCCAATAGAGGAGAAGCGTGTGCTCTGGGCTGGGAGATAGGAAATGCCATATATTTTCTTTTCCTTCCTTTAGGAGATGCTTTCCACTCTCAGTCAGAAAGGGCCACTCACAAAGCGCATTTTCCTCAAAAATGCCAGTAAAACATCCTGCAGGGCCCTGAAGCAGAGGCTGGATTCCGGGGACACAGTAAACATGGAGGATGAGTCCATCCTGGTGCTGGCATCCGTCTTAAAGGTAGGGAAACGTCTAGCATTATCCGCACACACAGTGACTCTGAAACTCTAGGAGGCATCCTTCATCATGACTGCCCAAGAGCAACAGGCATCCTAGATGAAGGATCTGAGAAACTGGAGAACACCACACAAAGTCAAAATTTAAGGAAACTACTCTGGGTGTTAGCAGCCCCATGCTAGGTATACTTTCCTTTTTCATCACAACCCTCTCCCCATCTTCACTCCTGAACAATCCATGCAAATACAAAACTAAGTAACAAATGCAAAAGCACACACCTGTATAGAATGTCCCAAAACAAGCTTTCCGCCTTTGAGGACTCCCTTACCGCCTTCCTAATGAAGCCGAACTTTCCAAAAAAAAATTCACAGTAAGCTTTTGGAAATACTTATACAAGTTTATCAAGTAAGTAAACATCTACTTTACAATAAATCAAAACATGCTCAGTAAGGCCACTGAAATCTGTCCTCCCTTCCGCCGTCTGCTAATGCACTTACTTTAAAGCTAGTGCAGGGAGCACGGCTCCGTGTGTGCCTCCTGTCACCTCCTTTCCCACCTTTGGCTTCCCTTGTTCATGTCTGTTATGTTTCTCACCCACCACCCGTGGCTAGACTTCCATGGTAAGCAGCTCCTACCACAAGCCTCATTTCATAAATCTGCCTTTTGAAGTGGGTGCAGCAGTCAAAATTAGTTTCAAGCTCTCAAAATGCAAAGAATTTATAGAAGAAATACATTGATTTTGAAATTATACACCTAAGTCAGGTATCCAGCTACATTTCTACAAAGGGACTCACAGAACAGAAAAAGGATTTAATGAATCCATCTTGGTATTTATTATCAGTTCTGAACGAAAGTATATTAATGTAGTAATGACTACAAACAGGTTATGAAAATTATCTTAGAAATGCCATTACATTTGGTCTTTCCTTGTCTCCTATTAATGTTGGATCATAATTTGATTGTGGGATAAATAGCAACAGTTCAGAAATGACTTCGGATTGACCCCTACCACACTCGCACCATAGTACTACACACTAGCTGTGCAAATGCAAGATGAGTGTTGCCGTATCTCAGTGCACATGGAATTAATCCCATCATCTAGGAAGAGTGAGGCTCTCGTCTGTTTTCCATTGTAAGCACAGACTAGCACGAGGCTGGCTACTCGTGGGTACACGTCTTAGACCCTCCTAACGCTCTTGCTTCCTAAAGTTGACTGCTCTTAATGGGGAATCAGACTTTGCAAACTTGGCGGTGATGATACCATGTGTCAAGTAACCAGAGAGTTGGTCTAAACCAGAAATGAGTGTCTATCAGCACCACACTGAGTTTGCCATTAAACTGTCTGTAGACAGAGGTCCCACAGCAACACCCTCGGCAGATTCTGCTTGAGTCGTGTTCAGGCTTCACGCACGCAGCCTCACCCATGGCATCCACAGCCCAGGGTCCAGGAAGGAGGAGACACGTGCCCCCAGTGCAGGGAGTCTGTGCACATGAGGCACAGGCCCTGCTGTCCCTTCCAGACTCCTGCAACCAGCCACAGCTGGAGAGCTTCCTCCCTCCAAATACGCTGGGGTCACTCCAGAGGGAACCCGGAGAAAAGCCCTAATGGCAAGAGCAGGTGCCGCACACCAAGCACACACTACAGGATGAGTGGACAGAGACCTTGTCCCCTGCCGTCGCTGCTCCGTCGGCAGTGCTCAGGAGAGAGGCTGGCGCACACAGCAGCTCCGTAAGGACTGCAGCAGGAGAACGCCGACCGCACTGCAGGCGCCACAGCTGCCCAGAGGCACTTTCTGGACTAGCTCCTACCAAGAGAAGCCTCGGGCCGTGGAGCGAGGCCAGCGCCAGCGCGGTGTGCCTGTCGAACCACCACGGTGATGCAGAAACTCCCCCAGTCTGGCACAAAACATGGCAACTTCAGGGGTGGGGAGGGTGCAGCTCAGCGGAAGAGCGCATGCTTACCACGCACGAGGTCCTGGGTTCACTCCCCAGAATCTCCATCAATACATACATGAAACAACGCAATTACCACCTTGCTCACAAGGGGAAAACAATGACTGCTTCATAAACTAATAGGCCCATTTCTGTGACATAAAGGCTTCTACAACAGAAACTGACCTATTGTCTCTGACCATACTTTAATTAAAGAAAAAAATGTCTTCACCAGCCTTCTAAACTGACACATTTTCCAGGCCCCCACGTAGGAAGCTGACATTTGCGTACCTCTGGCCCTGACACTCAGAGGCCTGAAGTTCCAATGTATCGAAATTTTAAGTGTCCTATTTGGGAGGGTATGTTCCATTCAAGGAGCTGGAAGGGGGAACATGAAGGTACCACCCACTGGGGATTTTGATATGTTTTTAGCACCTGCTGCTTAAAAGGCTGCAAACTGAACTTTCACACGGTTTAAAAAAGAAGACTGACGCTATGATGAGTAGCTTTTCCCCACGAAGCAGGCACACCTCGCGTCAGAAAGCCCAGCTCTCTTGTAATATGTGTGCAAGAGTGTGAGGGGTGTGTGTTCTACATCAGAACCTCTCTTCCTTGAATTAAGAGCAAGCGCTGCGTGAAGTAAACAAGTAACATGGGCGACCGCGTTGCTTCTCAGACGCTCACAGGATGTGGGGTGGGTGAGCACCAGACAGGGCCAGCTGGGCCTGGTGTTGATGTGGACACAGGGAGCAAAGCCCAGCTGGTGGACGGGGGCTCTCACCACTCTCACTGCCGTCCAGACTCTGCTGTGATGCTTCTAATTTTAGATGGAGAGAGTCCAAGCCCCTCCTTCTGGGTGTGCGAGTGTGTAGTCAGAGTCCAGCTCTGCCTGGGTCACAAACTGGCAGTTGTGAACAAAGTGAGGCCTGAACAGGATTTTTCAACTTAATGTTTTCTTTGTTATTTCTCCAATATGTATTTATCATAAATAATATATGTGTTTTTTAATCTGCGGAAGGATTTCCTTCAGAACATCGAAGGCGGTATTTTCACAGCAAGTCTGCTCGACAAATGGCTCAGAATCCTTGATGACGGAAAACCAGAGGAAACAATAACTGCAACCAGGAGGTAATGACGGTCACACCCCAAAAACACAACCAACACCCTCTTAGGAAAACATCAGCTCATAGTTCACAGCTCTGTCTACTAAACTCATGACCAGTGTTCAAAGGGCTGCATTTGCTACCCACAGGAGGCACTTGAAAAACAGATGCAGGCATTATAACCGTTACTGAATTCTTGTTTTCATCCTAATCTTATTAATGTGGATTCCAGACTAGCTACCACCTGCTGAAGACACGGAACGGCTGCAGATGAAATCCACTGGTCAAAACAGAGACGCTAGAGAACCAATCTGCCAGTGTAACGATCTTAACTTTTCAAACACTTAATCAACCACAGAAGTTAGGATCTGGTCCAGAAATTGAAATCAATGCAACATTTTTGTATGCATTCATGCTTAGAACTCAGCGAGAGAGGACTGTGTGCACGGTTCACAAAGACGTACCCGGTTCTCTGTCTCTGTATTTCCACTTCCTAAGCAAAATGACATGCTTTGTTTAAAAGTGCATTTTTCTGTCTGTAGACTTTTGGACAAGCTGCCAAAGGCCAACGCTGACCTCCTGAAACATCTTTTCGGAGCACTCCACAACATCGAGCACCACTCCGCCTTCAATCACATGACATCATATAACTTAGCACAGTGCATCGCCCCAAGCCTTCTGGGTCCACCTAATGCCACCAGCTCACACTTGCAAGAGGACCTGACAAAAATGGTAAGGAGACCTCTCATTTTCATGTCTTGTGGGGCACGGTCCCCACTTTGAACCTCAAACATGAGATACTAACCGTGATGTACCAGATTGTTAAAGTGCACATTTTAAAAACGTTCCCCTGGAGGGGCAGAGTCACTGACCTGGTGGGGTGTGGGGATGTGGTGGGTTGTTACGTGGGAAACTGAGAGCAGTGGAGGCAGTTCTCCTTTCCCATCCAGGAGACGCAACCACAGAGTGATGAGTAGGATGATGGGACAGAACAGAACCTGAGCTTTGGGGTCTGGCAGCCGAAGCTCAACTCTCAGCCTAATCACTGAGGGAGTGTGTACTACGGCGAAGGTTCCATCGTTTCATCATCACAGAATGACACCACCACCCAGCTCCTCTGGTCACTGCTGGCACATCGCGGTGGCTTGGGCAAGATGAGCACCCACGGCTCCACACACGCTGGCCTTCCTCTGCCAGCTGTGGTCCTTCACAAGGACACTAGACTCCTATTTCACCCCCACTGCAGGCTGAGGGGACTAGTAAAACATTCCAGAACATCCGAACAGAGCCACAACAGGCCGAATCAGGTCACAGCTCTGCCCCAAGCTAAACCCGACAACCAGCACGACACGAGGCAGTGGAGACAGACACGTCTCCTCTCCAGCTGCTTCCTTCCTTCCCAAGAAAAATCACACAAATCTCTGCTTCTGAACTCTCACATATTTCCTCACTTAAGAAGTAAATTTCTCAAGTTTCTGTCTATTGGATGCTTTATTAATTTTCGTAAGATGTTTGTCAACTTATCTCAATAAAACTGGAGAAAGTGAAACAATAATGAACAAATGAAATTTAGTAAGACAATACACAGATTCACCTCAAGCATCCTTCATGGGTCACTTGAAAACTGTCCTAGTTTTAAAGATGTAACCGTCGTTACAAAAATGTTCGCTATTGAACGAGGCCACAAATTCTAACTTTAACCCTCTGATTAAAAGAGTTTTAAAATCTGTACCCAAAGTACTCTTGAAAGTATCACTATTTCTTATAGAAAACTGATTTGTAGACTCATTTTTCAATCAACTCTGGATTTTTCTCAGAATTCTCTTAGTTTTTAGCTCCACGAGTTAGGTGTGAACTGACGTTATAACGATGCCGTATGGAAAACACCCCGTTTCGCCCTCATGTGTTTCAGGTTTCTCTGGTCCAGTTCCTCCTCGAGAACCGCCTCCAGCTCTGGGGAGAAGACACCCCTCCCCTCTGGGGAGGGCGCGCGGCCACTCCTGACGAAGGTGACGTCACTAGTACCAGGGAGGAGGCTGCAGGGTGTGGGAAGCATGTGACTGACTTTGGGGAGAAAGGCAGCAAGGCTGCCAGGGCTCATGGGAGACACTCAGTGCTGTTCTGGAGCCCAAATCACATCCAAGAGCAGTGATTTCCACCTGCTTCAGGTCAGGGCGGCTTTCACACCGTCATGAGACCATACATAGAATAAGGCAGGCCTGACAGCAGAAGCTGCTAGTACAGCACTAGGAGACATCAGGGTATAATACGGTGTTTGGAAAGTTTTCCAAACAAAACTTTAAATGGGCCTCACATATATGAGATGTGCTCAGGCTGAAACTAGAGTGAGGGGCCCAGAGCACTGCCTTGTTTACTCCCCACCCCCTTTTTCCCTGCTTAATGGCACATGAGGTACCACAGGTTCCAGTGCCTCTGAAACAGGCTGACAAGAACCTGCACCAGACAGAAACAAAGGACTTGGTTTGATGTGAAACCACCTTTCCAGACTGTCAGCTCCTGAGCCCCTGTTCACCAGCTGTGTTACCTCTGGCCAGCTATTTTAGCTCACTTTCAGTTCCTTCATCTTTAAAATGTGAATAAAAACAACATCTAAATTTTAAGATTATTGTCAAGATTAATCATGGATGGAAACTAAATTTGTAAAAAAGCAATTACTAGGGCCAGGAGAAGTTCCTCTGAGAACCCTGAGCTAGGACGGTCTGAGCCCAAGGCACCACAGCTAACTGGCCCCCGCCCATTTCATGAATGAGGTTAGACTCAGCACCTGGGGACATGAATCATGAGACTCTTTGAATTTGGGGGGGCAGGTAATTAGGTTGGTTTGTCTGTTTGTTTGTTTTTTATGTTAATGGAGGTACTGGGGCTTGAACCCAGGACCTCATGGGCAGTAAGCACGCACTGAACCACGGAGCTATAAGCCTCTCCCAACCCCTCTGCAGTTTTGACAGTTTTTGGTTTTATGACATTCATCTCACTGCTTTGAGCAAATCTTTAGGAAAATCTATTTAATCAGGAATTTAGTTGAGTCTAGTACCTGAGAATGCTCTTTACTAAGATAACTGTTTTTGAATTCATCAGTGACAACAGGACGCCTGGAATCAACACGAATGATGGTGGCAGTCATTTACACAAACCCACAAGGGCAGTACGAGGCCAAGTGCCCATCCACCACAGGTCGACGCACTTGTCTGTCCACGATTTTTGAAGTCCCAGAAGAACAGGAGTGGCCATAATCTCATGCGACCCTTCCTGTGCTCTATCTTTATTCCTCACATACTGTTTCACTTTTCTCCCTCCTCTATTCTGCATGTTTATGTTCATTTAATAAAAATGGGTTAGAGAACCACTTTAGTTGCATATGGCCCTTATTAACACCTTGGTGGAGGCTCATCTGGGGAGTCTGTGTCTCAACTAAGGTCACTTCTGCACTGGCAGTCGACGGGCAGCTCAGCTGGGGCTGACTCACGTGTCTGTTGCTTGGTGCTGGCTCGAGGTGGATCCCCATCTCTTCAGCAAGCTAGCTCGGCCTTCTTCATACGGTGGAGGAAGAGTTCCCAACAGCAAGACACTTTTCAAGAGTCCATGTAGGGCAGGACTGCATGAAGGACCACAAAGACAATGAGTTACTCATCACTTACTGAGGGCTGTGACTCATCGACCACACACGATACGTAAAACCTGAGACAGCATTCCTAACACACACCTACTCTTCTTCACGAGTTGTTAACCCTCCATTCTTTAGACCAGCATTTTCCATATGGTATTAAGAAGTTTGGTAGGGAGTATCTTTGAAATAATCATGTATTTCCCCCCCCCATTGTTTCTTGCCTCTATCTTACCCCCTGTCTTAAGCTGTATTAAGAGACACATCATTTCCTCAGAGAACAGAAGTTACACAAGAATATGAGGAATAACAGAGCTGGTTGTTGCCTGTGAGTTTTAAAACATTCAGTTTTGCAGGAAACAAAAACACTTCATGGCATGAAGATTCAGGTGGGAATCTCATGGGGAAAGCCCCAAACAATGAGGCGTATAGGACATTTGCACCATTTCCTGAATAGAAACCAAGAGAAATCAGGAAGCCCTCACAGAACAGCTAAATCGCATCTCTAGGACAGAGCCTGGTAGAGGCACACAGAACTTCTTGCACCTCAACATGGAACAGATCAGTGAAATGATTCCATCAATCTGAGAACAGTAGGGAAGGAATAAAGTCACTGGCCGTGATGACACATGTCCCAGCAACAGTTGTGCAGGCCAGCTCCCCAGGTCCAGACAGCAACTAGAAAAGCTCAGCAGGTGCCCAGTGTACACAGATGACACAGAGGGCCACTAAGCGTCATTCCACATCCCACCACCTCCTAACTCCTTGGCAGTAGAAGACTCGAAACAACAGACACACTCATGGAGGAAACGGAGAGACCTTGCATGGCTACCAATTTGGGAACAAAGTATTAAGCTGTAAATCAAGTGAGTTATTTAAAATTGTAGACCAGTCCCCATCTTACATAAATCAGTTCGTAGACAGACTGGCACAAGTATATGGGATATGTGGTCCCCGCATTATTTTCCTAGACAGTGTTCCGTGGTCAAATAGGTTTGGGAAATGCTGTCTTTTCCTTCAGAACATCAAAATGCCCATTAAAATATTAATGTTTCAGAGAAGACCCACAGTAAAGAAACCCAGTATTTTCCCCATTGATTTGACCTGGGAGAGCCTTTTGGAGAAACTCTGTTCATGAGTGATCCTGGAAAGACATATCAGTAAGCACTGCTCTCAATTTAACTTAAGTCATAATTTAACTTACTCACCTACTCAAAAACCTTCAATGAGTTTCAATGGAATTTTAGACTTGGTTTTCAGAAAAATTTCTATTTTAAGAGCCTCCACAATGCAACCTGCCCTAGTCATCAGTTGTCAGTGTTTTCCTGTGTAGCTTCCTTTCCTTTAGCTCATCAAACTCTTCACTCTCCTGAACAAGATACATTCTTGTTACCAAGTATAATTCTCAACTCCCCAGGGTCTCTACGTGCCCACAAACTAGATGGCCATGTGGGTTCTACTCTCCCAGAAATGTCCCAACGCTGCCCCTGACCATTCCAGCTCAAAGTAGCTGTTCTTTGATAATGCAGGAGCATGTCACCCTGTTACAAGTCAGCTTCTATGGTGCTTTGCCCCAGCAGGAATTATGTCAGTATGTTTACACATCATTTAACAAATCCAAATTCCTGTGGTGAATGATTGTATTTTGCGTTAGTTTTATATTACTTCCAGTGGCTGGCTGAATGTCTACCTCTAAAAATGAATGAACGTGCACTTTTCTGAGTGTGGAAACTTCACATACGTTGGGAATGACTTTGGGAATGACTGCAAATTTTAAACTAAAGAGGTAGAACCCAGCCCACATGGAATTTTAGTGCGCAGCAATAAGACATCAGTTTGACTAAGTTAGTTTGTTAGAGAGCACCTCACAGCGTTCACTATTCACAAGTCCTGGGACGTACTATTCCAATTCATCATGTAAAAAATGTGGTATTGGTGTGATGTATTTGGGAAGAACTGCATGTGTGTGTGAAATTTCTTTTAAACAGCAACATTCCATAATCAAAGGGACAAAAACCATAGCTGGACAATGCACCTGTCAATTGGTGGGCCAAGAAAGACATGCAAAAGTCCCTCAAATCTGAAAAGGAGAAAGAAATCACAGTACATAAAGAAAAGCTGAAATTCAACTAATTTGTCCAATGCAAGTCCTACAGGATATTCTTGCCATGGGAACATAGTTAATAAATGTTCCTTTCACCCTCAGGATACTCAAGCACAATACATCCTGGAAAAGTCAATTTACTAATTTTATGAAAGATGCTACAGACTGATAAACTGTAAAAGGATCAAACTGTCTAATCTAGAATGAATGTAATGCAATTAGACTTTCTGATATTGGACTTTATCACTGCTCCTAAGATCTGTGTAATCTTCCCTCAACCTGCACTTCGTGGTTAATTAAGGTTAAAAATTCTGAAAATTGTATTCCAGAAAGCCATTCATTGCCTACCTTTATTTGTGAAAACTAATTTTCTCCATGGTCATTAATTACTGTGATATACTGAATGGTATATATGCATATATATATATGTATGTGTGTGTATATATATATGTTCCATTCAATATATACATTTACATGTTATAAAATATGTATTACACATAAATATATTTATATTTATTTACACACTCAACTTTGCATTCCATAAAAGCAACATTTAAGAATTTGGGGTATAGAGTATGTAGTTGTACAAAAAGCCGTCTTTTTCCAGAAAACATTAGGCGATGTCTTTCCTATTTTTCTGTAACTCCTTCTATTCTGGCCAAATGAGCCACTAAGTATTCTAAACATCTGTAATGAAATGTGACTGTTTTCCCCTTTTACACTTTTCATGCTCACAACATACCTGGCACTAGGAAGAAAGTGATTTCTTTTCGGACTTGGACCTAAACGTCAGTATTCATTCGCTTGCCTTAGCCTTCCCAAAGAACAAAACCACTCCTTTGTCACGTGAAAGAAACATTAGCAAACAAAATTCTGAAGAGAGTTACAATTCTGGAAAATGGAAAAAGAAACTACTTTGAAACAGTGGGAATTTTTCGAAAACGTAAAGGAATGAGACTAGTTGGGGGGTGGTGGGAGGTGTTGGCACCAGCCCAATCTGGCCTGGCCACAAGGTCAGCCTTCAGGGGGGATCGGCAACCAGGATCCTCACCACCCACCCGAGCCACCCCCTCCACACTTACCGATCCCTTGACTGCTCATTCCTTCAACAAAAGCGACTCAGCTCAGCTGGGAGCAGCGAAACTGCAGGTGGACCTGCCCTGGGCAGGGGGAGGGCCTGTGGGGGGTGGGGGCGGCTGGGGTCAGTCTGGGGAACAAAGGAGTCTAACTCGGGATTCAAGCAGGGACAGGGCAGAGCCTGGGGACTTGGGGACACAGACAGACATTTGACGAGTGATGGTCCATCCTTGCACCCATCAAGACAAGGCTTGTCACTGGCCAAGGCCAGGTCCCCCCCCAATGTTGGCTGTGTTGGAAGCATAGACACTGGCAGCGGACTCTGAGGGCTTCTCAGGTTTCTTCTGCCGAAAGGGCACCTACGAGTGCTTGAGAGGAGCTGAGGCCTCACCTGCCTGCACACCTGGCTGCCTTGGGGAGTGTGTGAAAGGGCAAGGGGGCCAGGTTCTGGGGGGATTTGGGAGGGGCAGCCCCAGGTTTGCTGATGGACAGAGCATCCTGCCATCTGGCACTCGCCATCTGCCTCTACAAGGACTGGGCCATGCTGCCGCATGCCATCTAACTCTGTTTGGATTCAACTGTGAGCCACTGCAGCCTCTGACCTCCAACATACCCTGAAAGGAGTTCAGGATGGAGGTCAGGAATGAGGCGCTCTGTGCTCTGGGAACACTGGTGGAACAGGCCTTCAGATAGTTAGATGTTTTCATGAGATTTTATGAGCCCAAATCCTTGTGTGTCCTCCAATCTAGAAAAACACTAAATTCATCAACGATGACAACCGCTCCCCCTGACGAGGAGCTAGCCTCTGCCTGGGTGTGTGCTTGACCGTGCACACAACCCCTCTTCACTGAAATCACATTGAACACTCTGCTCTCCCCTGCCTCCTCCGAACAGCTTCTCACAACTATCTGGGATGTTGTCTCCAGGGCTACAGTCCTCATTTTGACCCCAATAAAACTTAGCCCACAGCTCTCACGTTGTGTGGTTTTATTTTAGTCTACAGTCCCTAAATATACTCAGCTGTGGGGCCATGGGACTCCACAGGCTTTTGGCGCCCAGCCCAGGAGACACCAGAGGAAGGAGGGCTGGGGGACTGGGTGCCCCCCGGAAGGTGTCCCCTGATCAGCAGGATTGGCTCCCTGGAAGTGGATGGTCAGCAATGTGGGCAGGGGGTGAGTTCGGTGGAAACGGGAGCAGAGGACGCGCAGACTCCGAGGTCTGATGCCCTCACTCTCCGAGGCCCTTCAGTTCCCGCGGAACCCCTGCCCTACTCACCTGCTACCACAGTCCCGACTCCCAGCCCCGTTACCTCTGGCTGGGGCCTGCAGCCTGGCAGGTTTCCAGACAGCACTGGCAGGTCTACATGGCACCAGGCTGATCGCTGCCGACCACCTCCTGGGAGGAGACCAGGCCAGGCTGCTGGGTGCCCCGCAGGGCTCCTGCTCTGGGCACTAATTAGCTTATCAGTCTCCCAGAGGAGGGGAGGGCAAGGGGTGCTGCCCCCTCTCCTGAGGGGTTCAGCCAGGATCTACCCCTACAGCCTCAAGCCACGAAGGGCACCAAGAGGCCTCTACCCCAGGTCCAGAGAACCAGCCTCTCGGGCTGGCAGCCCAGGAGGCGGGCAGCTGCTGGGCTCAATCAGAACCTGCAGTACAGCAACACAGTCCCCCGGCCTCGGCCTCTACCCTATCCAGTGTCCCCTGTCTCCCTAGGCCCTGGTGACCGGAATCAGGGGAGCACGCACGGACTCCTGACCTCCAGCACATGGACAGGAAGCTTCTCCTTGCCCCCTCCCCCATCTCAACATTAACAGCTCCCTGTGCATTTTATCATTTAATCTTGGAAATAATCCACACCTCAGCTGTGTAGATATAGAAACTGAGGCTCAGAGAGGTGGTAGGAGTGTCGGACACCACACAGAAAGACAGCAGGAGGGCCAGGATTCCAGTTTTTATCTCTCTGACCACCTCACATCCCCTCCACCCTGCCAAAGCCTCCAATATCTGAGCTGTGAAATCAGAACTGGGAAACAGACCTGAAAGGGACCCTCAAGCAAGGTGGAGGGGGGCCTCCCTAAGGCCCTTTCCACATCAGGACAGAGCCCCATCAGCGGAGGCTTCCCAGGTCATTTGCAGAGCTTTCCAGGCTTCCCTGGGCATCAGCCAGGGACTGGCCCCAAGCAAGACATGTGGGTTGTGGTCTCTGACCGGAGGACCCTCACTTGTATCTTACACACACCCTGACCTGGCAAAGGTCAGGGGTCCCTCGGCCCTCCTTCTTTCAGTTAGATCTCTAGGACACATCCTCTTATACTCACAACATCTGGAAGTTCTTCCCCATGTCTGACTGCAACCCTCCCTGCTGCAGGGGACACCTATTACCATCTCTGCAACACAAGCAGCTCCTTCCTTCCTCGGGCACACAGGGACTGCTCCCACATGTGGGAGACCATTTGCTGCCTCTTGTTTGAACTTCAGAAACTTGGAATACCTGGGTCTCAGATCCAGGCCCCCACTCCTGGGCTCAGATCTGAGGGATCTAGGTCAGTGACATCTGCTCTTCCCTACTCCCCAGGTCCAGGGTGACAGAAGGAGCTGAGCCAAGGGCCCCTCCCAGCATCAGAAGTGGGGAGACCCTTCCTGACTGAGTTGAGGGGAGGTTGCAGGGGTCCCCGGACCCCTCAAATCAGAATTCCCAGAGAAAACGCTGTGCCTTCCCCAACAGACCAAGGTTTCCAGGAAGGCCCAGCCACTGCCCACCCGTATGCAGGCCACCAGTTCCTCACCACAGGCTCTTCACACCCCGCTGTGGCCAAAGCCCCCATGTCACCAAACCCCAGGCAAAACCACATGTCCCTTTCGCTCCACTTCTGAGCTCTTCTGCCCTCAGTCAGCACCCTAGGGCCTGACCCTGAGCTGAGACCCGAGTTTCCTCTGCTGCTCCCCATCCCTCGGATCCCTTGGTCGGACCTGAATGCATCAAGCAATCTCCTTCCACACCCACATGACCCTCGTCCACCCACCTAGCTCCCTGAACAGCCGGCCTCCCGATCCCACATCCCCCATGCCAAGTTGTCCTTGAGAGCATGTTAGGCCTGTCACTGCCATGGTAAGCTGCCCCTCTGGTAGCTATCTGAGGCCTGCACTCCCGTTGGCTGCATACCACCCATGGGTCCTCCCACCTCTGCCCAGTTCTCTCACTACGTGATGGCCTTATGCTCCTGCTGGCGTCCTCCTCTGGGAGGGGGCAACGGGAACCTGGTTTGCAAACCCCGCTGTCTTAACCCCAGTAGGGGCAGAGTGCCCAGCCAACATTTGCTATGGGGGGGACAAGTGAGGCCCCGCGGCCAGGCAGCATGGACCCTCTCTGCCCTTCCAAACTGGCCACAACCTCCAAAAACCCGCCCTCCTCCCTCCCTCTCACACCCATAGACCCATCAGCAGCCAGCCTTCCTGTCAAAATACACCAAGACTCCCATGGCTGTTTTCCATTCCGTGGCCACCACCCTGGTGGGACCCACTGCCGGCCTCCGCCCTGCCTGCTTCTGCCTGTCCCCAGCACAGGGCCATCAGTGGAAATATGCCAGGACACATTCCCTGCTCAAAACCTTCCTGCTGCTCCCTCCTTATTCAGAGAAAAGGTCATGCTGCTCTCAGGGATCCCACAGGCCCCAGGGACTGGCCAATCTTCCCTGACCCTCCCCCACTTCCCCCCTAGAGTACACCTGTCCAGCCACACTCAGACGGGGAACCCCACCCCCCTGCAATCCCGCCCTCGGAGACCTGACTCATTCTGACTTCAGCCCCTGTGCGGGGCCACAGCCTTATCCTGGTGTTCCAGGTGAGGTCGCTAAGAGAAAGCAGCCTGGCTTCTGTCACCAGCTGCCAGAGGAGAGTAGCCTGGCCCACACCGAGCTCAGAACGCCCCCCCCCCCCGGGGACCTCCGCTGGGGCCCTGGTGTGTCAGAGCCTGGGAGGAGGCTCAGCCTGCGGCTCCCCTGCCGCTCTGCTCCCTGAATTACTCCCTGCTGGTCCAGCCCAGCCCCAGGAGGGGAAACTGGACAGCCAAGGCCACTGCTGGCCACTCAGGGCCGAAGTGTCTCCCCTGTGAAGTAGGCACACATCTTGACCCCACGTGCTGCTCAGGGAGACCACAGTATACAGGGCTCAGCACAGGACCTGGCACGCTCATGGGAGATCAAGGGACAGTAACACAGACTGTGCGTGCAGAGTGCAGCCTACCTGCCTGCCCACTGAGCCTGGGCATTCAGGATGCCTCCTGTAGGACCATGAAGCAGGTCTTAGTATAGGACTGTGTGCATCAGGGTCCCCTGGGGTTTCATGGGCTAACTCACACTGGAGTGGGAAGGCATCATATGTGTCCTCCCACACAGCACAAAGAAGCCAGGGTGGGTGCAGCTGTTCCCACTGAGGCAACAGGGAGTGGGCAATGTGTCTCTGTAGGCAGGGGCTTCTAGGAGAGCCTCAAAACTCCTCCGCTGGGCCTTTGGGCTCCCAAAACCACCCATTCCAGATACAAGCCCTGCTAAATCACGCTTCACGTGTCCAGAGTGCCAACCTCCCACCTCTGCCTATCGACTTCCAACCCACAGACCAGGCTTGTGCTGGGTTGCCTCCTCCAGGGAACCCACCTGGAGAAGCTGGGAGTTCCTGAGCACTGCACCTGGCTCCTCCAACAGCTCCTACCTGGCTGCTGGGCTGGGGCTCCCTGCCTGGGGCCCACCTCCCGCAGCAGCTGGAGCTCAATCAGGGCTCTCAGGTCTCCCGGCAGCTCAGACAGCCCCGCCCCCACACACGACAGCTGGGATGGAGTCGCTCGGGGCTCAGAACACAGGCGCCCTCTCCTACTTTCAGGCCTTCATCTTGGCCGTTCCCTCTGAGCACATCCCCTCCTGTCCCCTGGCTGACTCAGCTTTATCCTTGAGGGCTCTCCCGAGGCCCTGCCATCTACTGGAAGCCTCCTCAATCTCCCACTCTGTGCCCAGCTCCCCTCTGACCACTAGCCTGTGAGAAACCCCTCCTCGGGCAGGCCCATGTCTGCTTCCCCAGATCAGTGCCATGTCCTCTCTGTTCAGGGTCTGTCAGCAATGCTTGCGACCTGAGGGGATCTTGGGGTGTGGAGATCTCCCTGACTTCCTCTTGCTGAGTGAGCTGCTGGGTGAGAGCCAGAGCATGCACCCTCAGGCCTGTGTCCCTGACCATGGTGGGAGGGCTCTTCAGGCACTGAAAACATCTAAGGCTCACTTAGCATCCACAGGTCTGTGACCAGGGCCTCGAAAGCTTCTCACGTAGCTCAGGATGCCCATCTCCTGGCTCCCACCTGGCGCCGGCCATGCTCTGAGTCAGAGCTTCCAGCCGCAGGCCTGCTCCAAGGCTGGAAACCTGGCCATCCTCGGGGTCTCATGGCTCTTCACCTGACCCACCCCACCCACCTGGGCAGGGACACAAAGGCCCAGGAGAGCCTGCCAGGCACAACAAGATCCCTGCAGAAGAGGGGACCCTGAGCTCCAAAGCCCTGCAAGAAAGTGGTCTGCACTGGGGGAGCCAGGGTCCCGACAACCCCAGGATACCTGCTGACTCCACCCAGCTAAGAGGCCTGCACCCCTACCTGAGCCCTTTTCCCCTCACTCAGACCTTCCCCGGGTGCACATCTGGCCTACCTCTGTCTGGCCAGCCACTTACTCATGCCAGCTGTGGGGCCAGCCCCTTGACACCCACACCCCATCATGCTACTAACACTGGCGCAACTCAACCTCAAGTCGATAGGTCACTCACTCAGCAAGTGCATCCCTGGCCTGCCTGTTCAGGCTCCGTGCTGGGTGCTGGGCACCTGCACAGGTGCCAGTAGACCCCAGACCTCCCCACCCCTGCCAGCTCAGCTCTGTCTCCTCCAAGACACCTTCCCAGCCTGCTTCCCAGACTGCGTGGCCCCATGAGCTCTCCCCTCTGCCCTCCCACCCAGCCCCCTCACCTACTCGGTCTCATTAACGGCCCAGGGTGTGTCCTGGTTCTCAGGAGGAGAGGGGTTTCATATTGTAACAAAGGAGAACAAACCGGACTCCGTATCAGGGCTACTCCTTCAGTTTTAACCACTGTGCTGTTTCCAGGCTTAGCCTTGCTTGCTCTTCACCTTTTGGGAAACAATGTTGTGTTTAGCCCGAAATAGACAGGAGAGCCTATTCTTAGAGCTCTGACCTTTAAGGATGTCAGCACTTCTGCACTTACAGAGAGATGGCAAGTTGCAAAATGGAGAATCTGTCTTTTGTTGGAGATTTAAGGGAACACCAGGGCCTGACCCACATGGAGGGCTGCAAGAACAAAGCATTCTTACAGTAAGAAGTTCGCAACGACGAACCCCACCCACTCGCTCACTTTTTTTTTTTTGGTATAAAAGTAGCCTGTATTCTGACTGGAGAAGGATGGTTCTCCAGGACACTGGTAGGGCCATCCTCTCGGTCTGCTAGCTTTCCAAATAAAGTCACTATTCCTTGCCCCAACACCTCGTCTCCTGATTCACCAGCTGTCATGCAGCGAGCAGAACAAGTTTGGACTCTGTAACAATTTCCCCCGAACTGCTGAGACAATTCTGAACACCACCTTAACTGCCACCACAGCCTCCACTCTCACGGCTCTCACTGAAACCACAACCAGCGCCATAACCACCACCACCACCACCACCACCATTATCACTGCCTGCGCCCCACAGCCGCCCTGCACACCCCCAAGCAGGGCAGGCATCCTCCCAGAGCGGCCCTGAGCTGTTCCCCAGCCTGTCCAGCAGATCCCGTAAGCTCAGGACTGTCCACACTCATTGCCTACACTGACTGTCAGGCCCCACCTCTGACACTCAAGTCAGTTGTGAACACCCCACTCATAGGACTGCACGCCCCCGCGACTGACACAAGGGCCCCATAGGGGCCAGAAAACACAGGGACCAGACGCAGCCAGAGGTAGCCCCACAGGAGACTCCTGTGCCCTGAACTCCACCCGGGAAAGCTCCCCATACCCAGATGCCACCTGCCCCTGCCAAACCAGTGTATCCCGACCCTCATGCACATGTCTATGCTGGTCCCACCACACAGGAGCCCGCCCCAGCCCCCAGACACCAGGGCCACCACTGGCCCACCAGCAGCCAACACTGCCCTTCAGCCAGCACGGGACAAACTGGGCTGGGAACTGGCCGCCTCTGACAGTGAGCTGGACACCATTCCGAATGCCCCCCTTGGCCTGCCCCCTCACTGCACTCTCCGAGGAAACCAGGGACAGGGATGGGGCAAGGCTGTTAGAAGGACGAGGACATGCACTTGGGTGAGGACCCCAGGGAGGGGGCTCGGCCTGGGTCCTGAGTGTCTCCCAGGACAGCTCCATCCGACAGGGCCGAGGTCTGCCCAGGCACGGAGGGAGCACAGACTGGCATGACCCACGCGGCCACCCTGGGCCTGTCAATGGCACTCCGTGCCCCAGTCTCCTCAGCCAGGCGGCTCTAAAGGTGCCTGGAGTGGGGTCAAGTTTTGACAAAGGACCAAGACTGTGTGGGAAGGTCACGTCCTCCACCAGCCAGTCCCAGTGTCTGCTCTGCCAGCTCAGTGAGGGTGCTAAGTGACCACTAATTAGGGAAACCCCAACCCAACGGGACAGAGGCACTTAAAGGACTTCTCAGAGTTACAGCTGCCGTGCACGTCGACCCAGGAGAACAAGACACAGTGGGTATGGAACTGTCTTTCCTGGAGCCCACGTGGGACTAGCGTCAGGCAGAGCACCTCCTGAACACTAGCACAGCAGGAGGAGCACCGTGGAGTGTGCCTGGCTCAGGCCTGGCCTGTACGACGTCCCTACACTGGGCCTCACCTCCACTACTTGCAAGTGATGGCACAGCAGGTGATTTCGCAGGATCTTGCCAGCTCTCACTCTTGTGCTCTTTGTAACTCTGGGTTATTCTTTTTTAAAATGGAAACTGCAAAACCCATGCAGCCACCATGAGTGAAAGACCCAGCGAGCTGTCCGATCAGAACCACAGGACTGAACTCCCTGGATGTGCTCCTGGCCCTCCTTAACCCCGGCACCAGTCCATCCTCCTGGGCCCATCTTCCACCCATCCACCCAAACATCTGAGAATTCTGCAAAGATCCCCTTTCCCTCCCTAATGGCCCTGCTCCCAAGGCCCTCACTGCCATCGGCCAGGCTGGTGTAGGGGTGTTGTGGGGATGGGGACATGAGCCCTGTTGGGAGAAGTCTCCTCATGTGTACATGTTGAGCACGTGTCCAAGTGTGTGTGTACAACTGGGAGTGAGGCAGGCTGAGGGTCTGTGCTGTGGGAGGAAGCCTCTGACTCAGACTTTCCAAGACGAGCATGTCACATGGCTGACAGTTGCACGTGGCCGGAAGAGGGGGCGGCCCTCTAAGCACATAACACATGCATACGTACACACGAATGCGCACAAGGGACTCCAGATGAGACACGGGGTCAGGGCTCAATGCGTGACCAGTGGCCAGGACCAGGGCTCAGTCTGAGTCTGGAATCTAGGCTCCATCAGAACAGGGACAGAGTCATGAATCACAGTCATGGATCAAAGGATCGACTACAGCTCAGATGATGGTCACATCACTGATGGCTCTGACCTGCCAGTGGCCCCCTGAACACACAGAATTCTGCAGGCATCTGAGAACCTTTCTCATCCAAACACACATAAACACAGGCCCATGACAGCACAGACCCAGTCCCTGGGCTCACTGGTAGAAGCAGACCTGGGGCCCTCTCCCTGGTCCCCACTTCAGGAAACACTTGGCTTCTGTGAGCCCGTTTATGTGAGGAGTGGCCCCACTTGGGCATGGAAGGAGGTTCTCCCCAGCACAGAGCAGAGCAAAGGGGGAAGAGTGGGGGAGGGGCAGGGACAGCACCCTCCCTCCCATTCCCAGCCCATCCCTGGCCTTTGGCCCCAGGGTGTTCAATTCTGGATCAGATACCACAATCCTCATCCTGAGCTGGATGAAGGTCCTTTCCAAGCCTCAGCTTCCCCAGACATAACAAGCACAGTTAGCTGGGCTTCTAGGGCCATGCCCAGGACTGAACAGGGAGCTTGTGGGCAAGATGTGTTTTGGGGCACCTTCCCGCTGGCCTCAGAGCCCTGGGCCCAGGCACAGAGACCCTAACAGTCTCATCCACTCAGAGGTGATCAGGGGTGGGCAGTGGGTGGGCCCTCCACACCTGAGAAGGAGGCGACGGCCAGTGATCAGCACCCCAAGGACCTGGATGCAGCCGACTCCCCATCACCTCTCTGCCCCCATCCACAAGCAGGCAGACTCTTGTCCCGAGGATGGGAGGCTAAGGCTCCCAGAGGGTGGAATCTACCCCAGGTCACATAGCCCTGGGGACTGAGAACTTGACACTCACTGGGCTGCCCATACAGCTCACAGCCTGCTGCCCTGGGGGCCAAGGGGCTGGGTCCACATCTCTGGAAAGCAATTTACCACCAAGATCCTGAAACTGTCCAAGGGACTCAACGCCTAGGGAACAATCAGAAATTCGAGCAGAGCTGTCCAAGCGAGGCTGCTGGGCCACTGGGTGAACGGTCACCCCCATGGCACTGCAGGCAGCCTTCTAACAGCCCCTGGGGAGGGTTTCTGGGCTGTGGGGAGGGGCTTGTGCAGACATCAGGGGCCAGGTTAAACGGACCTGTAGCCGCAGTGTAACCGCCCACAATGGCCAGCCTGGGCCCTACGAGCATGTGGGCCCTTTTTCTTTTTTCCTTTTTTGATACTCCACTTTAAACAATGAGCTTGCGCCACTTGCAATACCCAAAGAAAAGCAGTCGACAGTAACCAAAGCCAGAAAGCCAGTTTCCCAAGGCTCTGGGGTCCACCCCTGCTCTCCCCCAGCCCCAGCCCCTGTCCTCACCATCCCAAACCCACAGTTGGAAAGGACAGTGGAGTCTGCCATATGGCCCTGGACACTCCCACCACAGGGCCTTTGCACTGCCTGTTCCTTCTGCCAAAATGCTTGTCCCCAGACACCTGGTACACAGTGCTGTCAGATCTCTGCTCACGCACCACCCCAGAGAGGCTTCCATGAACCTGCCCTGAAAGGGACCTCACCCCACCTGCCACTTGGTACACTAACTCCACTTCCTGGCCTGTGCCATGACCTGACAGTTTCAGAGGGATCTAAACGTTCCCGCCTTCCTGTCTCTCCTCAGTGGGGATCAGAGGAGGCTGAGGTCTTGAGTGATTACTGACCACTGATAAGGCAGTCCTCCTAGAGCAGTGCCTTGTCAGTGGTCAGTAATCACTGAAGACCGGATGGGTGGGTGGATGGATGGACGGATTGCGGGGCTGGATGGGTGGATGAGTCAGTGAGTGGGTGGATAGGCAGGTGTGTGGATAGCCAAGAGAGTGAACGGATAGAAGGTGGGTGGGTGGATACCTGAGTGGGTGGATAGATGGACAGGTGGATGGAGGATGGTCACATCCCTCCCCGACAGCTTCCATAGTTGCTGACACACAGCCCTACAAACTGGCCCCACGCCCCTTGCAGCCTCCCCCCCAAGACTGGCACCCATCCATCCTCCTCTCCGGTTGCCTACTCGTCCTGGCCTCACATTCCTCCTGTACCCTCTTAACTTCCACACCTTTGCTCAAAGTGTGTTTCTGCCTAAAGAGCTTCCTCCTGTTCTCTGCCACAAAACATGTCCTCCTCGAGGGTCAGCCACTGTGGGAGCCTCCCTGACACACCTCCGTCACTGCACCATGCCCAGCACTAGGGACGTGCCACACGTACCCTCTGGCCCACAAACTGCCCTGGGGACTGGTGGAACCAGGGATGAGAGAGGCGGGTGGAGATAATGTCATGCAGCTCATACCACACCCACCCCAATGGACACCAAACCTCTTCAGTGGGAGGCCCAGCCACCACCAGGCGCATCTGGCAAATCAGGACCCGGTCACTAAGTTCTTTCTCACCCTGTCTCCACAAATTCTGACCCTGCTAGCCTCTGGATGCCGCCCCCATTATTGGGCTATAGCACAAACGCTTCCCTGTTACTACACAGCCACCCACCTGTCTCTTTGCTTCCATATGGCTGGAAGGACACCTGGCTCAGGGCACCCATGCAGGGCCCTGTGACTCTAAACTGCAGCCTGATCAGTTCAGCCCATTGCCCTGTCCACTGGGTTCCCGCTGCTACAGCAGCTGGCGCGGGCTGTTGTTACTGCCTGACAAGGACTGGGCCCAGGGCCCCAGGAGCCCCATGTCTGCTTCCCATCTGATCACTCGGGGCCTCACCCTGCTGCCCTAGTCCTTGGCAGTGCTCCTGCAAAGCTACACCACCTGCCTGGAACTGGGCCACTGGGTGGGACGACAGCCATACCCCTCTGGACCCCCAACTGTGGACTTTCTTCGGAGGAGTGGAAAGCCAGCTGGGTGCGACCCTGCCACCTCAGAGCCTGACCTGGGCAAGGAGACCGTGCAGGACAGACGCAGTGGGGGAGTCACTGGCCCCTGAAACTGAAGGCTGCGCCCTCCCCCTGCTAGGTTGACTTCCCCCAGGCCAGAGGCCCCAAGGACATAAAGCAAAGGTGAACTCACAGGTCAGTCTCGGCCCACAGACTACAGGTCTGGTTGGTGGTGTCCTGGGAAACAGGGGGAGCCTGTTAGGCCACCTGCCCACCCCACGAGCCTCACCCAATCATCACTGCAGGACCCACCCTGTGCCAAGTACTCTGCCTACCCAGCTCTTGCAGAGACACAGTTGGAGTAGGAAGAACTAAGACCCAGTTCAGGGAAGGGACTGGCCCAGGCCAAGCCCCACTGTGTGGTCTTGGGCGGCTCCTGCCCCTCTCTCAGCCGGGATGGGGAACAGGGGCTGAAGCCCAGTTCCAGATGCCCTGGTGGCCAGTCTAGCATACGGATGATCTGGGAGGCCACCTCCCCAGGCAGTCTACACTGAGCCTCTGCCAGGTGCTCCTAGGCCTACAAGATCAAAGGGGTGGGTGCTATCACTTGCAGGTACAAAGGACATCCCATGCCCAGAAAGACCTTGGCAGCCCTCAGTCATGGCTGTGGCTGACTTACGTCCACAGGATGTGCCACTGGGGACACAGGGTTTTGTCAGAGGACGGAGAGCAGAGGAGGGCCATGGAGAGATGGGCTGGGCTGGGTAGGAGACCCCTGGCCCGGCCTCACCATTATCTGGATGTTTGGGTAGTCCATTAAGACACAGCAGATGTAGCAGGGGGCTCCCAGTAGGCGATTCCCTCTTCATCCAGCTCACAGCGTCACAGGATGAGGCCTGCGGAGACGGCGGGTCAGCTCTGTCTCCCAGTTTTCAGGTGGCTGCCCACCTCCAGCACAGGAGTCGTACCCATCACTCCCAGGAACAAGACCCTCCAGCTGGAACCCTCAGCGCCTGAAGCAGACACTTGCCCGGGGCCACATTCCAAATGAGCCAGCCCAGGGTACAGGCCTCTCTAGATTTCTTTTTATTCACAGCATTTCTCAGCAGATGCACCAGGTCCTGCGACCTGGCAAGAACCAACCCTTCAGGGACACACCTGCGTGGGAGCAGAGACCTTTCTTATCCAGAGCCCTGGGGAAAGCAAACAGCCAGGCAGATCCTGCTCAGCTCCAGCCATGAGGACAGGGGACCCAATGGCCTGGGTGTGCCACAGCAGACGCCGGGCAGCCTAGGGGCTGACTGAAGTCCGGTGTCCACTAACTTAAACACGGGCACAGCCTGTGACCCAGAACTTACTCCCACGGAATCAGGCACAGTTGTGCGCACACACAGCAGGGATGACCCTAGGGGACTGCCACAACCCTGTTACCCAAAGAGAAGCCACAGGGCAGGACACCTGCTTCACCACATGGTGCAGAATCAGAAAGAAGGAAAATATGGTCGTGCACGCAGACAAAATGCCAGACAAGTCACACCATCCCGCGACCTGGGTTTTCTTCACTTTACTTCCTTGGATTTGCAATACGCTACCCAAACACGTATTGTTTTATAAACAAAACACGGCAGGGGGGGCGGCAACCACAGCTGGGAACACACAGCCCCCACTGGGGGGAGGGGCCCTGGGGGGGACAGAGACCCACAATGCACTTGGTTTACAGGAAGAAAACAGAGGCTCAGAGAGGGTCACTACCTAAATGTTGCACAGCAAACACACAACTCCAAACCCGTGTGCACTCTTCAAGTAAGAGCGGCAGAGGAAATCAACCCTTTGACATGCCAAGCACCTTCTGGGAGCCCACTCTGCCTTTTTTCCACATCCCCCATCATTCCACAGGGCAGCACGGGGATTAAGACCACCACGTTCACAGCCAACTTTCCACTTAGTGGTCCTGCAAGCCCACAGCTGGTGTTAACTTCTCTGTGCCTCAGTTTCGGATGTATCAATGGGTGGCTCCGTGGGGCATCACACTAAAGGGTTTCATGCAGGCACTGGCTCCTGCTGAACTCTCAGGACACGATGGTCCTGAGCCCCCATCCCCACCCACTTGTACAGCCCCAGCTTCAGGGCACAGGCTGCCTAGGTGTGGTCTTGACCGTGGGTCCTGCGCTCACAGCTCCTGGGACTGGCATCTCAAGGACAGGAGTACCCCACGATACCCACCCCTCAGTCCTCACCTGTGGCATTGTGAGGACACCAGACTGCGGCCACCCTTCTGGCCAGGACCTCCTTCCAGAGCACAGCACCGAAGCTGTCCTCGTCACAGATCTCACAGGGCTCTGCCAGGGGGCCAGGGACATGAGTGGGGGTGGGTACAGGAAGAGGGGTGGAGAACTGGCAGCAGGGCCAGGAAGGCCAAGGCCCCTCCAGGAAATCCACCGTCACAAGGGGGAGTCATTTCCCAGGACAGCTGAGCCCCAAGCCCACCCAGTCTCTCAGGATGCCCCTCTCCAGAGTCCAGCTATAGAGTGGGGGACCCTCACTGGGACATCGCTGGGTGCTGCATTGCTGGTGCTCATCTTGGGGACTCTGGCTGGCTGCTCCCCCAAAGAAGGGCCCCAAGCAGGCACGCGCCCACTGCTGTGTGCCACTACCACGTGACACTGCGTTTGCACCCCCCGACGCCCAGGCTGCCACTTCCCATCCACTGCTGATGCCATCAAGCACAAAGGACCAGCAATGGGGACAAGGAAGGTACAGGTACATGAGCCACAGGGATGCAGACACAGGGAAGAAGGGGCAGAAAGCCATGAGAAGAAACTGAGACCCCAAGAGTGGGGGCCAAGTTCACCTCGATACAGGATAAAACAAATGCCTCACACACACTCGTCCCCTCACCATCACCCCACTGCCCCCGGCATCCCCAGAGACACTGCAGTGTCCCACAATCAGGCCCCACGGGGTCTAGACCCCCCCTCGTGGTTCATGTCCACCAGGTCGCCCACCCACAGGTCCCTCGACACGGCCCTGACCTGGGCACTGCTGCAGGAAACAGTCTCAAGTTTCCATGCAGTGGCCCTGGCACTTGGTGCCCCTGTACTAAGACCCACTGCACTCTCGTGTGCCCTGCTGCCACCCAGGAAGCAACTGGCAGAGCACAGGCTCCATCTTGTCTTTCAGAGGATGATCCCTCCCAAGCAGGGATCTAGGACACAGCATCCTGGTGGTCAGTAGGCGAGTGTGGGCCTAGACTGAATTAGTAATGGGGTGTGACGCAGAGGCCGGCCGGACAGGGAGGGGCAGAGATGCCAGGGAAGTTGGGGTCCGGTCCCCACCCAATTTCCCCCTGGAGGCCTTTGGTGCCTTCCAGTTCTGTCTACAGGCAGCTGGGGCAGAGTCTGCACTGGCTTTGCATCCAGGTCCGCAGTGTAGAGACTAGAAACAGAGCTGGAGCCCCAGCTAGGTCTAAAAAGCGAATGAACGAATGAACAAAAGACACCCCCGCCCATCCCAGCACTGCCTTACAGAACAGGGGCCCCGCGATGGGGTTGAGGATGGTGCTCGGGCTCTTTCCTGGGCACAGGTCCTCACGCCCTGCTGCCCTCTCCCCATGGTCCTTGGTCCAGATTCCTCTGAGCCTCAGTCTCCTCCTCATGCCACTCCTCCCCAGCCATGACCCGTGAGCTCTTTCTCCCATGCCCCCCAGGGACAGCACGAGTGATCAAGTCTCACAGCTGCTGGCTGAGCACCAGGCTGAGCCTCCCCCACATCCAGCAGACTAGCTGCTGAGGGCCTCCAGGCCCCTCCGGCCACCCTCCTTCAGCCCTCTCCAGGGTCTTCTCCATCCTGGCCCTGTCCCCCCAGCAGTCATGACCTCATGCCCCCAAAGACCTGAGCCCCTTAGTAGCCCCAGTGCCACGGAGGACACAATGAGGGACAGCCCCTAGACACTGGGGAGCCATTGAGGTGTGAGAAGTGGAGAGGCCTCACATCCGGGGCCAGCACTCCAGGCCATGCTGATGGGCTCAGGAGGAGGCTGCTTCACCCAGGCTTTCTGTCCAAAGGCCACACTTGAGGTTTCTAGGTCACTCCCTCTGCGAGGGATCCTGGTGCCACCATCCTATTCATATTCATTCTCAGGGTCGCCCTGGGGCCCCCTCCCTCCCCACAAAGCAGGGTCAGGGCGATCTCAACAAGGGCACGCAGCCTGACAAAGCACCTACTGTGGGCCAGGTTCAGGCCGGGCCGGGCACCCTGCATGTACTGACATGGCACCCACGTACCAGGAACCAAGGAGACGGCACTGCCAAGGCCCAGCTCTGAGACCCACGAAAGATCTGGGCCACTGCCCCTCACCACCTACCCCCCCGGGGCTGGAGCAGGGGAGCCGGGCTGCCTGAAGGCAGGTCACATGTAGCCCGGCAAGACGGTCCCTGATGCCTCTTGGAGCCGGGCTTCTCTGTGGCCCCGGGGAGCAGATCCATCTCCTGGGGTGAGAATGAGGACGGCGCAGATCCCAGAAGGTGGGCTCTGGAGCCGAAGGGCCATGTTCATCGCTGTGGGCCCGTGAAGTACATCCCACCACGGCCTCAAACCCCTCATCTGAGGACGGACTGATGCCTGAAATGGTGGGAGATGACAGGTGTGGGCACGTTGCTGGGATCAGAGTTGATCCCAGGGAACCCACTTTATTGATGGGCAGCAGGTTCAGTGTCCAGGTGCTCTGTTCTGGGGAGGGCGGCTAGAGACGTGCAGAGTCCCCTCCCAGCGGTCCCCGTGCCTGTGTTGGGAACTGACCATCAAGGGGGGGCCTGATGAATGAACCGGACACTAGAAAGGGACACCCCTAACTCCCCCAATTTGGAAGGCGGGGCTCCTTCTCCCTGCTGAGTGATGTGGCAACTGAGAATTTCACACCCCCCACGCCCTAGCAGAAACTTCTCCTCTCACAGAGCCCACCCTCCCATGGGTCCCACTTTCCCCTGAACCCAGAGGCAGAGCCCCTCTGCCAGACAAGGGATGGGTAGGAGGGGTGGCTGCAACCTTATGGGAGTGGGCGTGCACCGTGCTTGACCCCTGAGCTCCCAGCTGTGCAGCAGAGGCCGAGGGAGGACTTGCCAGGGAGGGCCGCAGGGCAGGGGCAGGGCTGAGTTCTGCATGAATCCTGACAATGCAGGGGCCGACGGACCTGGTTTTGAGCCATGTCCTGGGTATGGGCACAATGCCTTATGATCCCACAAGGGAGACCTCTCTGCTCTCATTGTTCAGATGGGAAGACATGAGCCTGCCCACCTAAAGCGACACCCTGCTTCCCCAATTGGGGAGGAGGCTGAGTTGGACTGGGCCCCACAATCTTCAAGGAAGATTGCTCCCCCCAAGGTTGGCTCTCTGGGTATAAACCTGGGCAAGGGAGTCCTGACTACCCCCTGCGCCTGCTCTGTGCTGGTAACCTCAGTACACAGAAGCCTTGAGTCTCAGTCCACCCAGGAACCAAACGTTCACCCACCTACAGCAGAGACACCTGAGGCTCAAAGAGGAAGGTCTGCCCTGGAGATGGTGTGGAGGCCCAAGTCTCAGAAGACAGGTGAAACCAGGGTCTCAGGGATACTGCACAAACAGGACTTCACTCTGAACTGGGAATGTTGTGGAAAGACCCTGGGGGCCAGGGTGGAGGAGATGGGAAGCAGACCAGAGCCCGGGGGAAGGCAGGGAGCCCCAGGAATGCCTCCATGCCCTCGGCACAGGGCAGGGGAGCAGCTCTGAAGATATGACAGCCGAGGCTGCCCAGGGGGCCTTCATCACTACCACTTTGCTCGGATGACCTCAACAGCCCCATGACCACACCCATTTGGCAGATGCAGACAGAGACACCAAGTTATCCACCAGGGTGACAAGGAGAGGAGCTGGGATCAAATTCAGGATCAGATTCCAAGTGCTCCGCTCGCTGGCCCCAGACTAAGCCTGCCTGCCAAAACCGACCACAGGGCCCCCCACCTGGCACTCTATACCTCAGTGGGCTCCCCTGCTGAGCCATCCCATCCCATCCCATCACACTGAGACAAAAACACAGAGGCCTGGGGTCCAGGAGACAGGACTGGTAGCAGGGCCAGGGTGGGCACGTTCTGCCCATCCCCCTTTGCTGCCCCAGCCCAGGTGTCAAGTGGAAGCCTGACTGACGTGGAAACTGGCAGTGGGTGGGAGAGACAGGATGCCCCTTAGTTTCCCTGGCAACTGCTGCAGAACTGAGTCTTTCAGGATAAATTCAAGTTAGGCCTCAGCTGCTGAAACACCCATTATTTCAAGGCTGGTTACCTTGGTGACCCAGGTGGTGAGGACGTGGTGGGAGGAGGGGGTGGAGAGGCCAGACAGGGGACCACCGGCTCAGAGGACAGGCTGACCCTCAGACCTAGACATGACCCTGGTCACACACTGAGCCTTGAATTTCATCACAGACTGACCTCGGATCCTGACACAGGGTGCCTAGCCCTTATCACAGACGAGCCCTGTTCCTGGTCCCAGACCGCCACCTGAGCTTGGCCGCGCAACCACCACGGAGGGACACTCAGCAAGTGGTGACTGCTACTTCTGTTATCATTGCTGTACCTTTAACATGCGTCCCACTCACAGCTGACACCTAACGAATGTCATTCAGACTAACGTAACCGCAATAGGGGATTGTTCGCAAGGACTCCTGGGGCCCACAGTGCTCGGCAGAGGCTCTCAGGACCCCCTTTGCTGGGTGGCCACAGGGCTCCTGGGCTGGGTGGGCTGTGAGGGGGCAGCAGAGGAGTGGGCAAGGCTGGGGGGTGGGCTGCCCCTCCAGGCCCAGAAGGAAGCAGCCATTCTCCCCCGGCTCAACGCCCCCTCTGTCTGGAAGCCTCACTTTCATCTCATTACCTGATAAATTGAGCAAATTAACGGCAGCCAGGCAGCCTTGGCCACCCAGGAGACAGGGCACATGGTCAGGGGGCTCCCAGCCTCCTTCCCACCCTGGCGCCCCAGCCTGCAGGCTATGGCCTCTCTGGCCCACGGGGCCTCAGTCGGCCGGGATGAGGGCCCTGGGAGAGGCCCGCATCCTGCTAGGCCTTCCTGCTTCCTGGGCAGAGCTCTCCCCAGCCCAGCAGGTGAGGCAGCAGAGGCAGAGGGTCAGCCCCTGTCCATTCCTGCCCTGTCCTCGCCCACCAGGCCGGTTCCCCAGGCATCCAGGACGTGCTCCACTACCTGTAAAGTTAGGGCATGTCCTGGGGCATGGAGTTCCTCCTCAGCCCAGTACATGGATGTGCAAATGAGGACCACAGGGGACAGGACAGCTCTCTGAATTCCCCCACCCAGTCCCCAGTCCCCAGTCCCCTCCACCCTAGCCCCCATGGGTCCTGACTTGGGCCATCTGTCCAGAGGCAGGCAAACACAGAGAAGACTACCATGAGAGGGAGAGGGACACAGAGCTAAGAGGCCAGGAGAGCAGCTGCAGAGGTGCAGCCAGGCAGGGACAGAGGTGGAGGACAGGGGACAGTTGCTCAGGCCCAACAAACACTTCCCAGCCAGATGCATGATGTAGCCATGTGGCATTTTGACAGGACAGAGGCACAAGGCTAAAAACAGGCCACGTGTTGGCCTGGGCCTCCTGCTTGCTCGCAGCTGCGCTGGGGATGGAGGGACACATGTGACCCAGCCTCCCCTAACCAGTGTGAGGGGTGAAGCTCCCTGGCACAGGCTCAGCCAGCAAGATTTGGGGCAAGCACCTGCCTGTCTCGTCTGTGTGTCTTCTGAATGACTGCTGGACCTCTCTGGTCTGCATGCCACCCCACCCTGACACACATGTGTACACACATACACCCCACTCCCAGCAGAGTGCTGAGCAGGAGACACCCCAGGCAGGACCACCAGGTGACAAGAGCTGGTTCTGCCCTTTGTCTCCCCCTTGCAAGCTGTGCAACCCTGGCTGCTGCCTTCACTTCTCTATATCTCATTCCACTACATAAGTATTAATCCAGGCCTCCTGTGTGCCAGGTTTCATCAGCCAGCAAGGCAAACTCCTCTGACCTATTTGGGAGGGGCGTACATTGTGGCAGGACAGAGAAAAAGGACACAGGAATTATCCAGTGTTCACAGGTGATGCCATGTGGGACGGGAAAAAGACATGGGGTGCGGTGACAGCGTGGCTCGGGCTGCTGCCACTTCAAGCAGCATGGTCAGGGGGTCAGGATGGCCAGGGCACGAGCAACCTGAGGGAACGGACCCTGTAGGTGTGTGGGTAACAGTGTTAAACCCCAGGGAACAGCCTGTGCAAAGGCCCTGTGCTGGCGGCTGCCTCTCTGAGGAGCCATCCCTGGGCTGCTGGGGGGTGTAAACTGGTTGACAGGCGGTGCTTCCTGCACAAGGAGACACTTAGACGCGGCTGTGGTCACCACCACCAAGGTGATGTTTACTCCCAAGGTCTCAGAGCATCAAGGCCTTCAGAGGCCCGGGCACGCACATGGGGGTCTGAACTTCCCCTGGGCCCAGGTGACCGTGTCCTGTCCTGCAGCCAAGCTCCCCACTTCACAACATGGCAGCCCCAGCCCACAGTCCCTGCGAGCTGTCTTCCCCCAAGGCCACCAGCCCTGCCACATAGCCTCGACACACGCTTTGTCACAAATGCTGAAATCGGCCTTCACACACACGCATGGTGAACGCGAGTACCTCCCACCCTCACACACATGCACAGAAGAACGCAGTGCACACACGCACATACTGACATGCTGGAAGGGGGCAGGCGTGACCACGTGCACACACGTGCCCCATGCACTGCACACATTTACACACACACCCCATGTGCACACACCACCTGGGGGAAGGAGAGGATCTGCCCCAGCCAAGGTAGCAGTGACCTCTGTCTTGCCCAGCCTGAAGATCTGCCCTCAGGCCTCCCACCCCAGCACTGGGGGCCCTGATGCACGGATGCAAGGTCGGGATTGTCTGATGTTCCCTCGATGCCTCACTGCACCCTCGTCCCAGGGCTCTGGCCACCTCTTCGCTCATCTCCTGACCCTCTCCAGCAACTCGCTGCTTCAACATGTTTCTAATCTGGGGTCCTCAGCCTGGATGCCATCAATAGAAACAGGTCCAGGATAACAGGCTTCCTTTGTAACCCCATTTAGCTTATTTTGTGCCTCCCACAACATCCTGAGCTTCCTGCAAATGGGGGATCCCCTCCAAGTGTCTGCAAGGCTCCCAACCTGCCCTGCTGCCACGGAGGCCCGTCCGGGGTCCCAGTCCACTGATCATGCCCTCCTGCACAGGTTCCCCTCCCTCTCACCAATGACACCTAACTGCTAAGAAGGTGGACTGTGCCCCAGCCCATACCTGCTAGGACCCACCCAGCGCATGAGTACACCCGCCTTTCCCTCTGACGGCCATAGGGCTTGCCCGCACTTCTTCCAAAATCTTGAACACAGACCCCCCTGACCAACTCAGGGTGGCTCCAGATGACACACAGCCCCGACACCAGGGACCCCCACAACCCACACCTGACACCCGCTGCTTCTGCTTGGGTGTTAGCGCCTCCTTCCTCCCCCGCCGTGGAAGGCAACACCAGGACACAAAGGACTTCCCTTGTGCCTCTTCACTGCTCCTCTTCCCTGGCACCAGAACACCTCCCAGGAGCTGGGTAACTAGCAGTAGGATAAGGATTTGTGCAGCCACAACACATGCAACCCCCAGACTGCATCTCCTGACCACACATCCCGACCACCGAATCGCCTCATTTTTCCCTCCCATGTCCCAAGAGGCCCCTGCAGACCCTGCCACAGGCCACAGCAGCCTGCTGGCCCATCAGAATCGTCCTACCTGCAAAACAGGAGGGACCTTCCCCCAACCAGGACTGAAAAACTCCCTCATTCTGGGAAAAACCAGACTCATCCTTCCCTGAACACTCAGCAAGCCCCTCCCAGTGTGCTGCCACCACACCCGGCCTGGGGGCCAAAGACAAGCACCCTAGGTCCCTATTCTCACAGTGCAACTTGCTTCCCTGAGGGAGCCCTCAGGGACGGGTGGCCAGGGCAGGCCTGAAGAGGACACCCTCTCCCCCCTGCCCTCTGCCCAGAGGGCTGTCCCCTAAGTGTCTCCCCACTGGTGACTCACCTGGAGCGCATCCCCGTCCCATCCTGGGTCAGGCTGGTGAGGCAGTGCTCAGAGCCACCAGCCACCTTGCTGGGGTTATGGTTGCCTATGACCAGGTAGTCAACGGAGCTCTTGCTGGGGTGGGAGGGGCCCACCCTGGGACCCAGGGTCATCGTCCGGCAGCAGCTGCTGTCCCTTCATCTGCAAAAACTGCTTGCTGGCCTACAGGAAGGCCAGGGGCCCCAAGGGGTCACAGAGCCTCAGCACCTCATCACAGCTCTCCAGGCCCAGGTAGCTGGGCGTGGACTCCAGGAAGGATTCCAACTGGTAGATGCGGATGCTGACAGGGCTGCTGCAGGTGGGCACCTTGGCCACCTTCACATATAGCCTGTAGCGGCATGGGTCCGGGTTGCACAGGGTCCAGGTGCAGTGAGAGGTGTTGGCAGGGAACTCCACGGCCGCCAAGAAGAACCTGAAGAACTTGCCCTGAACCAGCATGGGGCACGGCCCTGCCCCAGGATGTATGTCCAGCCCCGAGGCCACACATGACTGATGACCCAGCAGCAGCAGCAGCAGCAGTGGATCAAAAATTCATAGGGCACACAGGGCAGCGGCCTGGCCCCTCATCCTACCTGGAGAGGCTGCCAGGATTTTGCTGGCTGGGCAGGCAGGCGTAGGCCAGGCCTTGACATGCCCAGGTCCGGTGGCGAGTACGGCCAAGCTGGGCTAGGGACAGATAGAAGGGCTCTGAGCAGAGGCAGGAAGAGGAGAGGGCTTCAGAAGACCAAGGAGGCAACAGCGGCTCCTAACATCTGGGGATGGGGCGGCAGCCTGGGGTTGCCAGCAGCGGCTGGAAGAGAAACCAGGAGAGGACTGTCAGCCCTGTGGGGAGGCTGAGACTCGAGCATGCTGGGGGCTGTGCCCACCCTGAGCTTGGGGCCCTCATACAGGCCTCGGATCTGCTCTCAAGCACCTGCTCTATGCACCTGTCTCTCACTTCACCTGTAGGGGCAGGAGGGCAGGAAGCCAGGGTCCCGGGCACATCCTCTCCCACCTAGGCCTGGGTGGGAGTACTGGGCAGTCCTTGCCAGGGCCGCAGGTCACATGGTCCTCAGCTGTGCCCATCTGGACAGACAAACTGGCATGGGCCCTCTGCCCTGGGCCTGCCTGAAATCCCCATGGTCACCATGGGGGTCATTCCCATTCTGGGTCTCTGTGGCCTCTCTGAACTTACCCCTCCCCAACCCCATCTTTCAGGGAAGGATCTGTAAACCCAGCCAGAGGGGATGCAGGACAGGGGGACAGAGGAGAAAGGTCATTCCAGCCATCCCATAGCCTCCCTGTAGCCTGACTCTCTGAACCTCAGCCCATGTGGCTGCAGACTCCCCTCCCATCTCTGCTTCCTCACATAATAATTGACCTACTCTTTGGGGGATGAAAGTGAGGTCAGATCCCAGGTCTCTGGCTGTGACTTTGACATCCAACTGCCTCCTCTTGGCCCCCACCCATCCTGTTGCCTGTCACAGATCCCATCAGGTGTCCCCAGCAGACTCCCACCTGTGCTACTGACAAGAAGCTCCCCTCCTCCTATACCCACCACCCAGATTCTCCTGCAGCCACTAGGTCCAGGCTTCTGCCTGGACTGACCCCTGCATCCTGCCTTGGCTAGGTCAGCAAGGTTGCCCTCCCTCCATTTCATGGTGAGGAAACCGAGGCTCAGACAAGGTCACAGTCAGGAGGCAGGAGTACCCACACCTGAAACCCCAAGATTGACCCTAATCTCGTGACCCTGGGGTCACCTGCCCTGTAAATGTAATGTAAAATGGCTCCAGCTTGTTTTACAACAGAAAAACCTGTGTGGTCTATTCGCCGTCAGCAGGTGGGGAATAAAAACAAGGTGAGACAAAAACAGGAATTAGGAGGAGTCTCTATTCCAAAAAATAGTAACCTAGAAAATAATAAGCTAAAGACAAAAAGTAACAAGATATGGCTCCTGTAAGATTGAAATTTAGGTAGCAGAAATTTCAAAAATACAATCTGTAAGGAAAATTATTGAAGCAAAAGAAAATGAAGCAAGAACAATCAAAGCTTTAGGCTGGAAAGGACTAAGAGGTTTTACATTCCATTATCACCACTTCATAGTTGTGTAATATTTGGCCAACTGTTTATTTCAATCTTAGATTCCTTGCAGAAAAATAGAAATGAAAACACCTCATTTGAAAAGTTATGAAGGTTTGTTAAGTTTCCCTTTTCCTTTTACTCTATCTTGACATCTAGTCATTCGAGATGGAAACTTGAGTGGTATTACAACATTAAAGTTATTAAAAACTTTATTGAAAAGCAGATCTCACATACACACATTATCTTTGGGGATCTCAGAAAAACTAATCCTAATTTGACATAAGACACTCACTGACAAATCATGTAGACCTACAGTTTGGCGGACCAACAACAGATTTGTAAGATGTCTCCAGTGCCTTTACATTGAATGAAAAAGAGCCAACGAGAGCTAAAACTCCATCAGTGAAGTGTGGTGCAGGAGAAACCACTTGAACTGAGAACTGGTTTTACTTTTCTGTGTAAGAAGAGACAAATCATACACTTCCCATGGCCCTTATTCCCTCATTACTTCATAATAATGTTTAGCATTCAACAAAATACTGCGTGAGAAAGTGATCTGTGAGCTTCCCCGTGCTCTGCTCATTACTGCAGCGCTATTTGTTGCCTTTTGTCAGGACTGTGTTACGGATACTGGATAATATTTCACTTAATTTTTATCGTGAACTTGTAAAGTAAATGTTATTATATATACAAACAAAACAACCTGAGGCACAGGATGATTACACTGTATTTCCATAGTAACACGGCTAACCAGTTGTGTAGCCAGGATGGAGCCTATCTGGCTAATTGCAAAACCAGTATTCTTGCCCAAAATGCTGTTTTGTTCCTGAGACAAAACTTGTTATTCTATCATTCAATATTTAGTATCTGTTGATAAATAATACGTAATTTTTATTCATAAGAGATAGATATGTTGAATCCTAGGTCTCGTTGAGAACAGATTCACATGATCTCATTATTTATCCCTGACTGACCTCTCACTGTCCTCTCCAGTTCTGACTGGCAGGTGCTAATAGAATAATTTGTTTCAGAGGGCTCTCATATTGTAATAGTGTATTTTTATCTTATGTATGGTCCTTAGAAAATTCAAAAAACTTTCACAAGGGACTTGACAAGTGGGTGATTTTAAAACAATTGTATTGCCTTATGAAAAGAAAAACAACCTGCTCTTGTTTACTCATATTCATGTGCTGAACTATTTAATCCTTGTGTAAACGGGGGTGGATGCAAAAGTTCTAGAAACAACAGTAAAATATAAATGGAACATAAGCACTCCACTGGGAGGAATTCACCGTGCTGACAAAGAAGAGCTGTACTTTTCATAAAGATGATCTCCTGAAGTAGGTAGTGTGTGCCAATGGAAAAGGCTAAAAGATGCTCCGTGGGGAATATGTTCTCCATTTATTTCATTCATGCAAAGCCCTTTATAACTAAAAAAAAAAAAGCTCCTTATTCTACTTTTATCTAACAGCATCCACTCAGTAAGCTGAAAGTTTACTTTGTGTTCTGTCTCTTGGTAGAAATTCAAGGCCCTAGGAATGCTGTGACTATACATACGAAAACAGGACCCAGAGTTAACAGCAAGGTTTAGTTTACTTTACCTCATTTATAATGATCCAGTGACAGTCAAAAGCAACCAAATTCGTCTCCACAACCTGGAAGAGAAAAGAACCCAGTTATCAGTCAGCATTAATTGTGGAAAACAAACCAAACTAAATAGATATACTTGCCAAATGGCAAGAAATACATACTACATGTTAGCAAGGTCTGTGTTACTCAACTGAAGATGGAAACCATTAGTAAAACACTGTGGAAACACGTGTTCATCTCATAAATGCACTGTAGACTTGCTAATTAAGTTTGAAAATATAATCAAAAGCCTAGAAAAACAAAGGCTTCAATCGAAAAAAATATATAAATAACACTTCAGTGATTTAACTTAGAGTAGAGTTCCAATCATATTTCCTACTCCAAATAAACTTTGATGACCTTCTATTATCTACCTGAGAAACACCTAAGTACATATTTCTCCATAATCTGACTCTAACTTAACATTCTTATCATCTATATCCCTGTGTATGTGTTTGTTATTGTCTTGACAAAGTAAAATGCTCTATGTTCTGAAAAGTTTTGTGCAAGTGTATTCTAAGGAGATCCAATCATAAAATTACCTGAAGGTAAAGACTAAAAGCAATAAACATTCATACTAGAACATGTTATAGGTGGGTAATTTCAGGAGCTTTTAGACCACTAGTAACATGAACAGAAAGAAAACTTATGTTAAAAGAAAAGTGAACTACTTGTAGGCAACAATCTTGTCTGGATAGCTATGGATAAATTGATTTGAAATGATCCTCAGCTAAGGACCTAAAAGTGACCCTCTGTGTGTGTGTGTCTCTGCGTGTGTATAATAGAGGTAACTTTTTTTAAATCAAGGTTTCCATTCTATCCAGTTTATCATACATATACTGAGACATGTTTTATAACTCATGCCATGGAGCAAATAGATATATAATAGGTTAAACTGATTTGAAAGAGATTACTCCATTATTTTCAGCAACAATACCTGCAGATTAGGTTTTAATTGAAGATACTTTCTAATAGCTAGCAAGGAACAGTTATAAAGTGTAAATTACTTTTGAGGGTTATTCTTTGAGGGTATTCTGAGAAATACCTACTGAAAGATGCACTGAATTATGAAAAATACAAATGGAAATATATTTTTACATGATTCAAAACTTTCTTAAAGTATATAAATATTTGCAGAATTCAAAAAAAGTTTGGTATAAACTTTATACCATTTCCATATACATCACATAGATTCCTAGGACCTTACTAATGTGTATATATAATACAGTCTCATAGAAGGGAGGATATGTTATCTATTTTTGAGTTATATCATTATCATTTTTTGAACAAATGCTCAACTTCTAGGTGAAACTTAATGTAGAAAATATGACTCATGCAGTTTTCAGTTTTTTCAGTTTTAGCTAAAAAAAAATTACTTTATACCAGTAATGACACCATTTATTTCTAATTTTATAATTATTTTTCTTTAATCATCTTAGACAAATCATCAGTAACTTATTAGCAACAAAATGTTAAAAAAACAAATGAGAACACCATAAGAATTTAATGGAACACAAACTAGACTCACATATAAGAAAAGTAGTTCTCTGTATTAAAAAAAGAGAGAGAAATTATATTGAATATGGGGGGAAAACCCACATGACTAACATATAGAAACATGAAGTATTTATAGAAAACAGAATGAAAACCAAAATATAGATTGAAAGTACTTCTGCAACAATATTATTAGTAGAATGAAGAAATGACTCAATTTAGCTTAAATTATCCCCATTTAGACAATGTGCACCATGTGGCAAGATCAAGCAAAATTCAGTCTATGAGAACTCTGTATTAACCTGTAGAACTTAAGTAAAGACTTATTTTGTGCAACAAAATTTATGAAATAAGGAAAAAGTAAGAGTTACCTTCTTGATATGATAATGATAACATAATAATGTGTCTATAATGATAACATTGATAATGTGTCTAGACCACAAAATTTACTCAACTTTCACACTCTGTCTTGAAATAAACTTTCAGGCAGAAGCAGAAAATAGTATATTGGTACAGGCTCAGTCGGGCATTTCAGTAAAGGAGAAAGGCAAATATTTCATCTAAGGCCATGATACCACTAGCCATACCACCGTCCTTTGCTTAGGAAATAATCTTCTCTTACTCCTGTCTCTCTTTTACTCTTGAATACTAAACTATAAAACATTTTTCTTTTTATTTTTGAAACGAGGAAAAAATATGAGCACATTACAGCAGATAAAGAAATAAATCATTTATCACAATAGCTCAAGGTCATGGAGCAGACCCCACTTCCCTACTCCCTGAAGTAGTCTTATGCTAAAGCTGAAACCAGCCTCTGCTATGTTCAGACATTGCATTTTGGGTCTACCTGTTAAAGTAACTTAGCCTATCTTCTTTATTGCAATGCATTTTTACTAATCTCAGCTATGCGCCTTTTTCTAACCTTAACTAATTTTAATAAACACAATTAGAGTGATTTAAAATTCTGTGATTTTATAAAAGCATGATTTCAAAACCATGCAATATCTGTTGGTCTTTTCATGAATACTGAATGTTCAGGACTATTTTTATGAGCCCATTGTTCTTTGGGGAAGGAAAATAAATTATACCGGAAAATTACTAAGCATCTGGAGGTAAATGTGCCTCGTCCCTTTAAGTATACAAGATATACAAGATATACATGGACACACAAGTAAAATCCATGCTTTACTGTGGGGCCACATTATAAAGAAGCTCTGAAACTTTTTTATTGCTATGTTGTACACAGAAAGTTAATGCTTCCACTCATTATCTGAGGAACTATCCACTAAAAGAGGACTATAATTTCCTTAGGTCTAGGTTAACATCTTCATGTATAACTAAGGAGCTGGCATAACTTCTCTGATTTTTTATAATTGAATGTTACTAAAAGAGAGCAATGCAAAAAGACACTAATTAAAAAAGTAACCGATATCTGTAATGGCAGAATGAATATTTAGTAAGAGGCATAAAAAGGTGATGGGGAGATCACTAGCTTAGATCTTGGAAACTGACTATTTATTTATATTATATATATTCTTATATATTATTAAGTATCTGTATATAACCTACTACTAAACATATATATATACACACACACACATATATACACCGAGAGAAGTGAAAATTACAGTAAAGTTAAAAGATAAAAAGGAGTGATAATGTTCTTTATCCTTTTCACATCTTATAAATCAAGCTAGCATGTAGTGAACATTCTTATAAAAGACATATTTATATAAAAAGAAATTCTCAGCCATTTGTGTGGCTAGCAAATGTCAAACTAATTATAAACCCCAAATCAATTCATCTAATAATTTTTATATTTGTATTAATCACTTTCCATTTATTATACTTCAGCCTAAGTAATGCTGTAACCAACTACTTTCATTACTACCTTAAAGGACTGAATTACTTCTCGATAAAGGATTAAGAAGTGATTGTACGATATCCTAGACTATTTTAAGCCTTTGTATTTCTTTCCAGTTATATTAGTACTTAGAGAAAACTATTCCATTTTCTCATCTTCCTTACATTTATGCAGGATGCTACAGAAAGGGGAAAACCATGATTGGAAAGGTTATAACTACAATGAATTACAACAGAGTAAACATGAAGATGTAAAAGAGGACATCAAAATCCTTAAAGTTGGGAGGGGGAACAAGAAAATATAGATTTCTTTTCTTTTTTTCGTTCTTTTTAGGATGTGTTATACGACTATCAGTTTAAAGCAAACAGATATAGTAATGAGTTAATATACAGGCAAAACAGGGTAACCACGTATCAAAAACATACAGTGCAGTCAAACGAACCAAAAAGAAACCAAGATAATACAAAAGAAAATTTTTGAACCCCAAAAAGATAAAGAACAAAGAGGGAAAAGTGAAGTAAGCCAGAAAGAGAAAAAATATAACATATATCACTCATATGCAGAATCTTAAAAAAAAGTAGAAGAAAAGACGACACTAATGAACTCATCTACAAGACAGAAACAGACTTGCAGACTTACGAAACAATCTTATGGTTACCGGGGGAAAGGAGGTCAGAAAGGGATAAATTTGGGAGTTTGAGATTTGCAAATGTTAGGCACTGTATATTAAAGCAGACTGAAAAAATGTTCTTCGGTATAGCGCATGGAACTATATTCAGTAACCTTCAATGAAAAAGAATATGTAAATGAATATATGTATGTATATACATGACTGGGACACTGCTGTACACCAGAAATCGACACACTTTGACTGTACTTCAATAATAAACAAAAATTAGAAATTAAAAAATATGTATGTCTATATCAAAACGACAATGATGTGGGAAAAGAACGTGTATAAAGATGAAAACTTGAAAATCCAGAGCATTCAGCTGGGTTGATGGGATTGGGTGACATTTCCCATTTTGCACATTTCAGGTCTGCCATTACAACTCAGGCGTGTCCCCTAAGCCTCCATAAGTCTGGGCTTCCTCGGCTGTGGGGCTGAGAAGACGCGCCCTTGCTCACGAGCCGCGTGTGAGATGACACACGTACGGCATCCAACGCTGCGCTCGCAGCTGCTCCGTGAGAGCAGGAGTGCTTGCTTCGCCGCTGTATTCCCAAAACAGGGACGCGGGCTCAATCCTGGGTTCCAGGGTCCCGGCCTCCACCCCCTACACGGGCCCCTCCCCCATTGCCCCGCCCAGCGAGGGCCTGCCTGGGAAGTGCCTCGAGCAACGCCCCAGCCAAGCGGGCCCGTTCTGCCCAAGATCCCTGGCGCGCGGACGGCGGGGCAGCCCGGCTGGGGGCGTGCCCGGGCTCGGGGTCGGGATCGCGGGGCCGGGCCGGGGCCGGGGCCGACGCCGCAGTTGAGTCCGCCGAGGCCGGGCGGGGGCTGCGCGGAAGGGCGCGGCCGGCACGCGGGGCGCGGACACTCACCACACGACGTGGGAGCCCTCGCCGAGGTCGCAGGTAGCTGGAGCGCGGCCCCTCGTCCAACACCTGCCCGCGGACCGCCTCGGGGCGCCCGCCCGCCGCCCCCGCGCTGGACATGAAGTTCCGCGGCCGCCGCTCGGCCAGCGCCGCGCCTCCCAGAGGGACCGCGCCGCCGCCGCTGCAGCCGCCGCCGCTGCAGCCGCCGCCGCTGCAGCCGCCGCCGCTGCAGCCGCCGCCGCTGCAGCCGCCGCCGCTGCAGCCGCCGCCGCTGCAGCCGCCGCCGCTGCAGCCGCCGCCGCTGTCGGAGGGAAGAGGACCGGTATCGCTGGGAGACCCGACGACCCGCCGTCCGCTCGACCAACTGCTGCCTGCCCGCCTGACGAACTGACCGTTGGGCGGGCGGAGGGAGGGGCCGGGCAGCGCACGCGCGCGGATTGGCTCCCGTGGCCCCGGGGGCGGGTCTCGTGGCCACACAGACTTGTAGTCTTGTTGCCTACTGGGAATGATTCTGCTCTGAACGTTTCTACACAAGCTGGTTTTTTTTTTCACCAAATTGTTCATTGTAATTTTACTTGAATTTCATAGATTAAAAAACTAAAGCAAAAATAGGGGGATTAACTGCATTTCAAATAAATGTATCTTTGTCATTGGAAAAATTGTTTCATAAAAGACCTCTATAATGTACAAAAAGAGCTAATGATAAACAAATACATAAAATACATAAATAAATAAATGAAATTATGAAATGCATAAAACTATTGATTCTGCTTTGAAAGATTAACATTAACAGATTCCCTTCTGAATTTCGAATAGTTATATATATGAGGAAAACTGCTCAGAGAATGGTGAGCCCGGGACATGCAGCTGACAGCAGCTGGGGGTGGGAGCAACCCAGCCCGGCTCCGTCCAAGCCTGTGCCCTTTAGATTGGAGGGGACAGTGCTCTGCACCAGCGGGCGGGGTGCCCTGCGGCCTCAAGCCAAGCTGCAGGTGTAGGGCTGCTCAGGTGACTGTCTCTTCTTAGCAGCTCAGCCCCTCCCAGCTCAGCCCCTCAAGTGCCAGCTTCCCAGCTCTCCTCTCCCTCCGCCTGACTGTGTCTCCTCCACCGCCCGCACCTCGAGTCACCAACAGGGAAAACCCAGGGATGACGGAGGGCGACGGTTCTTCCACCTTCCTTTCCAGGGTGCCCCTGCTGTCCTGGGGGCTGGCCCAGAGAGGCAAGGGCTCCAACAGGGGCCTGAGGTCCCTGCCCAAGTCCCAGGCAGGCCAGGCTGGCCCCACTCCCAGTGCCCTGCGGGCAGAAGGCTGCACTGGCTCCATGCTCCCCATGCTCCCCACGATCCCCTGGGCGAGACCCCCGTGCACTGACCTGCTTCTCATTCTCATTCTCCAGCCTCAGCCGGTCCTCAGTGCAGTTCCGGGCCTGCAGGAGGGCCTTCCTCTGGGAGCACTCAGCCAGGATCCTCACAAAGACCCCGTACATGTTCACACCGAGGAAGAGCAGGGCCTTGGCGCCAAGCTGGATGGGAGAGAACAATGCAGAGTGCTGGGCGCAGGGGTCCCCACTCCGCAGAGGCTCCTAGGAGTCCCCCGACAACCAGTCTATAACAGAACCACGCCAGCCAGACCCAAGTGCAAAGCCGTTTGGTTTCACGTGGCCAAGAGCCAGGGAAGCAACCTCACCCCTCACCCTGTGCAGGGGCTGTAAGCTTGTCACGTGATGGAATAATCTGCAAGGATGCAAGGGCGGTCCCCCCCAAATTCATGTGGAAGTCCTGACCTCCAATCTATCAGAGTGTGCCTGTACTTGGAAAGAGGGTCTTCCAGGAGATAACCCAGTTAAAATGAGGCCATGAGGGCGGGCCCTGGTCTGACATGACTGGTGTCCTTATAAAAGAGGATTACAACGCAGACAGGCACAGAGGGACGGCCGTGAGGACCCAGAGAGAAGACGGCCGTCTTCACACCAAGGAGAGAGGCCTCAGGAGAAAACAGCCTCCAGAACTGTGAAAAGCCAACGTCAACTGTGTAAGCCACCCAGTCGGTGGCACTTTGTTCCCACAGCCCTCGGAATTACCCTAGAAACTAAACATGAAGACAGAGTGATTATTTCCACAAAGGCTACATCTGGAGAGAAGCTGTGAAGGAGGGTTGATTAAAAAAAAAGAGAGAAAGAAAGAACGGCATTTGGGTATGAAGTGAACCCCTGTGATATATGCACGAAGGTAAAAATGTGTCCAGAGACTCTCCCAGTGCCCCTGGGTTCTCAGGCCACGTCGATGGACAAGCGAGAAATGGGCCCGGCTGACAAGGACCCCCTCCAGGGCAGCCAAGGCCCAGACTCAAGAGGCTGGGACTCGCTCGACCAGGAAAGGATGCGCGAGTGAAGATGCGGGTCTGAGAACAGCAGCATTTACTGCCTCCTGCTTCCACCTGCCTCAACTCCAGTCCAGTCCAGACCACCCAGGACCGAGCTTGGGGGACTTTACATGGACAGAGGACCCACTCGCCCCTGGTCGCACTGCACAGAGTGGCAGGCCTGGGGGAGGATCAGACTCCACTTCGCCACCGGTCCTCCGCAGCTGGTCTGTCCCTACCTCTTATGGCCACAAGAAAGCTGTGCCTCTCGTGGGCCGGCAGACGCAGCACATCCCCCGGGGGCCCCCAGGCCGCTAACAGAGAGAGAACGCCCGCCCACCTTCTGGTGGGGCTGCGGTGTTCACAACCATTGTACAAACCGCTGCCCCTCCGCCGCTGCAAAGTGGATGATTTTGTGCCTGATTAAACTCCAGCATTTCCTGCAGGTTCCAAGGGACACTGCTCCTCGTGGATTAACTCAAAGCACGCCCCACCCAGGACTGTCAGCCGCACCCGATTGCACAGGGCAAACAGAGCAGTCCTTGGGCAGAGTCCTGGCAGCGATGGGCTAGATGGCCTTAACAGGGTGAGCGGCAGAACGAGGAGAAAAGAGACCCAGGAGGTGGCAGTCAGCAGTGACGACCACCTAGACACATGAGAGCTGTTCACAGGAGGTGACAGGGAGCAAGGCCGAGGGACTCGAATCTGCAGGACCGCAGCTCACAATGGTCATCTCCCTGAACCCCCCAACAGGGGGTGAATCCCCCAGAAAGCTCAGCAGGGGCTGCTCTGTCTCACGTACACCTGACAGAGAGGATGTGCACATCCCTACATCACACACAGTCTCACAAATACGCAAATATGCAAGAATATTCTGCCGCAGATCACCTCATGAATCCTACCTCTGCCACCCAGGTCGAGGGACGGCTCTACTGAGGGGACAGGAGAGTGGACCAAAGTCATATAAAAACAGTGCTCACTGTCACCCTGAAGACATCATCGTGACTTGATCATCTCCATGTGACTCTGAACATCTCCAAGTGACCTGGACGTCTCCCCGTGACCCTGACTTCTCCATGTGACCTGACCATCTCCATGTGACCCAGGACATCTCCAGGTGACCCTGATCACCTTCACTGTGACCCTGAACATCTCCAGATCTGACTGTCCCTCCTAGCTGGGACATCTATGCTTGAATCGGGTGCAGGGCTGGAACGCAAATGGCCATCACTGGCTGCACCCAGGGAAGCTGTGCTGAGCCCCTGCATCAGGCATGTTTTCTGTGTCTAAAGGACCATCTGCAGTATTTTGGGATCAGCTCATGCCGATCTGTTTATGAAGGCACTTGTCTGATGGCGACAGGAAGACTGGCATCTATGAAACAATAAATTGCAGTTTGGTAGAGTCAATATTTAAATGTGCACTGAGCATGTTTAAAGCACCCACAGGCACAGCAGCAGACACATTTCTAAAAATTCAAACAATAGCGAGTCTTTGCACAAAATGTGCTTCTCCCCCAGTAGACCGTTCATCGCTCGTGGCATCGTCATGGCCCCTCTCAGCCTCAGCTTAAGGCTTTGAACACATAGAACGTACAACACACAGGACACCCTCCCTGGATGCAGCAGTAACCTCTCCTGAGATGCCCTCCCAGCCCGGCGCCCCCACAGCTTCCGCAGACCCCTGCGGAGGAGCCCAGCTGTCACTGTCAGGTGGGGGACACAATCAGGTAGAGGACAAGGAGTCCAACTGAGGGGCTAGGTGCCCAGGGTTGGCTCAGCACAGGGTGCAGGACGCCACAGGCCACCCTCTTGGGCCTGGCAGACACAGCTTTTCCAGAAAGCAAGGCCTCAGTTGGCTTGTGGCAGAAACAAGGGGAGGTAGGGGTTCCCACTAAGGTCTGGGCAGAGAGGTGAGACATGGGTTGGGAGGCAGAAGAGCCAGCAGAGGCTGGACAGTTTGGGAAAAATCAATTGCAGAGTGGCGGCGGGCTGGGTCACCGGGAGTCCCACCTTGTCACCTCCTTTATACCCACCTTCATCACACCTTCCCTTTACGCCACCCATGGTGATCCCCCAGGGAGACCGAGGCCCCGCTGGGTGCTCACTGAGTACCCAGCTGCCCCGTCAACACCGTCTGAGCTGCTCACGTGGACAGCAGCCCCAACCCCAGCCCCGCCCCACAGTGCAAGTCTTGTGGGTAGGGTGAGGCAGGTGCAGAGATCCGGGGGTTGATGGGGGGGTCCTCCCCTGCCTGGTGCTGTGCACTCACATTTGTACACCCAGTGTGCTTCCAGGCACCCCGCTGACCTTCCCCCAGGAGGCAGATGAAGAGGCCACCCACACGATGGCAACGCTGCCTGCACACCTGCCTCCCTCCTTCATTCACTGCCTCCCCGCAATCAGGAGCCACGGTGATGGGCACACGGCAGGGACAACCCGCAGGGCACAGGGAGGTTTAACGACTAGCTACCTAATCGATAATAAGTGACGAAGATGACAAGGCAGAGAGAAACCCGCCTAGAGGCCACCTGCCGGCAGGTGTGATCTGGAGAGGGTGCTGGTTCACAGTGGCAGCGAGAGAGGTGATGGGGGAAACAGGTTGAGAGGGAAGGGGGAAACAGCTAGGGGGTGTGTGTGTGTTGGGGTGGAGGCTGAGTGCCACACACCCCAGAGCATGTGGCCATAAGGCCTCCCGGAAGTGACAAGTCCTCACCACCCCTGCCCGGCAACCCCACTCTACAGACATGGGGACACTGAGGAAATTCAGGGGCCCCAGCTGCAGAGGGCAGTACACAGCCGGGAGCCCAACATACTGGCCTCCCTGTACCTGCCCTGCACTCCTGGCCTTGGCGTACCTCCCACACACGCCTGGCCTCAGCATACGAGGCCCCCAAGGACCTGCTCACAGCCCATGCTGCCCTGGAGGCCTGGACCCTGCCTGGACCCCAATCCTGCACCTTCCCCACCCTTTGAAGGCTTCCTTTTCCGGCTGAAACTCCACGGCCCAACAGGACAGCCCCATGCCTTTCTCACATTCTGGAAATTCCAACCTGGTCAAAGCCAGCTCCACGCACGTGCCTGGCACCGGCAGAGGACACACCCCACAGAGCCGTCTCCCACAAGCGCATATCCGCGTGCCCAGTGCTACTCCAGCCGCGAGGAAGTCATCGTCGTCTGCCCTTCCTCCCTTGGGGACCTCCCTCTAGCCATCCCAGCCAGTCCCACTCCTTCGCCAGCAGGGCTCCCCTCTCCCCTCTAGCTGGGACCTGCCACTCCCTATGTTTACCCTCAGCAGCCGATTTCTTTCTTTCCCTTGAAAATGAGACCCTTCTTTTGACTCCTTTTCCTTTCCCAGACCTGCCCATTTTCCTCCCCTTTCCAGCAGAACTCCTAGAAAAGACTCACCCTCCCCGACCCTGCCCCTGGCCTTGGCCGTACCCCAGCCTGCTTTCCCTTCCATGGCTGCTCTGGGCAATCTGTGACCAGGTCAGGGCCACCTTCACATTCTGAGCCCAGGCTCAGGTCCCAGCATCCAGCCCACCCTGCTCAGGACCATCAGCTCCCCTGCCCTGGGCCCCTTGGCCAGCCTCACACCTGCACCCCAAACATCACCCCTCCTGGTGTCTCATTCACACTCAACTTGGAACCCCATCCCTGTGTCAAAGACCCCAAATCAACGCCTTCAGCTTGGCTCAGCCAGCTGTGCCCCTCCCCAGCCCATGCATGTCTCCAGCTGGGTGTGTACTCAACCCACCATGGGACAGGCCCTGGTGGAACCCCTGGTCATCGCCAACACTCACCCCAGCAGCCTCTCCCACTTCTGCTGACCAGGCCCCTGGAAAATGCACAGGCCATGGACTGGACTCATCTCCAACATCAGCAAATGCTACCAGGCCCGCCACTCTGCAGATGGGGGCACCTGGCCACCCCCAGTGCCAGCTGCTGCCTGGCTGCTGACAGTACCTCCTCCCGTTCCCCTAGGATTCCCTGAACTGAGCAGCCAAGGTCAGATGGCTCTGTCCTCTGCTCTAGCCTCCTGGCCCGGAGTCCCCCTGGGCCCAGAACCCTCTATGGCCCAGCCCTGGTGCCCCTACATCCTATGCTCCTTGTGTCCCCCGGCCTGGCCTCCTCTGCTTGGGGCCTCTGGGCAGGAACCCTTTCCCCAATACAGCACCCGCTCACCCCTGACCTCCAGGAGCGCCACTCAACTGTCACCTTCTCACCAGCCTACCTGACCACCATGTCAAAAAATGCACACACTCCCACCTGTACTTTCAAGATTCTCCTGCCAGCCAGATCCAGTTCTTTCTCCTGTTTTTGTTTTTGTTTTTGTTTTTTGTATTTTTTAAAACTGAAGTATAGTCAGTAACAATGTGTCAATTCTGGCATACAGCATAACATTTCAGTCATACATAAACACATACGTATATTCCTTTTCAACTTCCTTTTCATTACAGGTTACTACAAAATACTGAATACAGATCTCTGTGCCCTACAGAAGAAATTTGCTTTTCATCTACCTTATATATAGCTGTTAGTATTTGCAAACCTTTCTTTTTGTTGTTTTTAGCAGTTTCTGTCTTCCAATACGTTACATCCTTAACTCACTTACCACCTTCCCTGCCTGTCTGCCCCTCAAGAGGGGCCTCAGCCTGTCAGGTCCAGTGACGGATCTGGGAGACTGGAAGAGAGCCTCTCGTGCTGTAGCATGTGCCCTGGTGTTGGCTGAATGAACAACTGAGGGTGCACAGGTGGTGAGGCGGCCCAGCCTGGTCACACTGCTGGAAAGGGGCAGAGGGAAGACTCTGAGGCAGACAGCGGTGCTGCTACCTGCACTCCCCAACCTCTCTCCAGGCCGCCTCAGATCAGATCTGATAAGACTGTGTCCCAACTCTCAGATCCGTCACCAGGTGAGCAGTAGGGAGGGACTCCAGCTTTACCACGAACAATAAAGGCACAGAAGAGGCAACATGTCCTGATGTCTGCAGTGACATGGCTTCTCAACCAGCCGGTCTCAGCTGGCTATTAACTCACTGGACAACCACAGGCTATGAAGTCAGAGGCCCTTACAAGAAAACTATCATGGAGAGAAACAGACACCCCCCGCTGAGGTTTTCTCATCATCTTAGCTTCCTTTCTCTCATCTTCTGGGTTAGATTACAAACATGAACGGGGAGTCCCTGGGGGGCATAAAAGAGCCAGTGTTTTGGTTTGTTGAGATGACTGACCAGTTGGTCCTTATGCGCCAGGGTCCTGGGTCTTTCTCTCTCTCTCTCTCTCACACACACACACACACACACACAAAATCTGCCATGTGTGCGGTCAGCGCCCTTCCCAAGTGGTGTCTCCCTCACTGCCACCCATAGGAGGTGTTCCCCATGTCCCCACCGCCCTGCCCCCAGCCCTGTATCCCTCACAGGCTCCTTGCAGCCTCCAGAGCCCCACTCAGGGGGAAGCAGCTCTGCCCTTCTCCCCATGACTCACCTCCCCAGCTCTATCAGCTGCAAACCTGTCCGCTCGGCGCGAGGATAACTAGTTAACCGCAGTTAGGAAATCTGAGAGCTTACCTCACAAACAAAGCACATATTCCCCCTCCACTCCACCTCAGACCACCTGCAGACCCTTCATCCAGCAGGAAACTCCCCCACCCCCCGGGAGCTGAGAGCTGCCCCCCACCCCAGGAGAACCAGTCAAAGGGATTTCCTGAGACAGGATCACTGAGGGGAGGGGACACTTCATTAAGACTGGGTGGGGACATCTGCCAACCACCTCTCACCCCACCCTGGGAGCCCCCAGGGCTCTCCCACCTTGATGCTACCCATTGGGCCTGGGTGTTCCCCTGCGTCTTCCCGGACTGGAGCTTCCTCACGTGCCCAGCGCATCTACTGAGCCAAGCCAGGCACCCCAGAGGTTTTCCCCAGGGTTCAGGATTTTAATTCTCCCCTTGAAGCCCTCTGGACTCATGGCCTGGCAGGAGGTGCACAGAAGACGGAGGCCGCGTGGCTTAGCACGGGCTGTGCAGAAACGACAGGGGAGACAGGCCTGGGGTCACCATGAGCTGCTCAGAGATGGGGGTGACCACGGGCTGCAGGATTGGGAGTGGGGTGGGGGAGGCAGCGTCTGGAGGCATCACCTGCCACACCTGGAGCAGTGATGGGATCCTGAGCCCTCCCTCCTCAGGAGAGGCTGCACTCCCGGAGGACCCACAGGGACACGTGCATCACTCACTGCTCAGCATGGGAAAGAAACAGCAGCAGGTCAACATGCGGGCTCTCCACGAAGGCTCCAGGACGGTGCCTAGGACCTGGGCCAGGTGAGTTAGAAACCAGCCCAGGCAGAATCGCCCGTGGCCAGGGCCCAGGGCGCGGGGTGGGGGGCAGGATCGAGAGAAGCGCTCGTCTCTCCCAGCCCAGGTGAGCCAGAGGTTTCTTCTGAGGGAGCGCCTGGGCCCACTATGGGCCACAGTCAGTACACACGGGGACTGTGCCCGGGTACCTGAGGTCCCAAGTGGGAAACTGTCACTTGGCCTGGGAAAGACTTGTACCACATCCAGCACCCTTCAGTGGACCTCCTCTCAGGTGGGGAATCTCCAAGTGCCCCCCACTCCTGGGGGACCCCCAGCACTGGACACAGGCCAAATGGACACCTCTTTGGTGTGGCCAGGCTGCAGTCCCAAAGAAACCCCATCCTCCAGAGCCTGACCATGAGCTTCTGGGCTCCAAGGCCAGGCCAGGGCTGGCACACCAGGGGCCCCTAAATTTGTGATGGGTGACCAGTAGGACCACACCCTGCCTGGGGCTCCTTTCCCAGGGGATGATGGCCCAGGACCACAGGGCTCTCATGGCCTCAGCCAAGGGGCTGCTCAGGGACCTGGTCTCCATGTGGACCTGGGAGTGTGCAGTGCATTGCACCCCTTCCCTAAAGGAGACCCCATGCTAGCGCTAATTCCACAGGGCTCAGGCGGGTGGGGCATAATCTCACCTGGCCAAAGATCCCCCTCCCAGAAAGGTGACCAAGTCCAGGGTAGATACAGGGCCCGAGCCTCACCCCTGGGACCCCTGCCCCTGGAGCTCCCTTCTTTCCTCCAGTGGGAAAGGGACATCTCAGAACGGGGAGGGACTCAGAGACACAGTCAAACACCCCTTTGATGCTGAAGTGCATATGAGTGCCCCCCTACCCTCTGTCCCCCAGTGGAATTCTGCTGGGCTTCCCCCAGAGGCTCCTCTGCAGGGCGTTTGGTCAGCCCCAAGCATATGAAAACTTAAGAAGCTAAACAGGCCTGGGGTCAGACCTGGACCACCTAGTGGACCCCACCCCAGCACCTCAGGAAGGAAGGGCAGACACTTAGGATTTCAAGCCGGGTAGTTAAGCAGGCAAGTGTGTTCTCCTAGAGAGCCCCTGGTGTCCTCAGAGGGGTCCTTCATAAGAGGAAACGACACACAGCGACAAAAACGTTTCTAAGTTCGTAACAATTGAGAAACCAGTTCAAGTGTCAGCAGACGATGGGAACAGCATCCCCCACACCCCCCCGATCCCTGCGCCCACACCTCCATGCCCGCAGCACCCACACCCACGGTCACTGCTCTCATACTCCCTGTGGTCGCTGCTCTCACCCCGTGTGCAGGGCGGGGCACACACGAGTGCCTGCACACACATGCGAACGCCCTGGACTCAGCTCGGGGGAGGCCACGCTGTCCCCTCGACACTGCTCCCTCTCACTACTGCCTCTGCCTGCAAGGGTCTCCCTCCTTTCACTCGGCAGCCTCCTGACCCCTCTTCACAACGCCGAGGCACCCCAAGATCACCCCTTTCAGTATTCGAACTTCTTTGTTGAACTCGTTCCATCTTCAACCTGTCGCCGCCCAGACTATCCCCAGCACAGGGCACACAGACTTTCCTGCCGGAGGAGTGCAAGTGTGTAGACACGAGGGTCTGGCTCCGACGACATCCTTCTCACTGTCACAGAGGGCAGTGTGGCCACAAGACAAGGAAGCAACTGCCCAACCCTAAACTGTCCCGCACCTCACTGGGCACAGCCGTTTGGTCCATCACTGCACCCCCCCACACCCCACCTTACAAAGTCTCTGTGCCTTTGGGCCATGGGCCAGGCCCTAAGATCCTCTGGGTCCCTCTCACCTCCTCCCCGCAGGTGCTCAGGGTGGGACCCACGTGTTCCCGCCTCTGCGTGGTCACAGCAGGCTGGGTGGTGCTCCTGTCATTTTTGTAAAGCGGAGCTGGCTTTTCAACATCGCTCACAAGTGTGTTGTTAAATTAACATAATTGCTTGTTAGCTCTCTGTTTTCAAATTAACGAAAGTGTTCTAGGATCAGCATCTTTTGAAAAAAGAGCAGAATGCTGATAACTGTTGGAGCTGAGGGCTTGGACCCAAGAGCTGGTCGCTCTGCTCTTGTGTGTGTTTGAATTCTCTATAATAAAAATAAACTAAAAACAGGATATTTTTTTAAAAGATTCTGATGGGCTCTTTTGAGCTCCTGCCATTGCACTTCCAAGCCCTGAGGATGAGGACAGCCGGGCTGTGGTCGCCACACCTAGGTAAGGGCAGATGCCCGGGCACGGTGCTGTGTAACCCTCAGCACCTTCATCAAGGGGAAGCCCTGGTGTTGGGGCCTGGCTCACCCCACCTGCTGGGGTGCAGCCCCCACTCCAAGCCAGCCAGCCGCAGAACCACTTGCCCGGCATTTCCCACCCGCCCGTCCACAGCACGTACAGTGTTTCCCCACCTCCGTTCACCTTTAGACACCTGGACGCCAACTCCAGCCACAAAGAGGCTCTCACTTCACTACCCATTCCTGACCCTTGAACAAACTGGACTTTACAAATGGGTCTCATTGCATAGGGTCCCTCAGGGACAAGGTGAGTGTCCAGGACAGAGGGTGACATCTGCAAGTAAAGATCTGCTTTAGAATAAAGCGCCAGAGATATTTCCCAATCCATAGGCTAAACCAGTGACTCCCCAAAGGTGCTCCCTGAGTTTCTCATCCCTGCAGCAGGGCGCGTGGATTTGGGAAAGCAGCCACCTCGCAAAACAAGTTCAAAGGGCAGGGATGTCAGATCCCTTTGGCCAGGGTTGATTCAGGAGGGCAATGCGTTCTCTTGACAAGAGTATTTCTCTGATAAGGAAATCAGGCAAAAGGCACCAAGAAAAACGCGTTAACCAATTTCAGAGTAGGCCACCCCTCCAGCACATCACGCCAGCAAAGGCTCTCAGTGAGCCCCTCGCCCCATGCTCACAACCAAGTTCTCCCAGCAGGGGCAGCGTGTCTCAGAGCAGACGCCTCACTCAGATGCACACGAGGCTGCTGGTGCAGAGGTGGGAGACACCCTCTGAGTGCCATCTCGCGTGGACTTATACACAGTGCCGAGAAGGGTGCCAGGAGGACAGTGCCCAGAATAGAGCTCAAGCAGAAGGGCTGGCCGGAGGACCAGGTCCCAGGTACTGCCGTGCTCTGGTGAGTCATTCTCCTTGTGCAGAGCACAGCATCCGGCGTCTCCCCAAGCTGGCCACACACTACCACAGGCCCCACAGGGCTGCCGTTTGAGCACCAAGGCCCATTCCTCTGTCAGAGGCAGCTGTGCTCCCAGAAAGCAGGCGGTCTACGTCAGCAAAGGAAAAGCTGGACCCTGATAGATACTCTGTACTTGAACTCATCACCCTAATTCCTGCTGCCCTGGTGTGGGCAGTTCTGAGAGCTTCTTCAAGTTAGAGCTGGCTGTCCTGTTGGGAGGACCCGAGCTGTGATGGAAACGGACCCAGGATGCAGGGAGGGAACCACCCATCATCAGACAAGGGGGCTGGGGGTGTAGGTTCTGGGGAATCAGGTGGGATGCCCACTGGATGTGCACCAGGAGGCCTGGAGGACGCACTGGACTCCACCTGAGGCTCAGAGAGCAGCCGGGCTGTACTGGGCAGTGGGATGGGAAGCCGGGGGCAGTAAGAGCAGGAGCTATGGGGGCTGAGCCCTGCCCCGCGACGAAAGGCCTGGAAGAAGAGCGTCCCGCTGAGGACAAGCTTACACCAGGAGGATCTACCTGTCTCCCTCCCTGCTCCTGCCCCGGCCAGGGCAGCACTGGGTCAGCCAGGCAGGTGGATACACAAGCAGGTGGGCAAACAGGTGACAGGACCCGGGGGGCAAAGGAGCGAGAGGGAGGTATCAGTGAGCGGGAGGAGTCAGGAGGCGGGAGGAGGGGCAGCAGGAGAGGGGCCCAGCCTGGGAAAGAGCCCAGTCAGAGAAAAGGGCCCCACCAGGGTGAGGGGCCAGCTGTGGGGCAGGGCAGCAGAGGCCACGGAGGGGGAGGGGCAGGGGAGGGAGGGGTACAGAGGACCAGAGGGGCAGAGGGCCAGCCGGTGGGGAAGGGGGCCAACGGAGGAAGGGCTCAGCCTAAGGAGGGGCTGGGCTGAGGGAGGAGCACAGGTCCTGACAAGACTCCCCAGAGGCCTGCCTTGAAGGAGGAGACCCTGCGGGTGGGAGCAGGAGGCAAGGGTCCACGCCCGCGGGCAGCCACATGTGTGGGCCCAGGGTTGCTAGTGATTCTGGAGGGAGATTAATTGCTCTACCCGCCAGCGTTTGAGGTCTCATCAAGAACTCAGACCAAATTGGAGGGCCATGGGGGAATTCTGGTCAGCTCCCACTTCCCCAGGGACAGACATGGTTTCCGTTACCCTTTCTGTGGTTCAGAACTCGTTGGGCGCTAAACACATTCCTTTTACACTGATAGGCAACCAAGCTGTGCTGCAAACTGCACACGGCAGTGGTCCTTCACTATCTGCCCTCTGAAAAAATACAGCAATCTTGACTGACTCTGGCTCAGGAGCCAGCATCAGGAGAGGAGGCATGGGAGGAGGCTCAGGGCTGGCTGGTGCAGGCCGGCTCTGCTTCTGGGCCAGAAACACCCGAGGGGGCGGGGCACCTGAGGGCAGCGGGGCACCAGGGGAGGGGCAGGCACACTGAGCCAGCTGCCCTTCTTCAGAGATACCCCTCCTCCCACACCATCACTCCCCAGAAGTGATGTTTGCAAGCACTCACCTGACTAGACTTCCCCAACACTCCCCTGCCCCCATCCCTAGCACAGTCACCTCCTCCCCAAGCCTCGCCCCTCAAGGCTCTGTAAGTCAGCAATCTGCAAGCCTGGCATCTCCCACTCTCCTCCTCGAAGCCCCAGGACCCCTAGCCTGTTACACTGACCCTCACCACCCCACCCCAGACCCAACCCCAGACGCCGTGCTCTCCAGGCTGGCCACAGCTGCTGGCTCTGACCAGGCCTTTGGTGTTCTTAAATAATGCGCCTTCAGTTCTCACAAGTCACTCAGTTAAATAAAAGTCGGTAACTGTGTGCAGCTGAGGTATAACCAGGGGGCCCTGAAAGCACGGGGCTGGGAGAAGGGACTCAGTCTGGTCAATATTTATGGGGCTCCTCCTCTGTGCCATGCCAGGTGGAAATCAGGCCATTTCCCCCGAACTCCTTCTGCTCTAGAGTTTTGAAAGCAGCAGCGAGAACAGCCTCTCAGGAAAGGGTGGAGCACCAGCCCCCTGAATTTCAGCTGTGCAGTCAGGTACCCAGTCCTCCCTGTCCTCCCTGTCCTCCCATCATCTGGGCTGGCCTGAGCTCTACAGAGCCCCAAAGCACACGGCTGTGTCCCCAGAGCCCTGCACACCAGAGCAGTACAGGATGGCTGCAGGAAACCCCAGAGCCTCCCTGCAGAGGGACAGAGGCCCTGGGAGCCCACAAGTAAGCACACTTTCTCCAGCAAGCATAAGACACACTGTGTATATGCAGCAAAGACAACCCCCCAGCACAGACAGCCTCGCCCATCCAGCCCTTCTTCAGCCTCTTTTGGGCCTCTACCCTGTCCCCCGCAGGGCTTCTGCCTGCTCCGAACTGAATTCCATCCTGAGGGAGCGGCACTGTCAGCAGGTGTGTGCACTCCGGGATGGCAGGCGGTGAAGCGTGAGAAGCAACGGACGTGCTTCGTAAACATGGGTGCACCTCCTCCACCAGCCTCAAGTACCAAGTCTCAGCTCACTAAAGGCGGATTTCACAGACTCCCAGAATCTCCACACTGGAAGGGAGAATCCCAGGGGCAACACACAGTCTGATCACTGTATGTTTCTCGGTGTCCATCTCCATCTATCTGTCAGTATCACCACCACCTGTACGGACTTGTGGGCTTAAAATATGAACATTCAAAAGAAGCCGAAGCAATTTAGAAGTGGCACAAGACTTCGAATATGTGATTTTCCAGTACAGACATTTCACACAGCCCTCCAGGGGAGCTTCCATGCTCTTTAGACAGGTGGGGAAACTTGAGGCGGGTCTGCATTGCCAGGCAGTCACAGCCAGCAGCAATGAAACCCAAATGTCTGCTCCCTAAGGATCCACGCTCCTCAGATGTGCTCCCTTCCCCACTAGAACACAGCAGCTCATCTTCTGGGGAAGGGATAGAGGGGAGAGCTCTCAGTGTCCCTGCACCTTTACAGACCCTTCCTTTCTCCCTCTCTCTTAATCTTCTTAATTCTCTAAAAGGAATGACTAGAGGCTATGTAGACCATCACTTATTTAAAAAGAAGACAATAGTACAGCCCTTCACTGAAGCAGCTGAATGAACCCCTGGTGTACAAAACTCAAAGACCCCAGCCCAGGCCTGCCCGGCTCAGGCCTCCTCCCCTACTGAAGCTGACTTGGCCTCTGGGCCCCGTCACCTTCTGGCACACCACCAGATTTTTCTGGACGGCAACACAAAATGATAAACAATTCGGGGGATTTAATTTTTGTATTGTGTATACATGCTTTTATTTATTTTTAAAATAAATATGCTTAGGTATTTTAAACATAAAGAGAAGGACAGAAGCAGCATTTTAAAAAAAGGGAGAGAGAGCACTGGGGAGGTACGTTTCCCACCTGCTGCTACAGGTTAACGTGGTCTTACCAACTACAGACTCACTTTCACAGACACTCGATTCAGAGAATTTCATCACACAAAGTGATCAGAGATGTAAACGCACTTTCGTGGGCAAAAATGCTGTCAATTATTTACTTTGATTAAAAAGAAAAAGCCAAAACAAAAACCAGAAATGACCTAAATACCAATGGAAGTTGATTAACTAAATGGTCTCTCCTTAGGCTGAAAATCCACATAGTGATTAAAGAACCCTATTTTTGAGGAATATTCACTAAGATAAGGAAATATTGGCAAGTGAAAATAAACAAGCAGCAAACAAGCATCATCCCATCAATTTTACTCAAAAACGTATAAATATACACACACTTAAGAAAGACCAAAATGTTTACGATAAACTGATTGCAGGCGGTTGGACTGTAAATGAATGCTTTTCATTGTCTTCTTTGTGCATTTTTGTATTTTTCTATACTTTTTTCCACCATAAATTATTTTATGATCAGAAAAGAATATTGAAGAAACAGAACAAGTGTAACCTCGTGGGGGTCGGGGTTTACGGCAGGTGCTTGTCCCTGCACATTAAGGGGAGCAGTCCAGGAAGATCCAGCTAGCATCCCCGAGACCTAACCCCAACAGCCCAGGCACTGCCAGGAGGCGCCCTGCACAGCATCGCCCCCTCGTGGCCAACCCACTCTGGGCTCCCACAGCCCTGATCCAGGAGAGGCCAGAGACCAGGCAGACCCAAGAGGGACCGTGGTCTGAAGCTAACCACATACATCTGCAGGTCGCTCCCCAAACTTGGGACACAATTTCTCAAAACATGGTGCGAAGACACAAAAGGCAGGGGAACCCACTGCCCTGATCCCACCGATTTTCCCTGCTCCATCTCCAAGGCCACCTTGATCAGGCTGTCAGGCCTGGAGATGCAGATGAAGTAAATGGACGCCAGGAACAAGAATGATGAAACAGACTTCGTCCTAAAGCAGAGGCAGGATCTGAGACCCACCGGGGAGAGGCAGCAGGTGGATGGGGTTGCTCCCCATGCACGCGATCACTTGACGGGTCACTCACATCATCCCCCCACGTGCCCAGGCTGGCCCTGCCCATGTACAGCCTCTCCAATCCATCCTTCCAGGACCACCAAGGACCTCCCGCCTCAGGCCACCTGCCTGTCATTGCCCCATCTTCACCCTGATGCCATCCCATGTTGCAGACGCTGCTACCAGCCCCATTCTGGACTCTTTCTCACTAATCACAAGGCCAGTGGCGATGAAGAGGTGCAGAGCCAGGCAGCAGAGGCCCAGGCTCCCAGCTCGGCCCCCAGCCCACGGCACCTTCCTGTGGGGGCTGCACTGCCTGCCCTGCCAGGAGAGGAAGTGCCAGGCCCACAGAGGCTGCCCATGGGGCGAGGGGTCAGAGATGGAGACCAAGGTGGAGAAGACAGTGTGCAGCTGAGTCTGGATGTACTAGCCAGCTGCTATCCAGGGTGCAGGCAGGGGGTGAGCAGGGACCCTCCCAGGGCAGGGAGCTCAAATAGGGAGCCTGGAAACCACATGATAGATGGGAGCTTGGCTTTGGACCCTGGAGTGAGGGCACAAGGTGACAGAAACAATCACTGGGGGAGCAGACGCTGAGGTACACATGCACCCACTACCCTATAGCTCACTGCAAGGTTTCTTCCAAGGGGGGAAGGGGCTAGCCAGTCAGAGCTGGGGTCTGGGGGCCCTGAGCCCACAGGGGGCCTGTGGGAGACTGTGGGACAGAGGGCCCAAGGACGAAACCCAGGACCCCACCTCTCGTGCTCCCAGGGAAGGCCACAAAGCCAGGCAGGTGAAAGACATGCAGGATGTGGGAATCCAGGAATCCAATCGTGACTCCTGACACTGGTATGAAGTGGGGTGAGGGAAGGGGCCCTGCAGCAGGCAGGTCTGCCCACCCGGGATGGAGCTGCAGTGTTTCTGCAGGGTCCTGGGCCACAGGGTCAGGAGAACGGTCTGGAGACACCAGCTAGAGAAGGTGGGCCAGTGAGCCCAGGTGTGCAATTTCTCCCGGACTTCAGGAGCCATGGGAGGAGCGGGGGTGGGTGCTGCTGGAGCTCTGAGGTCCAAGGGGGGACACCGAGGAGGCTGCTCAGTCCCAGCAAAGGAAAGACCGACCCTAACTCTGTGGGTTAATCAGGTCGAATCCAGGGGTCACAGGCTCCTGCCGCCGGTCAGCATGCTCTACCCGGGAAAAGCCTGGACCCTTAGGTCTTATCAATCCTCCTCTCTGAGGAGTTCTGGGGGAGAGCAGCCCTTGCCTCGGGCTCCAGGATGGCTCTGGACTGCCCTGGCTTCACCTGAAATTTGATTTTTTTGTTCCTTGTGGATTCTTTTGGGTTATGTTTGATTTTTTAAAATATTGTACTCATTATTATTACTATTACTTATCCTGATCCTGCATTTTGGAGACGTTTCAATTGTGCGCCTCACTCCCCTCACCCAGTTCCATCCCCGAGGGGTCAAGTTCAGTCAAGAGGGCTGGGGGTGGGGACGCTGGAGGAAGACGACAGCGATTAAATCCCTGTTTCTACTCTGGCAATATTGGCAACAAGAAAGCCTGAATGTTGTCCTGTTACAAATTCTGGGCAAATATATTAACTCACACATACTTTGAAACTCAACAGTCAAGAAAGTAAGGAAAATGACCGGGGGCCAGAAGTCTCAAGACAGCAGGGATGCAGGCCAGGGAATGGGGCCACCAGGGGAGCTGCCCCGGCTGCTGCAGTCTGCGGAGACCAGAGTTTCCTGAGCCCTTTAATGTTTCCCAGGCTCTCACAGAAAAGCTGGGGCCTGAGCAGGGAGGTTGAAGCCCTCTGGCTGAACCCCAGGCCCTGAGAGGCTCCATCAGCAAATATTGACCAGTGGAGACTGTGCAGTGGGGAAGGCGAAAAAGCTGGCCTGTCTCAGACCCAGCTCTGCCACGGGGGACCTCAGCAGTGTGTCTGCACCTGCCTGCCATCTGGGGCCAGCTTCCCCACCTGAGACTTCTAGAAACTGAAACCGGAGGGAGGTGGGTAGGGCACAGCCATTAACAGAAAGACAGCAATCAGCACCAAGAAGGTGGAAGATTCATATCCCACTAAACCTCAAGCTTCAATCTACACTTATTAAAATACAATCACATGCTAATTGGCCCTCCCACAGGGGCCAAGACAGTTTCAAGGCAGACCACAAAAGGTCAGAGGGTGAGCAGTGGTCGGATTCCTTGTAACCCCCACCCCTTCCCCAAAGTAGCTAGACTAACCCTCCCACCTGTTAGCATATGAAGTTACCAAGCTCATAAAAACTGACAACCCCACACCTCGTGGTCACTCTCCCTTCTGAGCGAGAGGGCCCACACTCTTGTCTCTGGCATGTATCTCTCTCTGAATGAATCTACCTTCACTCAGCTGTGGCTCACTCTTGAATTCTTTCGGGTGCGAAGCCAAGGACCCACACTTGGCAAGGTGTATCCTAGGGACTTAACTGAGACCTGGGACACGGCCATCCTCTTGCACCACAATTTTCCTGTATCAAAACCACAAACCAAGCATTTAGTTTAAAGCCACCGGCAGGGCTGACAGAGGAAAGGCCAATCTTCTTGAGGGAGTTCATCATCAGAGCTCTTAAGGGATTCCCAAATAAAGTTCTCCCAAATATGAGCTCAAAAGCAAAGTCACAAAAAAATCCCTCTAGGATAAGGCACCACAAGTGGGACAGCAGGAGTTTGCTGCTTCCTGAAAAGCTTTGAAAAAGTGATGAAGTTTCTTTTAAAGGCATAAAACCCACAAGGCAGAGAAAATAAGAGTGCAGAAGGCGGCAATGCAATCTCAGGAAACAGGCAATCGGTCACTGCCGTGCAGACCCGTGAACACAAATGACGGGGAAAGAGAGAACGTTCAGGAGGCACAGGCGTCAGTGGAAGGGCAGGTGCTGGAGCGCAGATTGTAACAGAAAAGAAACAGATCTCACTCCATATTACATCTGTCTGAAATAGACAGGAAGCCTATTCTCTAGACTCTGATCATTTTGAAAATTAACGCTCTTGCACTTACATAAAGATAACAAGTTGCAGAATAGAAAATACCATTTGTTTTACTGGAGGTTTACAGGGACGCCATGACCTGACCCACGTAGACAGCTGCAAGAGCAAAGAATTCCTGTACCAAGAAGTCTGCAACAATCAACCACACCCCTCCCCTTTTTAGTATAAAAGGAGCCTGAATTCTGACTTGAAAAGGATGGTTCTCCAGGACATTAGCCTGCCATCCTTTCAGTCTGCCAGCTTTCCGAACGAAACCGCTCTTCCTTGCCCCAGCACCTCATCTCCCGATTTACCGGCCTGTCGTGTGGCGAGCAGAACGAGTTTGGACTTGGTAACACAATGCCAAGCAGATATGGGGAAAATGTGGTCCCAGCTGGTGTCTGCCGAGGCCCTGCACACTGGGGCTGACCTACCTTGTCATCATCCTCACAGGTCATGACACTGGAGAAAGGGATCTCCGCCTTGAACATCTTCCGGCAGTGCATAAGCTGCACCAGCAGGTGGGTAGCACACAGTCTTGAACTTCATCCTTTTGGCCGGTTTTATGTCCGAGAGAATCAGCCCTGGAATTATCTGTGCAGACGTGGGGCAAAGAGAAACACTGTGAGTGGACAAACTCATCCTGCCTGTTGGGAAGGGAGCACAAATGTGATGAGCAAGGAGGTCACAGCCACCTGCTCAAGGCCTGCTGCTCACCAGACACAGCAGGGAGCATAACCAGCAACCCAGTTCCAAACTCGCAGCTCTCAGATACCCTGAAGGCCTCTGAAAGCCAGATCAGTGACCCGAATCCCGGGGTGGATTCAGACTCCTGTGCGTATTCAGGGCCCTCGCCCAGCTGGGGCAGCATGAGGCTGATGAATGTCACCCATGAGCCCCCAGGGGCCTTCCTGCAGACTCCCCTTCTGCCTTTTGCCTTTTTCTCTCCCTCTCATCCCAAACTTCTCCAAAGGGGCTGCTCCTTGTACAGACCTCAGCACCCCGCTCACCCCGAAACTGCAGCCATGCCTGACGCTGGTGCTTGATTCTTCATGACGTGTGGGGTAGCATCCCTGCAGGGCACCGAGGCTCCCTCTCCAGCTCAGAGCCTCCTGCATCCCTGCAGTGGCCCACAGGCCTCCCTCTTCAGCCCCTGCCCTTCGCTCCCATGTCCCCAGGTTGACCCCCGCTGGTCACCCAAACCTCTCTCCGAGCCCTCCTCCCGGCCATGCTCACACCTGCAGTCTGCCCGCACACTCACTCCCTTTTTCAGGACTCAACTCACCGTGCCTGCCTGACCCCTCTGAGCCCCACTTCTCTCTCCTGGCCAGTGCCACTCCTGTCCACGGTCCCCATGTCACATGAGCACCACTGCATCCCAGGGACTGTGGATGCGCCAGGCAGCAAAACTCAAAGTTTTCCCTTGTATCTGACCTACTTGTGTCCTGAAGGAGCACTGGGGCCACACCTGAGCCCAGCGCCCCTCACCTGAGCCCTGGAAGTGGCTCAGTCACCCTCAATCATGTCCAGGTCGCATTCTCTTGACAGAGTGACCTCCAGCACCCCACACACGATGGTCACAAGCCTTCCTGTGTGCACAGATCCCTCAATCCATAGGGCACCCCTTCCCTGACTTCCTGCAGAGGGTTCTCAAACCTGATTACAGGAGAGGCAGAGGGGAGGTGCGGGAGGACACAGGATGGCCCAGGCCTTGAGGTCCCCAGGGCCTTGACCTCAAGTTAAGTCCCCCTGCCCTCCCCTACTGCCCTCCCCATGTGCTAAGGCCAGGCCCAGGGACAAGGTTAGTGGGGACACCCTCCAGTGTGCACAGAGCTCAAGGCCTGAGAAGCAGAGATCTGAGGAGAAAAAAGGAGCCGTTAGTCTCTGAGAAGGCGCAGCACAGGAAGGGTTCTGGAACCTACCTTTCGTCTATGTCAGGGCACGATAAAAAAGGTCTCGATATTATGAGTTTTCAGAAAACTGTTCCTCTCGTGTCCATGGCCCGGCTCCACCTCACAGTCACCATTCAGGCATGCCAGGGTGGTCTTTATGATGTGAACCTTCCTACAGAAAAGGAGGCAGAGATTTGGAAAGAACATTCAGGCAGAGGGGAGTAGGGGCCAGAGGGAGACAAGGACCAAGTGTCAGGATTCAGTAGAGACGATGGGGAAGGAGAGGGCGGCCAGGTGAGGGGAGAAGCGAGGCCCCTCCCCAGTCGGCAGTCTGTCCCTGAAACCTGCAGGGTGGGAGGACCCAGTCCAACATCAGGCCCACACTGCCCCCACACAACGGGGGGCAGGTGGGAACAGTACGCTGTGGGCGGCATTCACACTCCCCCAAGCGAGTTTTCTGGCAACAGAAGGAGAAATCCTCACCGTTAGCGCAACCTGAGCAGAAACCGATCCCACACGACCTAGACACGCAGCCTGAGCTCCCGCCCCTTAGTAAGGCCTGAGCGCTAAGTCCTCGCATCTCTGCACAATCTCCTGAATTCCTTGCCAGCCTCAGGGTAGGGGAATGGGGAGGGGGACACATGCAGGGCACTGAGGCAGGAGTGAGTGTCCCCCCACGGCTGGCTCTGAGAGCACTTGGGACTGTCTCCCCATCAGCCTGGCCCTGAACTGCAAAAGGGACACCACGCACCAAAGGTCTCTAGAAATGCGTGTGTGTGTGCTCATGCTTTCACTGGTCCTCCCTCCCTTTTTCCTTTGCTTCCACAACAGAGATGGACGGCACTCCTGCTGCTGAGCTGTGGGGCCCACAGGGAGACAGGAACGTTGGCCATGGCGCTCAGCACATAGCATCCCAGGCCGGGGAAAGAAGAGGAGTCTCGGGCGAGGAGGCCCTAAATGCACGTGGTGGGAACGGACGGCACCCAGGGTCCCAGTCTGGACCCGCGGAGAAACTGGGGGCCTGGCTGGTCCTGAGCAGCAAAGTCACTAAGGGGGACAGAGCCCTCTCACTAGTGAGCGCTGGCCACACTCACCAGGGGCGATTGCTCACCAGCATGTGCGGTGGGAGTGGAGACCGTCGGCCACAGGAGCGCTCCGTCCCCGGGGACGGAGGGTGGGGATGCCCAGTGTCTGCCACCTCCAAGGCCCCTGGCACCAGAGGCCCGCTTACTTATGAGACTGTCCTGTCCACGATGGCAGGGGTGGGGAGACATGAGGCCTGGAGGCCTGGGGTGGGGGTCCCACCATGTGCTGGAGCTGGTTCTGGCCTGAGGGCCCCTGGGGGTGGGGAGGAACATTTGCTCAGGATCCAATTTCACCTGCTTCTATGGCAGCCTGGAACATGCACCCAGCACACCAGTTTGGGGCAGACCAGGAGTTGCATGTGATTGGGGCAGCAGAGCGGGGTGTGTGGTCTCCTGCTGCCAAGAAGATGGAAGCTGTCACCATGCAAGGAGCAGACCCCTCCCTGGCCTTGGCCTCTCCAAGACAACCACCCAGGGCCTAGGGACTTGGGAAGGAGCCCATGAACTGAGTCTCAGGAGTCCCAGCATGAGAGGGTGGGGTAAAGACACAGTGGTGATTTATTCCTCCCATGGCTTTGGAAGGAAGTATGGAGAATGGATGGTTGGGTGGAGAAAGCAAGCAAAAGAAAAAAATCACATTACGAGTTAACGCAAGAAACAGCAATCCTAAAGGGAGGCAAAGTGAGGAAATGGTGAGAAGCCTGGGGGTGGATGTCACCTCCTGGGGGTGGATGTCATCTCCAGGGGCCTGGGGGGTCTCAGATTACTAGAAAACCCCTATCACTGCCCCCATCCCAAGGACGGGGCAGGACCTTGAGGGATGCACATGCCAGGTGTGCCAGGCCCCTAAAGGCACTGGGGAGGGCGGGCTCGGTAGCCCCTGTCCCCACTCATCAGGCAGCTTCCCTCCGCTCCTCCCACCTCCCTGCCTGGGAGACCTGCAGTGCACTGCCTCCTGGAAGCGCCCATGCTTTCGCCCTCCCGGTGCCCTGAACCATCTGCTGAGGCCACCGCTGGCCCCATGCACCTGACCTGGTGTCCAGTCCTCATTTTGCTGCAAAAGAGCAGCGCTGAACACAGCTGACAGCCCTTCCTCCTCTGGGGGCACACTCCTTCCGGCTGCCCGCGCTCCCTCTAACCGCCCCCACCTCTCCCTGCTCCCCTTCTCTCAGGGACCTGGGGCCCAGGCTTGGCCCTTCATCATCATCTCTCTTTCTCATGATTGGCACGGAGTTTCCAAGGCATCAGTGCCCCGAGTGCCTGTGACCCCCCACACACACTCAACCTCCAGCCCAGACCCCTGACCAGCCCAACCGACCTCTCACCTCAGTGGTGGGGAGACCTGGCCTGACAGGTGATAAAGGACCCCCAGGCTCAGGGCCCCACGCCCAGCTCTGTGTTGATTAACACTGCCCCGCCCTGTGTCATGCTCCCCTCTTCTGCATTCCCTGTAGTGTTCCCTGTGGCCCCCTAAGAACATGAACTCCACCAGGGCCGGGGTCTGTCTCCGCTGCCGAAGCCCACCTCCTGGAACAGTGCCTGCACACAGCATGTGCTCAGTAACACTGTGCTCCTGGCTGGCAGCATTTCTTTGGTGGTGGGTGGGGGACCATCTTTTAGAAATGGGTGGGGTGGAGGAGAGAAGGGAAGAAGTAGAGAACAGGGCAGGGAGTAGGCAGCCCCTCCTGCAGGTCTGGTAGGTGGAACAAGGGAAGGGAAGCTGCAGGTCAGTCTGAACTTGAAAGAGGCGCTGGCCAGGCGAAGGGCCGGGGGAGGGGCTGCCTAGCGGTGGGAAATCTGTGCTTGTCCTCAACTGTGGAGCTGCAGGGCAGACGGAACGCACAGGACAGGACCTCAGCAGGGAGGCAGAGGAGAGAGGTGGGCAGCTCCTGTCACCACCTAGCCAGCTAAGGGTCAGGAATTTGTGTGGCACAGTGGGGCGGCAGGAGTGCTGTCAGTGGGGGGTCGCTCTGGCTGCCAGAGGGGGAGGGGCAGGGACAGTGAGAGGGTGCTTACAGCAACCCCCCAAGGCCCTGTGCTGAAGGGTGGAGGACAGGGGAGTGGGGGGCTGGCAGGAAGGGGGGTGGCAGGGAGGGGTCAGTGGCAGCGAGGTCCCCCCCAAGGGGACGCTCAGAGGCAGCCCGGGATACAGACAAAAATCGTGTGGTTTTTGAGCCCATTTAGAAATGCCGTGGTCACTCCCGGGGCTAGCTCAGCTGTGGTATTCAAGATGATTTTGAGCTCCCACCTCCCTTTCTCTGCTGTTGGATTCTAACTTCCATGCTTGCTACTACTGTGCTTCCAGTAAGCCTTCCTTGTGGTTAGCAGCCGCTGTCCAGAGCGAGAACCGCTGGATCCTGGCTGTCCCCAGCCGAGCTCAGGGCCTCAGCACAGGGACAGGGCTGCGTGTTTCAACCACCTCCCCTGAGATCAGGCCGGGAGGGAGGGGGAAGGATGTGCCCAGAGGACACCAGGCCTGCAGGGTGAGAACAGGCCGTGGGGAGAGGGCAGGCAGCGAAGGTCAGAGGCCAGAGCAGAGGGTGCAGAGCTTTGCCCTGACGTTCACAGGACGTGTGCAGAAGCAGACGTGGGTGTGCGGGTGTCTAACGCTCAACTCCAGCACCTGGGAGCCACTGCTTTTCTCTGCAGTAGATGTGAGCACATCCTGTGATCTCCTCTAAGGGGAGGAAATCAGGATGGCGGGACCTCGAGCGTGAGCCTCAGAGCCCCCTTTCCTGCAGCCACATCCATGTCCTTCCGCCCCCAGCTAGGGGAGGAAGGGGAGCTTCTGTAGTTTTTTGCTTTGTTTTGTTTTGTTTTGTTTTGTTTTTCATACAGTATACTATGCCTCGGCTTTGTGAAAGGTTTGAAGAAAATGAGCCCAGAGGAGGCAAATGTAGTTAGAATGCATCAGAAGTGCACAGACCATTGAGAACTCATCCCCATTCTAGGAGGAAACCTGTAACTTCCCCAGAGGGGCTCTGAAGCCACAGCACGTTCCCCTCTGAGTCTGAGAAAGAAGCAAAGTGCGACGAGGCCGTCAGCACTCCGGACAGCTCCGAGCCCGGCTCACAGCCCCCACCTCCAGTCTCCTCCTCCAGGGCCCACTAGCCTGCTTTCTGTGGGGTTCATGGGGTCAGGTGCCTGAACCAGCCCAGAGAAAGTCTCTTCCATGTTGGTGGGGGGCCAAGATGGCCAGGCTTCCCAGATCCCCACACAGAAGGTCGGATTAGAATCCCCCACACCTGCCCTCAGGGTCCCAGACTCACCCAGGCAGGCCGGCAGCTTCCATGACGTTGGCCAGGGTCACATCGTTGGACCACACATCGTACTGCCACTTGCACAGGCCCAGGACCCCGCAGAGGACCCTGCCGGTGTGCAGCCCCACACGCATGTTCAGGTCCACCTCAGTGGCCTCGGCCATGGACCTGCAGCAAACAGACACAGGACGTGGGGATGGGTCCCCGCTGTCTGCTCCCGGGATGCCACGAGGACAGGAAAGCCGGGCCTTGTGCTGCCCCTGCTGTGAGGCCGGGCATAGTGCTCAGAGGAGAAGGAGCATGGGGGTCTCCTGACCTCATCAGCCCAACTCCTGAACTATGAACTGCTCCGGGCTGGCTCCCCGCAGCTCCCTGGCCACTGGCCATCTCACAAGGCATCACACCCCCCCTTTCCCCTCCCCACCCAGGGCAGCCCTGAAGGGAAATGAGCCCAGGATTTGAATCCCAGGACCCCGAGCCGTCTCTGTGCACCACTGCCCTGGGCGGGGCGCTCACCCCTGCTTGCTAGCCAGAGGCCCACATGAGAGCCACAGGGAGCATCTAACAGTCCCAGGAGCCCTGGGAACAGGCAAGCTCTGACCCTGGGCCCCTGACTGAGAGGGTGGGCTGCAGACCCAGCCTGCAGGGAGGCCCAAGGCTCTGCAAACCTGCCCTGAACAACAGATGGACTCCGTGGGCTGCAAACTGTGCCTCAGTCACTTGTGGGAGAAAACAAGACAAAACGTGCAGACACTGAAATCAGACTGCAGGCCCCGGTGCGCACCCCACCTCCCCAGCCGCTCACGACCCTGGGCTCCAGCCCCTGCTGGGGACACAACAGCTCCAAGTCCTGAGGCGAAGCCCCGGGCGCGACCACCCTTGGAGGTGGGGGCAGCATCCCAGGAGCACTTGTGCGAGGTAACAGGAGGTGGCTTTAAAGGCTCCTTGTAAAGAGATTCCCTGCAGTGGTGGAGGAGGGCTGCGCTCAGAAATCCTCTCAGGGGCCCCCGAGGGCACCCCGCACGGTTCCTCCAACCCCACAACACCCACAGTGAAGTGAGCGCAGGAGGCGCACAACGCGCCTTTGGTGGCACAGTCAGAGCTCAGGACACGCTCCACGGCCACAGTGACGCCCTCTGATGCTGTTTTCCACTTTTCCCCAAAAGGCAGACGTTATTTTACTTTTAAAAAGTCTGGAACAGGAAGCAGCATCGGGCCTGGCTGGTGTGCTCCAAGGGACAGAAGTGCAAGGAGGCCTTGAGGGAGGGGCGGGGGTCAGCCTCGGCGCCCCGGCTCCTCCCCAGCCTGGGGGTGCGAAGGCGGCCCTGACCGGCAGGTGTGTCAGTGGGACTCCCCAGACAGTGCTGACATGCTGTAGCAAGAAGGGCAAGGAGGCCTAGTCGAGGGTAGGGGACACTGAAGCCCTGTGGTTAGGACGTTGTCCGTGAGAAGGAAGGCAGGACAGGAGACCAGGATCACACAGGGTCGCACTGCCACCACCCTCCAACAGCCCAACACAGACTACTCACCCTCAGTCCCTCCCAGCAGCAGGTGCTCACAGTCCAACCACATCTACATCCACAACAGAGCAGATGTCCTGAGCTTGTGAGCTCACGGCCAAATCTCACTCCTGCTCCAAGACTCAGGGCTGATTCACATGTGTCCACCTTGTTCAAATATGACACAGGCCCAGCCCGGATGCTGCCTCTTGGAAGCCCTCCCAGGTCCTTCACCAACGCTGACACGCAGCTCCTGTCTCCCGACAAGCCCGGTACCAGGCTGAGCACACTGGCGAGGTGCCCCCCGGCCCTGAACGCCCTGCTTCTGCACACAGTGTGCAGGCGTGTGGACGGCTACGGGCCCCTCACAAGGAGGCACAGCGAGCCTGCCGTGTGTCCCCAGCTCTGCAGTCCTTCTGTTCGGACAGTCTCTCTGTGCGCCCTTTCACCACGTCTTCCTCACACAATTCCTGTAATATGACTTCTATGCTCCCAAATGGGCGACTGCACCAGCCCCCGGGAGCCCCGTCTCGCTGAACTGCACCCACCTCTCCATGCTGCTGAGGGGCTGGGATGTGGCTCTGTTCTCCACCCACCAGCTCAGCCTCCCACCTCCAAGTCCTCCTTCACTAAAGGGAAGGCTCCCTAACTCCTCATCCCAGACAAGGGCTGCGAGGAGACAAGGCTGGTTAAGAAACGGGCAGGCCAGGCCCCCAGTGTTCCAGGAATAGGCACCCGCTCCAGCCAACCCTCTCTCCACAGAGCGCACCTGACCCCTGGTCACCTGCCCGCATGAAGATAAGCACACATGATTCCTTTTCAACTGGAACTCGGCTGGCTTGGAGCCAGCCCTTTCCCCATCCACTCCTTAAACATCTTATCAGGCTAAGCTATAAAAGTCATTTCTTTCCCCCTGACTAATGCACATAATGCCTGGGATCACCGTGGACCAAGAAATGCAGTCCCAAAAAAATGCAAAGGAGGGGATGGCAGGGGCACAGCTTCAGAGATCAGGTGGGACTCCTCCACCCTGTAGCTCGCCACGTGGCCCTGGCTCTCCTGCATGGCTAGCAATCTTAAAGAGACCAGCTCTCTTAGTGCTCACAATTACAGTGGGTAAGCTTTTAAGAAATCCTACTCCGTGAAAGGACCCTCAACAACGAGGTATAAGCACAAGTAAGTGGTAATCAAAGCTTCTTTCTCACAGTGATTACTGGAGGCACTGAGGACTCTAGTCTCCAGAAACGGGCAGCCCTAGTGCAGGGGGACTATCTATCAGGCACTCCCCAAAAGTGAGCGTCCCACAACTCCGGAGCCTGGAGCCTTTCTGGCTCATGACCGTGACAGCTAGGAGTGGTGACCAGATCCACGACACTGGTGGGGAAGCAGGACACAACAGGTGCCAACTGCTGCTACGTAACAGAGGGCCGCACGCATTCGCTGTGATGTCCTGTTAACGCAAGACAGGTCCCCGGCTGCCCGGGAATTCAGTCTGACACAGGCTCAACCTGACAACCAGCCACACCACTTTCTTGCTGCCACTGTCTAGCTTAGTACTGGGGTCTGGCGTGAGTCATTTCCCTCTTACTTACGCCTGGTGAGGTCTAGCGCTCAGGGTCTTTCTGGTCTCTCCCCACTTTCCAGCTGAGAGTTCCAGCAGTTCACACCCGCCGTCTTTGAGAGCGCCACGAGTCACCGTCAGGACGACAGAGGGGTTCAAGCACCTGGGCAAACAAAAAGCATTTTTTATTAGATGTCAGCATCCATGCCACACCACCGTCATGGTGAAAACAACTATCCTTTCTATACCAACTCCTTCGCACTCAGCCACGAGGACCACACGTGTGCGGCGTCTTCCCCACTGACGGGCCTAGTGCAGGGCACGCGCGCTCAGGCAGGCCAGCAGTGTGCTGTGCACCTCACACGCACGTCCCTCTCTCTAGAACACGACTAGAAGGAAACCTCATCTACGTGCCCTGACTTACAGGTCCCCGACACCACGGACCAGCAAAGCTGGGGCTTTGGGGACAGGCCACTTGAATTGGGCCTGGTGCAGTCAGGGGTGGTGGCCATGGAGGCAGGGGGAGGGGGCTGCCCTGAGGGAGCCAGCGGATTTGCCCCAGGCTCCCCTGTCCCTCCTACGCCTGGCCTGGGGGCGGCCTTTGCTGCCCAAGTTGGTGGGGCACACATTTCCCACTCAGTTGGCTTACCACAGGCTGGCACTGTGGGTTCAGCTGGTGGCAGTCAGGTGGCTCCTGCACCCGGCCCTCACCTCTACTGAGATGTGCCCATGTCCCAGGAGCAGGCCGACTGGGACACCTGTGTCCTGAGACCTGGGGAAGTAAAGACCGCCTCCAGGCCAGGATTTGAGGGAGACTGGAGCAAACAGACTGGCACCTTCAAGGCAGGCCCCCTCCCCCAGCTGCCACCCCTGCTCCCCCCACTCCTGTGGGCCCCCCTCCCCAGCTCTCTGACACATAGCACCCACCTCCTGGGAGCTGGCTGACCTGGGGACGTGCCTACAGGGGACCTGCCTACAGGGAACATGGGGCGGCAGAGGCCGCCCCTAGTCCAGGCTGCAGGGGAGATGGGAGCAAACCCACAGGCTAGCACAGGGCAGCCTCCCTTGTCCCACCCTCGTCCCACCCTCGCAGCTGCCACCACTGCAGTCTTCCCCACTCCTTGACCAAACCGCACAGGCCTCCAGGAAGCTGGCTGACCTAAACATGTGAGTCCTGCAACCCTGGGGCAGCAGAGGCTGCCTCCAGGCCAGGCCACTGGGGAGACAGGAGTAAATCCAAGGGCTTGCACAGGGCAGCCCCCATCCTGCCACCGCTGCCCCCACCCCTGACGGCCCCATGCCAGCGTCCTGGGAGCAGACTGACCTAAGGACATGGGTCCAGTGAACCCGGGGCAGCTAGGCCGCCCCAAGGCCATGCCCTGGGGCAGATGGGAGCAAATGACTGGCTCACAAGGGGCAGCCCCCCTCCTCCTACCACCTGTAGTGTTGCTGCCATCCTCCCAGCCCCCTGACCACACTGAGCCCGTGGTCTTCCCAAAGTGGGTATATACAGTGAACATATCTCAACATAATAAAAGCTACTTACGACAAACCCACACCCAGCACAGTACTGTACAATGAAAAGCTAAAAGCTTTTCCACTAAAATCTGGAACAAGACAAGGATGCCCACTCTCACCACTTCTAGTCAATATAGTATTGGAAGTCCTAGCCATAGTAATTAAACAAGAACTAAGACATTCAAATTGAAAAGAAAGAAAATTGCCAGTATATGCGGATGACATACGATTTATAGAAAACCCTAAAGGCTCCACACACAAACTGCTAGAGCTAATAGAATTCAGCAAGGCAGCAGAATACAACATCAACATACAGAAATCAGTGGCATTTTTTTTTCACAAAAGTAATAATACGTTTTAAAACTGCATCCAAAAATATAAAATACTTACAAATAAATCTGACCCAGAAAGTGAAAGACATAAGCAGAGACCTACAAAACACAAGGACATTAAACAGGACTTAAAGAAATGGAAAGATATTCCATGTTCTTGCATTGGAAGAATTAATATTGCTAAAATGGCCATACTACCCAAAGCAATATAAAGATTTACTATGAACCCTATCAAATTACCCAGGACATTTTTCAAGAATTAGAACAAATAATCCTAAAATGTATATGAAATCACAAAAGACCCAGAATTACCAAAGCATTACTGAAGAAAAAGAATGAAGCTAGAGCAATAACCCTTTCAGACTTCAGACAATACAGAACTACAATCAAAATAGCATGTACTGATACAAAAACAGACATATAGATCAATGGAACAGAATAGAGAGCCCAGAAGGAAACCCACAAACTTTTCATCAATTAATCTTTGACAAAGGAGGCAAGAATATACAATAGAATAAAAACAGTCTCTTCAGCAAATGGTGTAGGGAAAACTGGACAGCTGCATGTAAACCAATGAAATTAGAATACTCTCACACCATACACAAAAATAAATTCAAAATGGCTTAAAGACTTAAACACACAGACAAGACACTATAAACCTCTTAGAAGAAAACATAGGTAAAACATTACTTGACATACATCTCAGCAATGTTCTCCTAGGGCAGTCTACCCCAGCAATAAAAGCAAAAATAAACAAACAAATGGGACCTAACTGAACTTACAAGCTTTTGCACAGCAAAGGAAACCAAAAGCAAAACAAAACGACAACCTACAGAACGGGAGAAAATATTTGTAAATGACTCGACTCACAAAGGCTTAATTTCCAGAATATATAAACAGCTCATAAAACTTAATAACAAAAAACAAAAAACCCAATCCAAAAATAGGCAGAAGACCTAAACAAGCATTTCTCCAATGAACACTGCAAATGGCCAATAGGCACATGTAAAATTGCTCAATATCACTAAATATCAGAGAAACGCAAATCAAAACTACAATGAGGTATCACCTCACACCAGTCAGAATGGCCATCACTCAGAAGTTCTTGAAGTTAACTGCTGGAGAGTGTGGAGAAAAGGGAACCCTCTTACACTGCTGGTGGGAATGTAGTTTGGTGCAACCATTATGGAAAACAGTACGGAAATTCCTCGAAAAACTACAAAAACAGACTTACCCTAGGATCCAGTAATCCCACTTCTGGGTATTTATCTGGAGGGAACTCCAATGCGAAGATACTTGCACCTCAGTATTCAAAGCACCATTCTATAAAATAGCCAAGACATGGAAGCAACTTAAATGAAATAACAGATGACTGGATAAAGAAGTTGTGGTATTTTTATACACTGGAATACTACTCTGCCATAAAAAGGATCAAATAACACCATTTGCAGCAACATGGATAGACCTAGAGGTCATCATTCTAAGTGAAATGAGCCAGAAAGAGAAAAATACCATATTATATCACTCACATATGCAATCTAAAAAAAAAAAAAAGACACTATGAACTCATCTACAAAACAGAAACAGACTTGCAGACTTACTAAACAATCTCATGGTTACCAGGGAAAGGGGGTGGGAAGGGATAAATCTGAGAGTTGACGATTTACAAATATTACACTATATATAAAAACAGATTTTTTAAAAAGTTTCTTCTGTGTAGCACAAAAACCTATGTTCAATAGCTGATAACAACCTATAATGGACAAGACGCTACAGCCACCAACTGAGGAAGCAAAAGAGGAAAGGAAAATTAGTTATCCTGGGCTACAGCCCAGTCCTGGGAAGTCCTTGCCTGTATCTGACGCTGCCCCTTGACTGCACTGTCCCCTCCTCCCAGGAGCAGGTTGACATGAAGACATGAGTTCTTCGAACCTGGGGCAACAGAGGCCGCCCCCAGGACAGGCCAGGGGGAGGTGGGAGCAAGTCCACCTGCTACTAGGGGACAGCAACCCTCTCCGCTGCCGCCCCCAAACCGCACGGCACCTGCCTCCCTCCCAAGAGCCAACTGACCTGGAAACAAACGTCCCGCAAAGCTGCGGCAGCGGCATGGACAGTGGCACTGCCCCTGGTGAACTGGTCCATTTGTCCCCATCTTCCCCTCGGCCTGTCCTGGGGGCGGCCTCTGCTACCCCAGGTTCGCGGGTCACAGGTTACAGGCCAGCCTGCTCCTGGAAGGCGAGCGCTGTGCTGTCAGGGGGCGGCGACAGCGGCGGCGATGGCGGGATTGGGGCTGCCCCGTGCGAGCGCGGGGATTTGCTCCCATTTCCCGCTGCCGCTGCCCCCTCACACTGACCACACGGCGCCCGCCCCTCAGGAGCAGACTGATCTGTAACCTGAGTCCCACGAACCTGGGGCATTGGAGGCCGCCCCCAGGCCAGGCCGCCGGGAGATGGGAGCAAATCAACAGGCTCGCAGGGGCAGACCCCTTTCCCTGCAGCGGCGGCACAGGCCGCCGCCCCCGCAAACCCCCCCCCCACCTGACAGCACAGCGCCCGCCTCCCAGGAGAAGACTGCCTGCGACACGTGCACCCCACGAACATGGGGAAGCAAGACCGGCGGGGTCCAGGCCGCGGGGAACTAGGGTACACATCCAGGGGCTCGCACGGGGCAGCCCCCATGCCCCCGCGGCCGCAGCCGCCGCGGCCGCGGCCTCGAGACCACACCGCCCCCGCCCCCTGGGAGCAGGCCACGGTCTGAGGGCCGGTCGCAGGTGCTCCGGGGCCGTCAGGCGTCCTCCCACCTCCCGGAGCTGCACCTGCTTTTCCAAACCCCGGCATAAGAGGCAGCGAAGACGCGGCGTTCAGGGGCTACTCTTGTGGGGAGGCGGGGTACACTACGAACCAGGACGGCGAACCCGGACCCGCCTCAGGGCCCTAACGGGACGCGCGGCCTAGGCCTCACCCACGCACCCCTCCCTGTGCGCCTCCCAAAAGGCACAGCCCAGGCCTCACCCGCCGACTCCCCGACCTGCGCGTCCCCACCAGCGCCCCCTTACCTGCCTGGCGGCGGCAGCGGAGACGACGACACGCGGCGGCCGAGACCCCAGGCCGCGTTCCTCCTCCGGGAGCTGGTCCGGGAGCAACCGGCTCTCGCCCAGCTTCTACACGCTCTGGGCGGCTTCCGGCGTCTGCGCGTCTGCGCGTGCGCGCCCCTCCTCCTCCCGCCCGCAAGGCGGACGCTGGGGCGGGGTCTCCTGCTGTACCGCCCTTGGACAGGAAGCTCTGAGAATACCATACAGGGTAGGATAAATGGCAGAAAAACTACACATAGGCATATCATTTTTAAACTACAGAAAATCAAAGATAAAAAATTCTGAAAGAAGCCAGGAAAAGCATCAACAACAGCAAACAGCTTACCTATAGAGGAGCAAAGATAAGAATTACATCTGACTTTCTCAAAAACCATGCAAACAAGGAGAGAGTAGAATGATATATTTAAAGTATTGAAAGAGAAAAAAAAATCAACCTAGAATTCTGTACCTTGTGGAATTATTCTTCAAAAGTGAGGTAGAGAGAAACACTCTCAAACAAAAATTGAGGGAATGTGTTACCAGATCTGCCTTGCAGGAAATGTTTGAAGTTCTTTATAGAGAAGGAAAATTATGTAGGTCTTTGAATCTACAGTAAAGAGGGAATCTACATAAATAACTCTGACCTACATAAAGAAAAGAAGATCATCAGAGAAAAAATTAGTGAAGGTAAAATAAAATTTGTATTTTCTTATTCTTAATTGATTTAACAGATTACCGTTTGTTCAAAATAATACCAACAAAGTATTTGATTAGGTATCCAAAGCTGGTTCAAAAACCGATTAATATAATCAACCACATTAACAAGTTAAAGAAGATTCAATATTGTCAAGACATCAGTTCTTCCCAACTTGATCTATAGATTCAGTGCAATCCCAGTCAATAACCCAGCAAGTTTTTTTTTGTGGATATTGACAAATACACTCCAAAGTTTATTTGGAAACAAAAGACCCAAAATAGCCACCATTTATATCCTTTTGGATGGACCTTGAGGGCATTATGCTAAGTGAAAGAAGTCAAACAGAAAGACAAATACCCTAGATCTCACTTATATATGGAATCTTAAGAAAAAAACTGAACTCATAGATACAAAGAACAGATTGGTGGTTGCCAGAGGCAAGGAATGGGATGGGGGATGAAAAAAAAAAATGACCAATAGAACCCTGAAACTAAGTGCTGGCAAGGATTTAAAATGTAGGAATTCTCATTCATTACTGGTAGAAATGAAAAATGGTACAGCCACTTTGGAAGACAGTTTAGTTTCATGGTTTCTTACAAAACTAAACATCCTCTTACCATATAATCCAGCAATCATGCTTCTTGGTATTTACCCAGAGGAGTTAAAAACTTATGCCTACACAAAAGCCTGCACATGGATGTTCACAGCAGTTTTATTCATAATTGCCAAAACTTGGAAGCAACCAAAATGTCCCTTTGGAGGTGAGTGGATAAGTAACTATGGTACATTCAGACAATGCAATATTATTCAGGCTAAAAAGAAATGAGCTACCAAGGCATGAAAAGACATGGAAAAAGCTTAAATGTATATTACTAACTAAGTGAAAGAAGCCAATCTGGAAAAGCTACGTACTGTATGATTCTAACTATAAGACATCTGGAAAAGGCAAATCTATGGAGACAGTAAAAGATCAGTGTCTTGGGGAAGAGGAGGATGAATAGGTGGAGCAAAAATAAATTCCAGGGCAGTGATTCTACTCTGTAAGATACTGTAATGGTAGACACATGTCATTATACATTTGTCCAAGCCCATAAAATGTATAAAACCAAGAGTGAACATAAATGTAAGCAACGGACTTTGGATGATTATAATGTGTCCATGTAGGTTAATCAGTAGCAACAAATATGCCACTTTGGTGTGGAGTGTTGGTAACTGGGGAGGCTATGCATGTTTGCAAGAAGAGGGTAAATCAGAAATCTGTGTACCTTCTGCTCAGTTTTGCTGTGAATATAAAGTGTCCTATGACAGAAGGTGTATTCTGTATATATTATATACATATATATAATATATGTAATATATACAGTGTATATATATCACTTAATGAATTCATAGGCTTCATTGTACATGGATCAGGTGGGGAGCCCCCTGTCTCACTGAGATGCTCCTAGATATCAATACAGACAGCGCTTGACTCGCAATGTTTCAACCTACATTTTTTTCTTTTTTTTTTTTTGACATTACAATGGTACAAAAGTAATACGCATTCAGTAGAAACCATACTTCAAATTTTGAATTTTAGTCTTTTCCAGGGGAAGTGATATGCAGTACCATACTCTCTCATCCTGGGCAGGGCTGTGAGTCAAAGCTCCCAGTCCACCATGTAATCACAAGGGTAACAACAAACACATTTAGAACCAGTCTTTATCCATACAATCATTCTGTTTGTACTTTCACTACAGTACTAAATAAATTACATGGGATAGTCAACACGTTACCATAAAATAGACTTTGTTAGATGATTTTTGCCCAACTGTAGTCTAATGTGAGTGCTCTGAGCAGGTTTAAGGTCGGTTAGGCTAAGCTACATACAATATTTGATACCTTAGGTGTATTGAGTGCATTTTCGACTGACAATATTTTCAACTTGTGATGGTTTATCAGGACATACCGCATCATAAGTTGAGGAAGATCTGCATGTGGAGTGTTATTTCTATAGTCCTTATCTACAGAAAAGAATTCTCCATTCTCACACTGACATGGCATTATGACAACTATCAGAGTTCTGAAACTGGGAAGGAGTGGAGTGGAACTGAGGATCCACCCACTCTTTCAACCTGTCCTTCTGTTTTCATTTTCACACTTCACCCCTGCCCTTCATGGTCCTTGTGGATTTTCAAGTTTTTTCCATTTCTCCTCACTGTTGCACTCTGTGGTTCATAACTTTCTCCATTCTGAAGTTGATTCTCTCTCCTCCTCCACTAGCTTTCTAACTTGGAAAAAAATTGCTCTGTGTTAATGTCTTCTCTCCTCTTGGTCTTTGAGTCCTTATATAATTTCTGTCTCAGTTAGTGACATAATTACCCGTCTTCTCAACTTCCATAAATCAGCATGTCACTCTAAAGTCCTCTAAATTCTCATCCAATTGTTCATCTAGTCTAAGTGATTGTTATATTCTAAGTATCTCCTGGATACATATCCACAAATACTACTTTAGATCTGGTCCTCCTCTTGGACCACTAAAAGAAAAGAGATTGTAACCTAAGGGGGGAAAGTCTCAAAGTGAACATTTGCCTTTTTGTCTCAGTACTGACCGGGAGCAAAAAACGTCCCAATGTGAATGCTCCTGGCCATTTGGCTGGTGTCCTTTAATAGGGAGATGGCTCTTATAGCAAAATATCTGTATGTCTTGGGATAACGCTTATCTTTCTATCCTGTGCTTATTCAAAGAATTTCCTCAGATGAACATTAGTTCTCACTTTCCTTTTTTCCAGGAAGAGACTGGGTTATACCATTGGCAACTATCATTGGAAAAGAACCAGGAAGTCTGGTAATTGGGAACCTTAGAAGATAATTGCTCTCAAGAGAACTGTATCTGGTTGACTAGATGAGCTAAACCCCTAGTCCTAGGTCCATGATGACCCTGGGAAGTTCTGATGCTTTGGGAAAATTCATCTATTCAGCAGATAACTCTCTCCCCTCTACCACATTGACTACAGTACCAAATTCTGAAACACTATTCACCATATTTTCAGTGTTACCCAATATATCATTAAAAGATGAGCAGCATGATTTACAATATAGGCAATCAGGAAATAACTTGAGAAAATCTCTATGTCAAACTGATGTCTTCTTTAGTGTAAAAATCTGTAGAGTCAAGCACATGAACAAAATGTACACACAGCATTATCTCTGTATACACGCAAGCTCATACAGAATTCCTATTTATATTCATATCTCTAAGCTGCCTCATCATAACATCCTCCTAAAAACTTAAGACTCCTTTGGCTCTGCTGGTTACCAAGGTGAATCTTATTGGAGTAAACACAGTTTAGCCGGTTGCCTCAGACAGAGCGGTTCATTTAGGACACTTCAAGTCCTCTGCTTAGTAGCCCCCGCCCCTTTCCTGAGGTCCTTCCTCCTGCCCACTCCCTCACCAACACCAGGCAGAAGGGCACGCTGCCAGCTGCAGAGCTGGCACAAGGTCTGAGGAGCTCTATGTGGGGATCCTCAGTTAACACATGGAGCCCAAAGAGAAACAGGGGAAAAAATTGCAATGCTCAGCTGAATTCCAGAAGCCTACTCATTCCAATACTAACAGATGAGTAGGAGAACAGGAAAGCAAGTGTCATGATCCCACCCCTCCCATTGTCCCTGGCTCCCTCTTCTCATCATTCCAGCCTTCTACTCCTCCCCAAGTTCCTGCATCTGAAGCAGCTCTAATACCTAAGTCTAAAGACCCAACATCTTTCTTTTCTCAACTCTCAGTCTTATACGCCTTGGGCCAACCAAGACTAACTAAAACTGAAAGTTTTTTTTTTAAAGGATGAAATAAAAGAATTTAGGAAGAGTTCAGTACCCTTTCCCGGGAAGACAGTAGTGCCTTAAAATGGCACAGCCTACAAAGTGAGGGCCTCCCTTTGAGCTCTTCTGGCCTGGCCCAGGTGGCCAGGAAAAGAGGGTAGGCTTCTAGGGCCAGCTCTTCTCACATGCTATCCCGGGGCACAATTTTTATATGTCTACATTCCAAATTTTTAATTTGTTCTTTTTTAAAAAAAATATTTTCTCTGCCTTGCTCCCTAATATGAAATGGAACAGAGGGACTTACATTTTGAGCTCTGGCTGGGCCTTTGAATATACTGTATGTTTCTCCCCAGATTACCCCAGAGGCAAAACTCAATCTCTTTGCTAGTTTTTCCAAGAAATCCACTCATGCCAAAGTTTGGTGACTTTAGTTGCATTTACTTAAGCTTTGGGGGAGTTACAAGAAGAGGACCACATCACAAAGTGAAGAGCCATTCTCTTCTCTCCAGCCCTCCTCTCCTCTGCTCTCCCTCCACTCTGCGCACCACCACCACTCTAAATTTTTCTCACTTGATTTGGCATAGTAGTTTTCCTCTCTCTCTGAAACTGTAGTGCTGACATCCAGACACTGCATGAGGGTTGAGTGGTTGAGGAAGGGAGTAGAGCTTAGATTTCTACCTCCAATTTGCATAAGCATATCCATCAAAATGTTCAGAAAAACAAGGGCCTCTTCATCAACATAATACACTCTCTTTAGAACACAGCCATTACAGATAGCAAAACCTTTCCCCTAATATCCAGAGATACATAGATATGATACAGATATAGATTTCTATTGTTGCCCATACATTTATAGACAGATAGATAAATAGATATATAGACAGACAGATAGATATAGATAAATAGATAGACATAAATGTGTGAGTATTCTTCCATGTATCTATGTATCTGTGTAAGTGTGTATGTATTCGTCTATCCATCTATCTAGCAATAGAAATCATTTGTGACTCTGGAACTAAACAAACAAAATGGTTAGAAACCTCTCTTTTTCCTGGCTGAGTCTCTTGGGATCTTGCTTGTTCTCCTCGGAGAAAGTTGATGTTTTTGGCCAGAGCTGTTGCTCATCACTCTGCCACCTGGTAGCTAGAGCCACTTCTAGCCCTGTTTCTTCTCACCAGAGGCTATCCTGCTCCCTGAGGCCCTGCCCAGTGGTAGAGCATGTGGCTCATGTAGCCACCAACGATGTTTTCCTAAGGTGGGGGAGGTCCCTGTCACTCCTTTAGCCTTGTAACTTTTACTGCTCTGGTCCCTAAACGTAAGTCCTCCTGTTACCACTCTTTTATGTTACTTGCTCTCTCAACTTCTCAGTGGTTTTTCTCGTTGAAGGATATCCCTCAATGTTGCACACAAAAATTTCCCTTAATACTAACCTGTATGTACTATCCAAGGGCCAAGTCCCACTGCCTTGCCTCTGTCCTACTTCAGTGTGCATCCATGGCTCTCCCTGGTGTGTGCAAGGAGATGGGGAAAGCAATACTGTTAATTCTGGCTTCCTGGGCACCTCCTCAACCATCTGCCTGGAAGCCTCCCTGTTTCTCCCAGAATTCCCGTGTCTGTTGGCTCTTCATGCTAGTAAGATTCTTTAAAGAATCCTGACATTCTAGAACAGTGCTTTCTAACAGAAATGTAATGCAACTCTCATATGTAACTTTGAATTTTCTAGCAGCCACATTTAAAAAGAAAAGGAAAAACAAATGAAATTAATTCTAATAATACTTAACTCTATTAAAAATATTTTCATTTTAACAAATGATCAGTATAAAACATTCAAATGAGATTAGTTTGGATACTACATCTTTCAAATCTAATATGCATTTTACACTTAACAGTATATCTCAATTCAGACTAGCCACATTTCAAGTGCTCCATAACCATATGTGGCTAGTTGCTGTCATACTGGACAGCATAGTCCTAGAGTTTCAGGTATAAGTTTGTAAGCAGGCCCCTCTCATGTACATAAAATATGCGCCCATGTATCAAGTACAAACTTCTCAGCTGAGCTTTTAAGGCCATCTATAATGTGCCCCACTGTTGGAGTCAGGATGGTCTCCTTGTTGGTGCTCATTCCTCATGTTCGTTCCTGCCTCTGTGCTTAAGCTTCACTGTTCTCCTAACCTCCCTCTTTTCTCTTTTCTGTTCTAACTCCCCGCCTAGCTGCAGTTCCATCTCCTTATGGACTACAGCAGTTCCTACTATTCTTTCTCCGGAGCTTCTTACAGTAACAACTTATAGGCAGGACCATAAATTTAGAAATTACTGATTATATTGTCTTTGTATTATTTGCTGTTATAGATAAAATTTTTCTCTTCATCAAAACTGGGAGCCCTTTGGGAAAAATATCTATGTTGTGTATTACACTTCTCAGTCACCAGTATGATCTACCCTAGCACAGAGCCCACAGTACACACTAAACATGCTTTTTAGTGGCTTAATATGCTATTGGATGCAGTTTTTATGCCATTTCATTTGTACCTTGTCTCTCCAATTAGATTGAAAATTCCTCCCAAATCATATGGTGGTTCTTTTTATCTCCCAAATCACTTAGCACAAATCTACTAGGATTTAAATATCTAAATCTAGCCAAAATTGCAAAATACTTGACAGATTAATAAGTACTTTTGCATACCTAATCTCACTTGATTCTCATTAATCCTTTTGAGGTAGAATTACTGATATCATTGTCACCTTATACATGGTCAGTGTGTGGCACAGAGAAGTTGATTGATTTGCTTGAAGTCACACATTAGAGAAATGCTAAAGAGCCCAAACATCTAATTACAAATGAAAGGTCTCACTTTCCAAATCAGTGGTTACCACCTATACCTCTGTTACATCCTACCCTTATTCCCTCCAAATTAGGGTAGAACCAGAGGTTTTGTTTTGCTTGGTTTTTGTAATTGATATTCTCCAGGAGATTATTGAACATCTGGCCCTGCCATGTCCAAGAATAAGCATTTGGGAACTACTCCTCAGAAATGCTACGTAAAAGGCAGACAGCTCTCTTCTCTGCTCCTCTGGGGAGAATTTCCAGGGTAAGGCATCTCTGTAAGGGATTGCCCCCACCTGCTTCTCTGCCCTTGCCTGAAAAGAGAAAGGAGTACAGAAATTGTTAAATATGTTTGAGAGAATACTATTCAGTGATAGTTCTATCTAAATTTAAATATAAGCTCTCATGTTTTTTACTCTAAAAGTCCAGTGATAATATTTGAGAACATTCTCCCTCCTCCCAGAGTGCCCCACACCCATTAAAAGCAGCATTATTAAAAACAGCAGCTACTGGGCGTGCTTAGAACAGCTCTTCTCAAGTAAATAACTTGGAATGTTTTTATTTTAGTATATCAAAGGAAGTCTGGACCACATTATGGTTAATTGACTACATATTTCCATGAACAGAAATGAAGCTATATTTTAGTTATAAGGATATGGACCACATTGTCTTTAATGCTGGATACCAGCTTTTTAAAAAGAGATGAGAGAGAAGAAATGAAAAGTGAATTACACACTGAATTTCAGCTTGACTTAAAATCTTAGCTGTAGTTCTAGAGCACGGAAGTTATGGGGAAGGTAGCACATATATTTTGGTCTAATTACAGTGATTATACCTATGCTACCCTGGCCCTATCTTTGCATACATTCTGATAAGGAAATATTCTTATAAACAGTGCTCTTTCTTTGTCTGTCCTCCCTGGAGGGAGGTAGTTAAAGCAGCCTAGGTGACTAGAAAACAGAATTCAGAAAGCTAAGCAGAATGAAGAGCCATTTCTGAAGTTCAGAAACACTTATAGCAAAGTTTATTTCTTTTGACAATTTGCATAATTGTTTTTGTGCTTCATGCAAATTAGGCTTAATAAACATTATTTATTTCAAAGCCGAACTCATCAGTTTTGGGCTTAGCTAGTCTGAGAGTGGGGTGGAGAATTCCCAGTGAGAGCACTGTCCCCTGCAAACTCCCCAGTGCTCATTATCTCAGGGAAGGGGCCCCAAGTGAAGCCACACCTAGCACCTCGTCCTCCCAGTCGTTCTCCTCCCTGTTTACTTTGCTAGTGAGAAATGGTCCAACTGGAGACATCTAAAACCTCTAAGCTGTGGGTGGCCTTGATCAAATGCTCTAAGAAGAAAAGAAAAGAGAGGAAATTTTTGATTATCCAGAAACCTTGGATAATGAGTCTCTCTGGACACTTGAAATTTCCCAAATATCTGAGTATTTGCTTCTTTAAGCCTCACACTTTTAACTTTAATCAGTTCAATTGGAACTCTGCACCAAATATATCATATTCTTCCCTGAGTTCTTAAACAAGGAACCTAATTTAACATTTTCTTGACTGAGTCACAAAAATTATAATCTATTGTAATAGAAATACAACAGAAAGATGACCTCAGAGGTTGCTGAGACATGTAAGATGGTTGATTCGTATATTAAATGACCCAGATTTATGTACGTGTAAGTCCTTGTAATGACTTTTTATAGTTTTTCTGAAAACCTCCCTCTCTATTGTCAGTGTACTTAACCACTAGCAGTTCCTTACCCCTGTTTTAAACTGCTATATTCTAGAAATTAGAGTAACGAAGGTGTCAAGAGAAGGTTAAAAGGCTCTGACAGAGGACGTAAGGGACAGCAAATTGGACTTTATTGAGTCCTACCAAATTTCTTCATTTGGGTCAACTGTATAGCAATTTCTACATGGGGAGATTGTCAGCTGAGTTCTGGAAAGGTGAGAGACTATTGTAGCTGCTCCAAGGAAGTTGATTTGAGAACTCAGAAGAATGCTAAAATGAGATATGAATCTTCCTCACAGAATTTATAATAAAATGATTTTTCTGAAGACAAAAGCCGTACATGCCAATTTTAAAATCTTTAAATCATATAGATATATGCAGTGTGGAAAATGAAAGTTCCTCATATTGAATCTTCACCACCATGAAAAGACTACTTGTGAAAAATACATCAGTGTTTTTTTCTGTCCACATACTAGTGGGTTACTAAGACTGTTTTTAAAAAGTAAATTTAGTATCATACACTGCTTGTGCCTTACCACTTGATCTTTCAACTTACCGATTAATCTTGAATGTCCATGAATTCATACATTTTTAGTTACTGTATTGCATTTAACTGCAGCTTCGTATTCCATTAAGGAAGCATCATAATTTATTTAAACAGCTCTCTACTGATAGATATTTGGATAGCATCCAGCTTTTCAACATTGCAGTCAACACTGAAATGGACATCTTTGATTATGTATAATTGAGTATTTGGGTAGGATAAATTCTTAGATGTGAAATCTGTCATTTGTGTTAATTTCCTAGAACTGCTGTAACAAAGATCACAAACTGGGTGGCTTAAAACAACAGAGACATATCGTCTCACGGTTCTGAAGGTTAGAAATCCAAAGTCAAGATGTCAGGACCATGCTCCCTCTGAAATCTGTAGGGGAGCCCATCCTTGTTCTTCCCAGCTTCTGGTGGTTTGCTGTCAATCATTGGTGTTCTCTGCCTTACAGCTGCATAACTCCAATCTTTGCCTTCAATGTCACATGGCAACCTCCCTGTTTGACTCTATCTTCATGTAGCTATTTTCTTGCATTTGCTCTACCACTGAGCTTTATCCACCTCTTTTTTGTTGGGGGGGGTGGGCATGACACAATTTAAGCCATAACATGCTAAGAGCTTTCAAAATTTTAGTAGATGTTGCCAAAGTTTCTTTCAAAAACATTATGCCAATATAGATTGTCACCAATAATGTATGAAAGTGACATACACTTCTCACCCACCCTGGATATTACCAATTTTTAATTATTTCCTAATGTGTAAGTAAAAACTTATAATTTATTATTTTATTTTGCATTTCTCTAATTATTAGTGAAATGAGAAAATTTTCTCTTGCTTTACTGATTAGTTGCATTTTTTCCTGTAGTTTGCCACCCTTTTGTCCATTTTTCTATTCCATTGTTCATCTTTTTCTTATTGATGAGTGTTTTTTGCTTATTAGAGGAATCAATAAATTCTTTGCTTGTTATATATGTTGTACTTTCCCTCCAACTTGTTCTTTACTTATGTCTTTGAACAGTAGCTTTTTAAAAATGGAATAATAATTGACATATACATTGTATTAGTTTTAGGTGTAACATAATGATCTCTTATATATATGTATTGTGAAACAGTTACTGCAATAAGTTTAGTTAACATCCATCACCACACGTAATTAAACTTTTTTCTTATGATGAGAAGTTTTAAGATCTATTTTCTTCCCAACTTCCAGAATATAATACATTGTTAACTATGGTCACCATGCTGTAATGTATTACATCCCCAGGACTTACTTATCTTATAACTGGAAGTTTGTAGCTTTTGACCACAGAAGCTTATTATTTTATGTAGTTACTTTCCCCTTTTTATAATCTAGGAATTTTCATGTTTAGAAAGGCCTTATCAAAGAGGGGAGGGATAAATTGGGAGTTTGGGATTAACAGATACACACTACTATATATAAAATAGATAATAAGGACCTGCTATATAGCTATATATACAGGGAGCTATATCCAGTTTCTTGTAATAAGCTATAATGGAAAATCATCTGAACATATATGTGTATATATATGTATATACATAACTGAATCACTTTACTTTACACCTGAAACTAACATTGTAAATTGACTACACTTCAATAAATAAAAATTTAAAAAAAGAAAGGCCTTATCCACTCCAAGATTATAAAAATATACACTCATATTTTCTTCTAATACAGTTATAGCTTCATTTGTACATTTTTTATAATCCCTTTGACATGTATTTTAGTATAAGGAGTGAAATGAGCATCTAGAATTATTATTTTTCTAAGTGGCTATCAATACTATTTGTTGATCTATTTTCCACATAGATTGGAAATGATACCTATATCACTTACTGCATTATGTGTAAAGTGCTGCATGTTTGGGGGTCTGTTCGTGGGCCGTCCTATTCTGTTCCATTGTCCTGCCAGTCTCTTATTAAGTAGGAACCACAGTATTATAGTTACTATAACTTTATAATATATCTGAATATCTGGTAGGGCTTATTTCCCTCCTTTGCTTTTCATAAATTTTCTGGCTATTATAGCTTTATTCCTTTAGATTAAGTTTAAATTTCATCAAATTCTTCTACAAATCCTTTTGTATTTTGATGGAATGACATTGACTTTATATTATAGATGAAATTTACACTGTGTATTCTTTTGTTTTCCTCTCAAAGGTAGAACTGTTTCTTCATGGATTGAAGTCTTCTTTCATATCTCTCAATGTTATATATACCTTTCTCTTTGTATAATACAGTATATATAATTTTGTCAATTTATTCTTAAGTATTTCATTTTTTCATTGCTTTTGTGAATAAAATGTTTTCTTACATTAAGTTTTCTACCTGGTTGCTTTTGCATGCAGGAAAGTTATTGATTTTTTAAAAAATAAT